>NC_067485.1:82625324-83225324 GCF_947179515.1 Apodemus sylvaticus | reverse complement strand
GGGTCACTGTAGACAGCGAACTGTTTGCAGTGATTACTGTTTCTTTTACCAAGCAGAGATAAGCAGCAACATTTCTTTCTTTATTGCAAGATTCTGGCAGATTCCTGGCATCAGTGCAGATTCACAACCATTACCTCAGTTAAGGAAACTGCCATTAATTATCTAGCTTGACAAAGAATCTATCTATGCCAAAGAATGTGGAGACTTTTAAAACTGCATCATCTTGCTAACCTTTAGCCAGTGGTATCTTTAAAAAATATTTTTATTTATTCTTTGAGATTCTTAAAAAAAATATTTAAATCATTTTCACCACTACTTCCTGCCTGACCTCCCCAAGCTATATCCCTGTAAGTCCATACCCTATTTTAAAAAATAACTCACTTGTCCAATCTCTCTCTCTCTCTCTCTCTCTCTCTCTCTCTCTCTCACACACACACACACCCTTAAAATGGTTTTATATTAGATTATAGAGTGTTTTAGTTGTGGAAATCTCAACTGTGTGAACATCTGAGTCTGTTTTGGTATCCTGTTGGCTATGGAGTTATGGGCAGTTGGTGGCTGCTTAAGAAGAAGGGTTAGAGTTTTTCAAGAGTGTGGCCTGATAAGTTGTCTGTGCTTCACTGGATGGCCATAAACCCATGTACATACAAATAAACACTACATGATTGTGATACGTATACACACAGACACATACATGCATAGACAGATGGATGGACACACACACATACATAAATGTGTGTGTGTGTGTGTGTGTGTGTAAAGGCTATTTTAAGAAAGATTTGTCAATTTCCCCTTGAGACTAATTTATCTTTGAGGTTGAGAAACACAGCTTAATCATCTCCATATTATTAATACTCAGTCTTGTACTGGTTCTTGGTACTGCACAGTAACAATTTGGTATGTGAAATGCTCTTTCTTCTCTTGTAATTGTAAATAACGTCAGTAAGTGTTTTCAAATCTACTGTTCTTTATTCAAGCTGAAATTATGTATTCAGAACTGTGAATTACATAAAATTCCATAGAAGTTTTAGAAAAGTATTTAAGTATTTAAATTTTAAGATTTTAGTAAAATCTTAAAATTTAATCTTATAAACTCAACATTTATCTGAAAAGATAATTTGTGTGTTATTTTTCTTTTTAAAAACTGGGTATGGGGGGCTGAGTATGATGATACATGCCTTTATGTCCTGCACTCAGAAAGCAGAGGTAGGTGAATTTCTATTTGTTTGAGGCTAGCCTGCTCTACAAAGAGAATCCCAGGACAGCCAGGGCTACACAGAGAAACTCTGTCTCAGAAAATAAATCAAAACAAAACAACAACAACAAAAACTGTCTGTGCTGTCTGTGTGTATATATGTGTGCTTGTGTACATGTGTGCCTGTGTGCTTGTGTACATGTGTGCATGTGTGTGTGCATGTGTGTGTGTGCGTACACGAAAGTGTATATAGTGCAGAAGACAATTTTGGATGTCATTACTTAGGAATTTTGCTTTTGGGACAATTTCATTGTTCTGCAGTTATCAATTTAGATTAGGTTGTTTTGACTGTTTTTTAGTTTGAGTTTCTATTGCTGTGATAAAACACCATGATCAAAAGCAAAGTAGTTAGAAAAAGTTTATTTTAACTCACAGTTTCATAAAACTGTCTGTCATTGAGGAAAATCAAATAATGGGTCACAAGAACTCCCGAAATGGCCAGTGTCATGGTTTACATATGCTTGGCCCAGGGAGTGGCGCTATTAGAAGGTGACCCATTGGAGCACGTGTGGCCTTGTTGGAGTAGGTGCATCACCGTGAGAGTGGGCTTTAAGACCTTCCTCTTAGATGCCTGGAAGCTATTATTCTGCTAGCAGCCTTCAGATCAAGATGTAGAACTCACAGCTCTTCCTGCACCATGCCTGCCTGGATGCAGCCACCTTCCTGCCTTGATGGCGGTGCATTGAACCTCTGAACCTGTAAGCCAGCCCCAGTTAAATTCTGTCTTTATAAGACTTGCCTTGGTCATGGTGTTTGTTCACAGCAGAAAAACCCTAACTAAGGTAGCCAGGGAAGACTGCTCACTGGATTATTCTCATGGCTTGTTCAGCCTGCTTTCTTATACCGCTCAGTTTCCTCAGCCCAGTGGTGGCAATGCTCACATTGAGCTTGGCCCTCCTACATCAGTCATTGACCAAGAAATCGCACTATAGCCTTGTCCACGAGCCAGTCTGGCAGAGGCATTTTTCTCAGTTAAAGTTTGCTCTTCCCAAATGATTCTACTTTGTGTCAAGTTGGCATAAAACTAGCCAGTAGAGCTAATGAGCCCCCAGAGATTTTCTGTCTCTGAATTGCCTAACATTTTTAAGTGGGCCTCAGGATCAAAGTCTAATTCACATGCTCTGTGTCAAACATTTTACTACCCGTGTAATCTCCACAACCATGGATTTATTGGTAGAGAAAAGTAAAATATAATAAATTAACAAATGACTAGAGAAAATTATCCAATAAAATGTATGACAAAGCAAACAACAAGACAAAGACACCTAGCAAACTGAAGTGAAAATGTGACTCATGTGCTCAGAAACGGTAACAGAAGAGGCTGGCCGCATGTTCCTGACTATAGCATCCTCATGCGGCTCTGCTTGGGTAACAGAAGAGGCTGGCCGCATGTTCATGACTATAGCATCCTCATTCGGCTCTGCTTGGCATCATCTACCCGATTTGTATTCTTTGCTCTGTTTGGTCAACTCTGGTATCTTTATCAGTCTCTGTTACCATGACAGCCAGAACTGAGAACCCCACTACTTGAAATATCCTTAAGTTTAATTTGCTTTATTTCCTGGTTCCTCATTATATTCCTATTCTACAGTGATTACGGACTAGAGGGATTGACTGAAGGCTTTTCCCAGATCAGTGTTCATTTCTGCATCATGGTGAGAGATTTTGTGTCCCCAGGAGAATATTAATGAGCATGTGCTTTGAAGTGTTTAATGTGCATTTAATTCATTTGGAGATGTTTCTAAGTGTACAGATCCAGACTCTGAGGACGTGAGGTAGGACCGGAGAGTCTCTATTTCTAACAAGCTAAACTTGACACTTAAGCAGTGAGAAAATGCAAGAAGCATCCCCAAGGCATAACTGGGAGATATCTTTTTGTCAATGCTGATGATTGAACCTAAGTCAACTCTAAACATTTGTCCTTATACATTTTTGTAACACGTGGAGACCACTTCAGAGCACTATAAACAACCAAAATGCAGAGATGTTGAGATATGTCTCAATAGATATATCTATAAAACATGCCCTTGTTTTAGACTCAGAGAACAATGTAGAGAAGGGTGTGGAAAGACTGTAAAAGGCAGAAGATTAGGGAGTTTGCTGTGAGATGGTGTCTTCTGGAAATGTCAGAAGCTGTACACATAAAGTCTCACCAACATGAATGCCTAACATGAGCAGAAATAGGGCAAAAATAGATTAAAAAAAAACCTAAGATTTCTGAATTGAACACAGAGAATCAATAGAACTAAGGAATACTGAGAGTATGGGAAATAGTCTTCCCTAAGGGATAAAACACCTATTATTAATACTAATGGTCAGCCCTGAAAAAACATATGTATAAGTAACATTATACAGACTGAGAGGTTGTATTTAGGAGTATATATGTATATGTATATACATACATATATATATACATATATACATATGTACATATGTACATTCATAATTATATGTAATTATATTCTGATATAAAAATATAATCAAAACAGAATGACTTTCTGATCCTGATTCATTGGTTTTGGTTGTATTCATTTTTGTGAAATATCAAAAAAGTTAAATTTCTAATATTTTTTCAAATGACATTCAGTATTTATCATCTAAAGACTCTACTTTGTGACTACATGGACTTTTCTTCTCAAAGTTGAGTGCCAAAGTGAGTGTGAGGTTTCAAAAATCATCAGATTCATAAAATGAAGAAGGTATCAAATTTCAATATGTTGATACAAAGCTTGAGTTGCTAAGGAAAAAGTTATTATATCGTAATTGTTAATTTTTTATTTCTACCATCTGAATAGAATGGTAACAATGGAGACCATATCACGGATAGGATATACTGTTACCCCACTGGTATGATTGGTACTATTTTCAGGTTTTAAATTTAAGAAACAGACTCTTCCAGGACTGAAGAGCTTGCTCATTAGGTAAAGAGCTTGTCGTGAAAACTAGGTCAGGAGTAATTCTCTAGCATCTATGCAAAAGACAGATGCTGCAATGCACATGTAAGATGCAGGCCTAAAAGTACTGTGATTTCCCTTGAGTCTTGATTATCTTTGTAGGGTTATTTAACTCTAATTCTGGCTCAAACTAATATTTGTTAATGGCTTGCAAGATCTTAGAACATTTGTCTCATGCTCTCTTTTCTGAAATTTCATGGAAGAGAAAACACTGCACTACATATAATGCGCACTTACTGCTCTGGTTCAGTTAGCTTTCCTTATCTTCATGACATTTCTCCCATGCAGTAGGTAGAATTTGGTTTTGAATAATGTGTACAAGCTACATGGCCATAATTGGGGTGATAACATATATTTACATTTTAAAAGGTTTTTTCCCTGTTATTCTACACAGGTTGGGAGTTTGAATTTATACTCAAGCTGTTGGTGAAAAGGGCACCATTGGAACCACTAAATAGCCCAAACTCTTGTCAAATTTATTTGACTATTCTCCACAAGCACATGGTAAGACCCTTTTGCTAAAGATAAAGCCTATACAACTTACTGAAAATTGAGAAGTTGATGCGGTGCCTACCTAGCACCTTCATAGCGAATGACTAGTATTTATGGCATTGAAAGGTTCTCTTCAAGCTATCAAAGAAGAAACACAAATATCAACCCAGGTATCAACCCTGCAGTCTACAATGGTAACCTGCACATACGATACAACAGTGCCATGGTGAGAATGACCAGCCAATGTCTGATTGGTCATTTCATGGGATGTAACTCATCTGTGACCTTCTTTGGGTGTCCAAGAACCTGAGATTAGTTAGGTCAGGAATGAAAGAGAAAACCAAATACTATTGTTCTGCTAAATTAATGTAGCAAAAACCCGATGACATTCTACCATACTCATAGACCAAACTCCTAGTTCAGCCATTATCAGATAAGTATCCTCTTTCAGTAAATGCAAACAATAGACCCACAGAGAGACAATATGCATAGTGAAAGAGAAAGAGAGACAGGGAGAGACACAGAGATAAAGAGACACAGAAAGAGACAGACATAGAGAAACAGACACACAGAGAGACAGAGAAACAGAGAAACAAAGACAGAGGCAGAGAGACAGAGACTTTGAAACATTCAGTTCTAAATGGGTTGTCTTTATCTGTTCCATTCCCTCACAGCTTGGAAAACCCTGTGGAAGAGGAGACATAAAGACTGAAAGAAAGGGCAGAAAATGCCAAACCAGGGCTTCTAAACATAGCAGGACGAATACATGTATGAACTCACAGAGATTATGGCAGCATGCCTAAGACTTGCAAAGATCTGGCTCTCATGGGTATCAACATTGAGAATGGAAGTAGACGCATCCCTAAACCAGAAACTATCTCTACTTGAAACCACTCACAAATGAATTAGTTTTCTCCAACAGAGTCTCACTTTGTATATAATCCACTTGTAAAACAAAGCCCCACCCACAGCAGTAGATGGCCAAAACAAAATTAACATGGGGAGGGGTTGTCTGGGTATTTCTTTTTCTCTTTCTTTTTCTTTTTCTTTTTCTTTTTCTTTTTCTTTTTCTTTTTCTTTTTCTTTTTCTTTTTCTTTTTTTTCTACGTTCTATGTTTACATTCCAAATGATTTCCCCTTTTCCAGTTCCCCTCTCCCCATAAATCCTCTTCCCTCCGCCCTTTCCCCAATCAACTCCCTCCGAAGTGTCTGTCCTGGTAATCCCCTGCATTGCTGCATCAAACCTTTCCAGGATGGGGGGGGGGGGGCTCTCCTTTCTTCTTCTTGGGAATAAGAGTATTCAGAGCTTCTGGGCTAATATACACTTATTAGTGACTGTATTCCATGTGTGTTCTTTTGTGAATGAGTTACCTCACTTAGGATATTATTTTCCAGTTCCAACCATTTGCCCAAGAATTTCATGAATTCATTGTGTTTAATTGCTGAGTAGTATTCCATTGTGTAAATAAACCACATTTTCTGTATCCATTCCTCCATTGAGGGACATCTGGGTTCTTTCCAGCTTCTGGCTATTATAAATAAAGCTGCTATAAACACAGTGGAGCATGTGTCCTTATTGCATGCCAGGGAATCCTCTGGGTATATTCCCAGGAGTGGTATAGTAGGGTCCTCCAGAAGTGTCATGCCCAGTTTTCTGAGGAACCACCAGACTGATTTCCAGTGTGGTTTTACCAGCTTGAGTTCCCACCAGCAGTGGAGGAGTGTTCCTCTTTCTCCACATCCTCACCAATACCTGCTGTCTCCTGAGTTTTTAACCTTAGCCATTCTGACTGGTGTGAGGTGGAATCTCAGGTTTGTCTTGATTTGCATTTCCCTAATGACTAATGATGTTGAACATTTCTTAAGGTGCTTCTCAGCCATTCGAAATTCTTCAGGTGAAAATTCTTTGTTTAGCTGGGGTACAGAGCTAAAAAAGAATTTCATTCTTTTTTTTTTCTTTTTTACCCCACAGGCCTTTTGATTATATATTATGGTTTCAATTTTGATTTTAGAAAATTCTTTCATTTCCATTGAATGGATGTTTTCACATTCATGGGTTTGTTTGCTTGTTTGCTTTCCCTCCCTCCCCTCTGTGTGTGTGTGTGTGTGTGTGTGTGTGTGTGTGTGTGTATGTGTGTGTATGTGTGTTTTCTTTGGCTCTTTGTTTACTTTTTCACTCATTTTTTGTCATGATGAGGTTTATTTATTTTTATTTTGTCTTTTAATCTTTAGATGCCTGTTTTGCTTTTCTTTTTTCCTAATGATAGAGATCAAGGAAGGATGTGGTCTTGGTTTGAGGGGAAGTGGGAAGAAATTGGAAGAAGTTGCTAGAAGAGCCATAGTCAGAATATGTTTTATAAAATACATTTTAAATAATAAACATGAAAATGGCTTCTGAAATATAGGTTATTAAGATGTAGTTCTACCAAGGAGTGGAATAAAGTACAATTGAATGTATCAAAAGATGGAAGTTTTAGGTAATTAATTTAATAAGGAGTGGGTTACAGAAGCAGAGTATGAGAACATGTTAATGTGTGTCAGGACCATGCATCCAGCAAGTTATTTGTGAATAGACCATAAATTACTTTGCAAGGAAGGTTGAGGAGACTGGCTTTAGCTTTGTATGCACAGTCTTTGGAACTTAGCTTTGAGATATGGGGTATTGAGTGTCCTATACAGTCTGAACAATGAGAGGTTCCTTCCCTTAAACAAATTTTAATTAGTATGCTTAAATATTTACAATGATAAAGAAACAGAAATAAGCTCACAATAGCTCTATCTGAATCCTAGCTAAAATTTCAGGGCATTCCCAGACAAAGAGCAAATAAGAACGAGAGTCACAATTTAAAACCTTTTCAATCTACCTCAATTACCAAGGCCATTAAGATTTTTTTCTACTTGACCTTGAAGAAAATATTTCTGTGCAACAAGGATTCTTTCCAACAGTGCACACAACGACTGTGATTCATTTGCCTGAGTGCACATGCATTGAAGCACTTTGGATACTGAAGTTAACTTGGCTTTAGAGTCACAGTGTTGTGCTGGTAAATGAGTTCGCTTTCCTTTCCTCCATTACTTTATCAGTAAAATGGTGTTAATAAAAGTCATCATGGCTATGCCTTCCAGGGTTATTGTGAAGATAAACTCGTGTCCACAGAGAAGCATGCAGCTAGTGGAAGCTTCAGTGGTAACTGTATTAATAACCATAACAGCAGTAAGGCACAATTATCCTGCTGAGAATACTGTAATTTACCATCACAGGGGATCACCACAATGTTTGAGATTATGGAAATTTGTGGGGAGTTGTAGTGCTGGCACAGACTTTGGAGAAACATTTTGCATATTTGTATTTTTTTTTACAGCTTTCCTAACAAGACTAGGAATATTTGCGTATATTTGAGGAGGCTGACAGAGAGATTGCTTTACTCTTATAGCTTGGAACTTAATAAATCATGATGACTTTTTAATTTTCCCTGTAATATGATGAAATATGGTTTTAAAAGTCTAATGGACTAGGACCGCCTTCTGATTTTAGCTGTTTGTCCTTTAAACTGCTGATGGAAAATTACACAGTTTAAAAATGGGATAGATACACCCAGCATGCCAGTAGGTAACTTTATATAAGGTGTCGTTATTTATGGCCAAGATGCCTTCCTCCCATATTAAAATCATCCAGATATTGAGAGTGAGGAAAGGGAAAAGTGTGCGTGTGAGGGATTGGAGGTGAATGGAAGAAGAAGAAACTTATGTAATTATATTTAACTTCAAGAAAGAAAATTGAAATATTTTCATTGCATATCATTTGTTTGGTTTTGTGTGTGTGTGTGTGTGTGTGTGTGTGTGTGTGTGTGTATGTGTGTTGGGTTATGTGAGTTCATGAGGGTTATGAATACCACATGACACATGTAGGAATGACAGTTTAGGTTGTTGGAGCTGCCTCTTTTCTTCCTTCATGAAGGTCCTGGGATCAACTCAGATCATCAGGCTTGGTGGCAAGAACATGTGCCCACTAGCCTGATACAACTCGCTCTCCCACCAGATAGGTTCCTTAGTGATGAAGGCATCATCCATAAAACACTAGCACATTAGCAAGATGTACTTAACTAATGAAATTTGGTTATTGAGTGTGACAATTGTGGCTGGGGACCATTAAGACACATCACCCTGCTCTTCCTATAACGGTCAGACACTAGGTGACATAGTGGCAAAGACTTCACTCAGGGCAAGTTTCAATTTCTTTTCATGCAGCTGTCTGCAAAATATTGTTTGTGTGGATTCTGCAGAGTTCAGGATTCCACAACAGTAGGTCTCTGTTCTTCTCTGCCTTCATAGTCCTTCATTCCATTTTTAAATGAGAAGAGAATTTGTGGGGAAAAAATCAGAGTACAGGCAACAATATTATTTACTGACAAGAATGTAGATATTGTATTGGTTACCTTTTTACATTGCGATGACATTATAGACAAAAACAAGTTACAGAAGAAATGATTTATTTTACCTTGTAGATCAGGGGCAGACAACAACAGTATGTTAGGCAAGAAGGCAGAAATGGAAGGTGGATGCTCATATCTGTAATCAGGAAGCAAAGAGACTGATTCTGGTGCTCAGCTTTCTTTTCTAGTTTTATTCATTCCAAATCTTCAGCCCATAGGATGGTTTTGCCTACACTCACGGTGAACCTTCTTTACTGAGTTATGCTTCTTACAGCTACTGGGAGAAGTTTATCTATTAGGATGAGCCCAAATCACATAGAATTCACCACAGCTGCTGACCCCTATAGCAAGGGAGCCTAGAATATGGATCTTGCTATATGTAGAAAAGTGAAGGAAATATAACATCTACCAAAGGCCCCTAGTGTACAGCAAGAGTTGAAATGCAATTGGTAGTACGTAAACCAGGTTCATTCTTTCCAGGCAATGCTCAAAGAACAGTTTTGAGTTCTTAATCACATAGCACATATCTGTTTTTCTTCCCTTTTCCTTGATGCCGTATATATATATATATATATATATATATATATATATATATATATGCATATGCATAAATATACACACATATATGTAATGTATATGTAATCGTCTGATCTTAGCTGTAATGTACTATGTATCACATATCATGTACCATGTATCATATATCACATACAATAATATATCATATAATATAGACAGTCTACATACACTTCTCTTCCCCTCTCTCCCTCCCCCCCCCCCCCCCGTGTGTGTGTGTGTGTCCTCCTCTTTCACTGTCATTTATTTTCTGTTTTCAAATGTATTATTTCCAGTTATAATCTTATTTTTCTGGATATTTGGATATTCCAGCAGAAACAGAAATCATTGTTCAAAATTAGTGCCTGCATATTTCCTCATAGTTAAGATATAGAACCAACTAGATGCCCACCAACAGTTGAAGAGATGAAGTGAATGTGGTATATAGATACTGAAACCTTAATTTAGGCACAAACAGTGGACCTTTGATATTTTCAAGAAAGAAAAGGGAACTCTTAAAGGGAAGAACAAGCAAGAGAACAGGAGAAAATAATACAATCTGTGTGACTTGGATGCAGAAGAATGAACTATTTATGGAAGGGGCACAAAAGGAGGGACAAAGGGGGATGAGGGAGGCCACTGAGATCAGAGGAGCACTCAATAAGAAAATCTATAAAGCACATAGACATGAAAAGTTTGCCATTGTTCAACCCTTTACTTTGTGTGCTAACTAAAAAGATTATTAAAAGTCATTATAAGCAAGGCATCTTGTCTTTGTACAATCTTCTCCATTGGGGAATAATCAAAATCACATTAAATAATGCTTATAAAATTTATCACTGTGTATGGATCCCACTATCCAGTAGAATGTTAAGAAGTCATTAATCCCCACTATCATTACGGATACTGGAAATAATTGGTAAAGGTATCAAATGGGTTACAGGCACTTACACTTCTCTCACATAATTCAATCCAGACATGAAGAAAAAAAGTTTAAGTATTCAACATATCAAGTAATATGGAAATTTCTGTCTATTCTGTCCTGATGATGATGTTCACAAAAGCAGAAGTCACCAGAATTTCGGTCAGCATGATGCCACTGAGGTTACAGTACTCTTCAAATATTCAATTTCCTCTCCAAATGTTTTGAAAAACTGTCAGTAAGACACTTTAAAAATAATAGGCTTCACGAGGTCCTAGCATCTTCGGGATTTGAGTTCTCTGTACTCTTCAGCTAACCTGTCTGTACTAATTGAACCAGATAAATTAAGCTACAGATCTGTGGATGGGTTCCAAAGGGACTTAAGAGCCTTTCATTGTAGATTACTCATAATGATGAGCAGATAATGCCTCTTAATGTATTTGATTCAGGGGCCAGCAAGTGAAAAATAGTAAGAGAGGGAATGTGACCCTGCTTATAGGTGAGAGGAGTAATTGGGGCTTAGGGTTTGTGTGTGGAAGTAGCCAGCAACTTCTGTTTAGAGAAAGGTTATCTCGTGCCACTTTTTAATCCATTCCCCTTGGAATGGGAAGAAGATTGAAATACCTTTCTTCCAACTGGCTTTTTTACTCAAATGTTATAATATCCAGTTATCTGTAAGTTGGTAATTAAGTAAATGACTGCTAGAAACACAGATTGTCATGGAAATTTAAAATTGCATATATTATCTTTAATATTGGATCTGACCATCATCAAAATCCATGGAATGAACCATTCTGCATTTCAGCATGTCTATCATCCTAATGAAAAGATTAAAATACCAAGAATGTGACGCGGCTGAATGCAGATATGAGGCCACTTGAGGTGATACTTCAGCTATTCAGTCAATTTTTAACAATATGAATAAAATTAATCCTGTTTTGGAAGTGCTTCAAGAACAAAAATTTGAGGTATAATCTGATATTCACTTGCTCCATTTCATGTAACATTTGGTCATTATTTACAGATATGAGGGCTAAATCTCATATATTAATTATAAATATTTGACGCTAAAGCACAGAACTAATATAATAAATTGCATTTTTCAGTTACTCTTCAAGTACACACCTGAACAAATACACTCTTTATCTCCAGTTTTAATATTATGGTTTGTAGACTTTCTTATTATTCATCCTGAAACATAATAGTAAAAGAGATTAGATTGTTCTTCAAAATATTAATGCTGATAGAATTGAATATGCCATATCTAAATGGTAGAATGTGAGCTAAAACTAAAACTTCCATATAGTAGTCTGTGGTCAGAGTCATAGATATCTGAAAGCAGAATTAATGATTTTTCCATATACTGAAGAAGCATGGAGACTTTATAATGCAGGAAATTATTGCTTTGAAGCTTCTACTTTTTAAAACTGTGTATGTCTTAAACCAAGTTTGGGAAACTCTACTTAGCAAAAAAACAATGTCGATTTTCCAGTGAAACTTAAGTCCCTAGCATTATCAGACTCAAGTTCATAAAGTTCGTCATCTGACTTCTTGGCCTTCAGCTCCAAAACCATTACATCATGGCCGCCAGAAACTCTGAAAAGCACCAGGAAGTTATGGTGGGTCTCTTTGCGAACATTTTTAAATAAAGATTTTTTTAACTGAGGCATATGATTCCACCTCTCTGGTGTATATGATTGTACATCTACAATGGTGTAAATGGTGTAACTGTATAATAAAGAATTCTTTTGTTGCACTTTTATAAATGATCCATTTAATAACTAAAGACAGAGCATCAATGGTATCACACATGATCTCTACATGCTTGCACAGGCAGAGGAAGGCAATGCATTCCAAAGTCTGGCTTTGAGGGGGAGTCAAATGTCCAATCACATGCAAAATCAAAATCAAATTCTTTTCTCACAGTTTTACATACACAGGGTATTTTAGTTGGGGTTTTACTGCTGTGAATAGACACAATGACCAAGGCAACTCTTAAAAGGACAATGTTTAATTGGGGCTGGCTTACAGGTGCAGAGGCTTAGTCCATTATCATCAAGGTGGGAGCATGGCAGCATCCAGGTAGCCATGGAGCTGGAGAAGCTGAGAGTTCTACCTCTTGTCTCAAAACCAGCTAGGGGAAGACTGGCATCCAGGCAGCTAGAACAAGTGTATTAAACACCACACCCACAGTGACACACCCACTTCAACAAGGACACACCAACTAACAGTGCTACTCCCTGGGCCAAGTGTATTCAAATCGTCATACCAGAAAATAAAACATTCAACAACAACAACAACAACAAGAAAATACTTGACCAAAATTTAGATTCTCTGTGGACCCGTTAGCATAAAGCTCATTGCCACATCTTTTTTATAACTAAGCTAGAAAGAGAAATACAGATGGAAGGGCCAGTGGACAACATATACAGTTACAGTGAGTGACATCTTCTTGGAGGTTGAGTTATTTAATGACACACATCTGTTGTAGTTTTCATTTAGATTTTTAATATATTCATCTACCTACAATGATGTATACATGGCTATAAATCATTTAATGTTAAGTGAGACATATGGAAATAATTCTTTAGCTTACATTTTATTACATAAGGTTAATTGTTGGGGTACTGGTCAACAGATACAATGGGCCTGTGAAAACCACTCAGTTGACCTAAAAGTTATGCCTATTCCTAGCAGGAAAGCTATGTAACTTTTCTTTTTCTGGCAACCTATTGAGAGGCTTCTAAAGAAGAATTAGAATCAGACATTTTCCTGACTTGAAAAACAGTTCAGGATGGAGGATGAACAAGACAGGGAACCCACTTTTAAGAAGTTATAAAGTGAATGGAAGTGACAATAGGAAATTTAAATTTCAGATACTTTATAGCTGCCAGGAAAAAATAAATTTATGATAATTTTCATAAAGATACAATAAATATTTAATTGGAGATTTACTTGTGACTATGGTTTTTGTTGTATCTTTGTATTATCCTTTCAAGATTTTGCTAATTAATTTTATTTCCCAACTGTTATATGTTTAGCTCTTTCATCCACTTTTATATTGTCATGTATAGAATAAAAATGTTTAAAAGAGAAAAGAAGATATAATACAATTTAGAGGCTAGTTTTTAAAATATATCTTAAGATTTATATGTCTTTATGAGTTTCATGACACAACTAAACAAAGTAGGTCTTGATTAATTTCCTAAATCTTTAAAACATTAGAATTTCATTCATAAAGTGAGAAGACTAAAGATTATTTCAACAAAAAATAAAACTAAACATTGTAAGTATACTTAATATGTAAAGTACATATACCAGAGAGGAAGGGAACTCTGATTACATGCTTTGTTTCAGAAACTTAATTGAGTTGCTTGAGAATAGTTAAGTTACTCAAAAAATTTTATGCAGATTTAATAGCCCAATATAGCTGAAGGTGCATTACAAAATGTTTAATTCGTAACAAATGAATCTTGTTGAATCATTTTTTATCATGTGAAAGTAATAGTTTGAGTTCCATATATAAATTAAAATTTAAAGTTATCAGTTTCTATTATAGAATTACCTAGCAGTTTTTCTTTATAGTAACCAAGTTGAAATAAAATCACAGTATTGAAATTAGGATGTTCAAATGGATCTCATCCTGTTATTACTGGCAAAAATTATGATTAATAATCACATCACACACAATCAACTGAGAGTAATTGTAGTTCTGCTAAAATTAAAACATTAACTTTTATAGATAAAATACCAATTTTATAGATAAGGAAATAAAGTATAATAAGCATGAACATACAAAAATTTTTCTCTACTTGGATTAAGAAATTGTAGTTTATGAAAACAGTTGAGTCTGTTTCTTCTGCCTGCTCGAGGGCTCTTCTTCTTCTGTTTGTTTTATTCTATTCCAATATGTTAGTTTATTTTATCTCATTATATTTTATTTTGTCATATTTTATTATTATTTTATAGAAATCTGATTTCTAATGAGCTATAGGAAGTGAGGAATCCAGGTGGGAGGGGCTGTGGGAAGAAACTGGGAAGAAACTCTACATGGAGGAAAATTAAGAATCAGGATATAGTATATGAAAAAAGTTATTTTAAAAAATTTATTTATTTATTTATTTATTTATTTACTTTACATCCTGATAGCAGCTTCTCCTCCATCTTCTCTCCCAAGCCCTCCCTCTCCCCCTCCCACTGCCTATTTTCTCAGAGAAGTGGAGGCCTCCCGTGGATATCAACCTGCCTTGATATCAAGTTACTATTGGACTAGGTACATCTCCTCCTATTAGGCTTAGACAAGGCAGACCTCAGTTAGGAAAAAGGGATCGAAGCCCAGGCAACAGCATCAGAGACAACCTGTGCTCCGGTCATTAAGTGCCCAGATTTTCAACAAAATCATAGAAGAAAATTTCCCCCCAAAAAAGTGATGTCAACAAACATACAAGAAAACCTATAGAGCACCAAACAGACCAGATAAGAAGAGAAAATCCTCCTGCCACTAAGTGCACAGAACAAGGCATAATATTAAAAGCAACAAAGGGAAATGATCAAGTAAGATAGAAAGGCAGACCTATGAATTACACCTGACTTCCCAACAGAGACTCTAAAAGCTAGAAGGGCCTGGATAGATGTCTTGCAGACCTTTAGAAAAGAAGCTATTTTCAATAAAAGAGAAAAAAAAATTAAAAGAAATTTCACCCTGCAAAGATAGCATACCACTGTGACATTGTGAGCGACAAATGGATGGATTTTGACATTTAAGTGTAACAAATGCGTCTCCTACCAGATCCAATCGCAAAATGTAACTTAAAACTTCAGACATAGTAAAGGAAGCAACACTGGGGCAGACAAAAGTAGACAGATTCCGGTGGTTATTTACATTTTCTAAAAATGAATGGAGACCAGGGGCTATGAATGTTCTGCACTCAGCTTTAGCCAGTACACACTGAGTGTGGCGGGCACCCTGGTGGTCTGGACGCAAGGACGAAAAGACGCATAAGCTTCCTTACTAAGGACATTTGAAGGGCAGAGCAGGGAACCCCTGCATGCTAAAGAGTGTGAGCTCTTATATAGAAATAGAGACTCCCACGCATACACAAACCCTATGTCTAATTGGGTTTTGAACCTACAGGTCAGGGATACGCCAAAACCACACATCAAATGAGGTACAAGAAGAAAGGAGGAGTGGCCCCTTGTTCTGGAAAGACTCAGTGAAGCAGTATTCGGCAAAACCAGAACGGGGAAGTGGGAAGGGGTGGGTGGGAAGACAGGGGGAAAGAAGGGGGCTTATGGGACTTTCTGGGAGTGGGGTCTAGAAAAGGGGAAATCATTTGAAATGTAAATAAAAAATATATTGAATAAAAAAAAAACATCTTGTCTGAAGACCTGATCTGAAGTAGAGGAATAAAATTCACATTGTATCTATTTTAAAATAAATCAAATAACAAACATTGAGAAAAAAGAATAACCTATATAATGTATACTTTGGTCTCAGCTCAGCAACCAAAGCACTTAGATGCCATTTCTTTCTTTTTTTTCTTTCTTTTTTCTTTCTTTTTTAACTTTCTAATTGCTTTTATTTTTTATTTTTTTATTTTCTACATTCTTTGTTTACATTCCAAATTATTTCCCCTTTCCCGGATCCTCCCTCCCCATAAGTCTCATAAGCCCTCTTCTGTCCACCCCGTTCTCCAATCAATGCCCTCCCACTTCTCTGTCCTGGTACTCCCCTACAATGCTGGATCAAGCCTTTCTGGCACCAGGCCTTCTTCCTTCTTCTTTGGAATCATTTGATATGTTAATTATGTCTTGGGTTCTAAAATCATAGGATGAAGCTTAATATCACACATATATACAAATAAAAATAAAATAGAATTAGATTAGAATTCTGGGACTGAAAGAAATATTGAATACCCGAACCTGAATATTCAAACATAATATAATTCTAATATTGAAAGGAGAGTTAGTGCTAAATGCCAATAAGGTTCTGGGGCACTCTACCAGAACGTGAGTGATGTGAGTGATTTGGAAGTTTCTCTGCAGGTTTAACATATGTTGGGCCAAACCAACTAACAAACTTTATCCTTTGTGTTTCTCAAAGAAAAATTGAAAAAAAAAAGAAAGAAAGAAAGACTGGCAGGCAGCAACTATTCAACAGGTTTTTTTATTTAATAAAGAATTGGTGCAACCACTCTGGAAATCAGTCTGGCGGTTGCTCAGAAAACTGGGCTCCTCACTTCCCGAGGATCCTACTATACCACTCCTGGGCATATACCCAGAGAATTCCCCAGCATGTAATAAGGATACGTGCTCCACTATGTTCATAGCATCCCTATTTATAATTGCCAGAAGCTGGAAAGAACCCAGGTATCCCTCAATGGAAGAATGGATGCAAAAAATGTGGTATATATACACAATGGAGTACTATTCAGCGATTAGAAACAATGAATTCATGAAATTTTTAGACAAATGGATGGAGCTGGAGAACATCATGCTAAGTGAGGTAACCCAGTCTCAAAAGATCAATCATGGTATGCACTCACTAATAATTAGCCTAGAAAATTGGAATACCCAAAACATAATCCACACATCAAATGAGGTACAAGAAGAACGGAGGAGTGGTCCCTGGTTCTGGAAAGGCTCAGTGTAGCAATATAGGGCAAACCCAGAACAGGGAAGTGGGAAGGGGTGGATGGGAGAACAGGGGGAGGGAAGGGGTTTATGTGATTTTCAGGGAGTGGGGGGCCAGAAAAGGGGAAATCATTTGAAATGTAAATAAAAAATATATCGACTAAAAAAATAAAATAAAATAAAATAATTAATACTTGATGTACTTCAACCAAAGCCTCCTTGGATTCCCATTAATAGATGAATGATTTGTAGCTTGTGTTTTGTCTTAGTACTGCAAACATAAAATAAAATTCCAAAACTAGAAGACCTCTTGTATGTTTAGAGTAGTTTGGGGATAGCTGTTTTAGCAATTGAAACACGGGGACAGAGGGTGATATTAGGATGAAACATATATTTCAGATCTTCCATGATATGTTATTTTAATGTTTTACCTAATTTCATGTGTGTTTTATATGCATGTTTGTGTCTGCTGTATGCATTTGTGAGTATTGTTTGCATGTATGTGTTGTATGCATTTGTGTGAATATTGTTTATGTGTATGTGTTGTGTGTGTGTGTGTATGTGTGTGGTATACATGTCAGAGGATTCGCATTATGCTAGAGGATGCATATGGCGGTCTCCACTTTTGGAAGTTGGTTATCTCCTTACACCATGTTGTACTCAAGCATCATACTCAGGGTGTCAGGCTTGCCGGTGATTTTCCTGGGGTAAGGAAATGTTCCTTACCCCTTGAGCTCGAAGCATAATACTATTACAGGTACTTAGGGCTAGGGTTTACATAGAGGTTTCTATTCTTTAAACAGGAATAGAATATTTATGTTAAAGAAATATTTGATAGTTTAATCGCCTTGAAAATATATATACAAGTAAAATTATACTTATGTATTTATAGATTTACTTATGTATTTATAGATTACTTATGTATTACACACATACATACTTATATGTGTACATGTATGTGTACTTTGTATATGTATATGTACATGATGTATGTGTATGATGTATATGTATGTGGATGTGGATGTTTACGTATATGATGTATGTGTATATATACATGCATATATATATATTCATAAGAATTCCAAATAAATACTTAGCTATGTACAAATGTTTATGGGTATTTAAACATTGTAACACATGTAACCAATATGCAAAATACTTATGTATTAATGAATATGTATTTTCATTATATGTCATATGTGTGTATAATGTAATAAAAAGAGATGAGGAATTTGAGTGAGTAAGGAGTAATACCTGAAAGGGTCTGGGTGGAGGCAAGGGGAGAGGGAAAGTTATATAATGACAGTATACTCTCAAACATAAAATAATAATGTCTTTAAAGGAATACGTAAGCTTTTAAAGCATTTTCTCTATTGGCATGTGAATATGCAGGCTCTTTTTAGTCGTCAAGGACTATAAATTTTGGGCTCCTCTTTGGTGGGTACAATGGAACAAGAAGACCAGCGGCAAACCTCCTACATCCTTGGAAAAGCAATAATGGAAGCACACAGCTCTCCACTGTGCGGCACTTAGTGCTAAGTGCAACAAAAGCATTAAAAATAGGCTAGACCTGTCCATAATGTGTCTTTCCTGTCACTCTCTGAATGCAGTTTAAATACATGAGACAGAGACCTTTTCAGCTGAATTGTTCCCCTAGGAGAATTTTATTAATATGAACCACAATTGTTGAGAATGGTAATACTCTCTTAATAAATTTAGATTTTCAAGAGAACTCCCTTAAGACACACACACACACACACACACACACACACACCTTTGACATGACATAAATCTAGGAATTCCATATGGTCCTAAATACTTAGCTATATACAAATGTCTGTGGGTGTTTAGGAACTGCAACACTGTAACCAATATGTAACCTTTTGTGTAGATTCTGGGTCACAAATAAAATATCAATTATTAAGGGGGAAATGAATTCACATTAAGGGGGAAATTGCAAGTTCAACAATGTGGTATATACTCTAAAGGAAAGGAAGATTTGCGCTTTACATTTCCTTAGGCCTTTGTGAAACTTCTCACATTGATTTACTTGAACATCTAATTTTCAAATTCAGAGTTTCCAAACAACTGAATGTGTACAGTAATCTTCAGCAACTTGTGTTTGAAGATCTCTGGTAACCCTGACTCTTCAGTGTCATTATATATGTTATCATTCTTTAAACTTTGCACAAAACAAGCCTGATACACTGAGGTGTCCTTTTATCCTGCTCATAATTTTAACATCTTGTTACTTAAAATGACTTTCTTACTTAGCATTACTACTATTTCCTATGGCTTACTGCCTGACTGCTGATGTTAAAAATAATATAATTTTCCAAAACACCTATATTCCGTTCAGCACATACTTAGTTCATGCATACAACTTCTAAATCTTTTATCTTATTCTGCTTTAATAGTCTCAAGGAATCCCAGGTTCCTATAAGATGAACCAGCCTTAGGTATGTAGTGGGTAATAATTAAAGAATACTGCCCCATCAGGACTCTGCACCAAGTCTGGGCCAGAATCACTCAGGTCAGCTCTCACCACCGAGCCAATCTTCCCAGCTAGCTCTCACAGAATTCCAGCTGCGTTTCCTCTCTGCCATAGACTGTAAACGGTGGGGGTCCCACGATTCTGCACAGCACCCACTCCTTCCAAATATCTGGTAAAGCATGACACCCAAACTTGAAAAGTTAACCAAATATCTTTATGCATATGAAACTCCCAATTTCATAATGCCAATTTACAATGATAAAGTCTTATCCCAATATTTCTAACCTCTCCAAAATACCAGAAATATGTCTCAAGCCATCTGGATATCCGCGTCTCCCTCTCTCTCCGCTGGTGTGGTCTACCAAGACTCTTTCTCTCTCTCTCTCTTCCCCTCACCTCTCTTAGCTCCTCCCCCTTTCTCCCCTCCAATCACTGGCCTCTCACTGCATCAATGTGAATGGATAGGAAATATCTTGCAACATAGGTAGTCTGATATTCAAGGATATATCTCCTGAACCCAGGGTCAGGAACTAACATCAGCATGTTTCTGATTCATTTTGCACTTAAAAGTATGCCCTGAGAAGTGTAACCCTAAGTCTTGACTAAACTAGAAGAATGTGTCCTGTCAAAGTATTTTATGAAATATTACAGGTCTAAGAAAGTCTTAAAATTCTGAAATCATGGAGAAATCTAAGAAAGGAATAATGATGATGACGATGATGATGGTGGTGGTGGTGGTGGTGGTGTGGTGGTGGTGGTGATGATGATGATGATGATAATAACAACAACAATAATAATAATAATAATAGTATCCAAAAGTCAGTGTTTAGAAAGACAGAGACCCATAGTTATTCCATTGTAAGTCTCTAAGAAGAGATGTTTCCCCTGGGAGAAAATTCTCTTTTAGCTTGGTCCCTTTTGGCTCTCCTTGCAGCATCTGGTCCTGAATTATATATGTCTTTGGCCAAAGAGTCACAGAGTTCACACTACTGTAGACTCTTAGAGGAGTTTGGAGCCGACTTACCATTTTAAAATATTATTTCCCTTTAACATTAACATTAACATATTCCATTCTTTCATAACATAACATGGAAGAAAAGAGTGGAAACTATCTATTTTCACATTCTCTGCATAGCCATGTACTATAAATGGTCAAGGAGCCTGCATTCATGTAAATGTGCAATCATCAAGCTTATATAGCACCCAGGATTCCTTGTTAGTCTTTATCTCATCAACAAAGTCTCTGTCACATGGCTTATATAAGATCGTTTAAACATGCTCAGAACAAATACAGTCAGTCACATATAGAAGATTCAGTGAGCCAACAGAATCGCACATTTTGGGTACTTAAGCTTTCTCTGAAAGTAAAGTAAGTACACGTGTGTTTTGGTTTTGTCACTAGAGTGCAATACTCTATAATAATTCTAGCGTATTTTGTTATATATGTTTAATCTGAATTTTGAAATAAGTCTTATTCTGAATTCTGGATTGTAGGTTGTAAGGGTTCTTAGTAAGTGAACTATGAGACTATCTGAGTATTAAAGTAGATGTAAAAATTACTTCTAATAGTTTCAAAAGGATTTATTGTGATCCTACTTGCCAAAGGGAAAATTCTCTTCCTGGCCCATCTTTCTTTTCCAAATTTGGTTGTCCAAAACCACTGAACTTACTGCAATTAATAAAATTCCATGCCAAGGCACCAGAGTGTTCCTGCCTCAAGCTGCAAGACGTCTCCCCTGCAGAAGCACAATGACACAAAATTAATATGGGAGAGGGAAGGGCGAATTAATTAGTGTTTGATATGGAAGTTTAGATGTTGATTTATTAGTCAGGATCAACATTGGCTGAGTTTGCTCTATAAACCTTAAACCATATTCTTCCAGGTTAGTTCTTGCCACCACCATAAATTGCCTGTCTACTAACTAATAGTAATTTGTCAAAAACAAACACAGGGAGTTCTTAGTCAGAGAGTGATGCATGTGTACCTGTCAATATTTCCTCTTATTAACATGGCCAGAGGAACGCAGGTATGTTGTTTTAGCATAGAGAAATAAAGGAGGGAAGTAATCCACAAACAACTAAGGAGAAATATATAAAGCTGGGTGGATAGCAAGGTGGGAGGATCTGAGAAAAATGGGAAATGTATAAATACATAAAGAGAAATGTATAAAGGGCATAGATTATTTGCTTCCAGGTAAGATGTCAATCAAGATCATTTGGGTTTTAAAAATAATTAGCATTACTCATTTTTTCTTTCCAAATGCTAAAACAGATGTGAGAATTTTACACTGAGGAGGGAGGCTCATTACATTCCTGGTTTACTGATTTTAATCGAAGATAACATGAATGAGAAAGTGGACACAGACTCTCTCCTCTAACCATAGAGTTATTTGCAACTGATACTTGCTGGTAAAGGATAAAAAGACTTTTCATCATTGGCATCTCACTGGGTATATTGACCACTCTTCAGGGTTTGGCCCATGCCCAGGAGTAAACAAATGGGCAACAAAAAAGGAACCTAGTGGCATTTCGTGAACATTTTTCTTTGTTGAGGTAATTTTTGGGGGGTGGGTGTGTCTGGTCTTTGGATGTGTATTTTGGTTTCTAATTTTGTGTATTT
This sequence comes from Apodemus sylvaticus, assembly GCF_947179515.1. Taxonomy (NCBI): domain Eukaryota; kingdom Metazoa; phylum Chordata; class Mammalia; order Rodentia; family Muridae; genus Apodemus; species Apodemus sylvaticus. The sequence goes on along the minus strand of NC_067485.1, from coordinate 83,202,969 downwards.
GTGGGTGGTATGGGGGGAATGCATTTCCTGGGATTTGTTTGTAGGTTCTTCTTCTTCTTATTATTATTATTATTAACTATTATTATAATTGCTGTTGTTGTTATTGTTGTTGTTTAGGAAGAGAAAGGAGATAAAGTTGGGTGAATAGCAAGGTCGGAGGATCTCAGAAAAATGGGAAAAGTAAATCATGATTAAAACACATCATATGAGAAAATGTAATAAAAAGGGGTAAAAAAGCACATTTCCTACAGAAAAAAAGTGGTGACCCAAATGCAATTCTTTTCTGTTTAGTATTCCACTACATCAAGTGTCCTTCTTAATGCTTTTTCTTTTCTTTTTGTTTTTGTTTTTTTGTTTTTTTTTAAGTTAATGTTTTACAACAAAGAAGCAAGGATCAAAATGCTTTGGAATAAAAGAGCTATGTGTAATTATTTATTCATAGCACATTTAAGAGATTTGAAAAATCTATTTATAGGTGCCCGAAAAAATGGTTTTATTACAATACCTAATGATGCATGCAGAAATGCGTTCCGTCATTATTTGCAGACACTTATTGACTCTATAAAATTAGCAAATTTGAGAAAGAATACAACAGACTGTTCTAAAGAACACATAATAATGTTTAGGTAAAAAATATTTAGAAATGAAAGAATATATGAAATAATTTGAGTATGAAAATGATAACAATAAATTATTATCTATGAAAATGGCAAATACCTATTATTTTATAGATACACATAAATTATGAGAAGGGTATCATACACATACACTATAACTCCATCATATAACTGGAAAAGCATTGATGAAAATAGAAAATCAAAATTTTTAAACACAACAATCAAATCAGTTTTGGGCAAGAATATTTACAGTTTCTACAATGACTGGGCAAAAGCTTGATTAGAAGGGGATTTTCCATAATCTTCAAATATCCTCCTACAAAAGACATTGATACCAAGGTAAGATACAAAACTTTATACAAAATTAACATTACCAATGATGAGAAATATCAACAACGTTTACTTTATAATAACATAGACTCAAATGTAGAAAAATATGGTTCTCTCATCCAGGAAAGAATAACTTAATTTTAATCGGGAAGAGCCTCAGGCAAAGTGAAACTATACGATAATCTTAAAAAAAATAACAACAACAACAACAACAACAAAAACTGACCAATACAGTACAAACACCATGGGGCCAGAGAACAACTAAAGATGAAAATAAATAAAGATGGATACCCTGCTCCTGGGCCTCACTGAAGACATTGGAAGCACAGGAGGACAACATAGAAGGGGTCAAGAGTCAGGTTTTTTTTTTTTTTTTAAAGAATAAAGAATAATACATAATTACAAAATTTGGATTTTTTCTTCCAGTTACTGAACAGTATCTTATTAACATGAATTTCCTGAGTTTTTATAAGAAAGCTAAATGAACAGTAGATAACATTTTTTCTTCTAGTTTTTGTCAAGTCTAGAAATAATTTAAGACCAGAAATGGCTTTTTGAAATTGAAAGATATCATAGTAAATACAGAATACTTTAAAAAACATTTTCTATTTGTGAAATGACAGATGTATGGAGGAATGCTTGAGCCCAGGCTACACAAATATGACTAGTGCACTTCATGAAGTTGTGGCAGCTGCTGTAATGTCTACCCTGAGACCCACTGACTTCCTTACCTCCAGTGTTTCTTAGCTTCTGAAGTAACCACTGTTGGTCACATCAGGCCTTCCCTCACACCAGGGTTACTAGACCCAAGAATTATTTTGATAAGGAAACCAATTTCTGATGATTTTTTGACAAGTTTAAAAATATCATATAAATTCCAGTATTAGCAATGTGTAATATAAATGCCATGATACAGAAATACAGCTAAGACAAGATTGCCTCATTTTGTCTCACTACAGAGAGACAAAGAGATCTCAGAGAACAGAGATTAGTGCTTCTTGGATTTTGCTAGGTTTTTTGATTGTTCCCCTTCACTATCTACAGATTCTTTCTTAGTCATAAGAATGTTGATACCTTAAAGCAAGAACTAGACAATTAGGATCACAAATTCTAAATATTTTAATATTAAGCACCACGTAAAGTCCTTTATTAATTTCTTGTGATGACAGACATACACAATCATTAAGTATTCCCTTCCTAAAACTTTTAGATGGTGCCATAGTTAGGGTGCCCACTGCAGTGAAGAGAAACTATGATCAAGGCTACTCTATAAAGGATGAATTAATTGGGGCCAGCTAATAGGTTCAGAGGTTCAGTCCATTATCATCAAGGCAGAAAGCATGGCAACACACAGATAGACATGGTGCTGGAGGAACCAAGAGTTCTACATATTGGTCAGATGGCAGCCAGGAGAAAACCAGTTCCCATATGGCTAGGAGGAGGGCTTCTAAGCCCATCCCCACAGTGACAGATCTCTTCCAACAAGTCCATACCTACTAATCGTGCCACTCCCTGGGCCAAGCATATTCAAATGACCACAGATGGTAATATAATTATGTCATTTCCTACTTCCCTTTCCTTGATTGGAACTCTCCTTTGTGCCTTCTTTACCATTTCTTATTAGAGGACTCTACATCCCTGTGATTTGGAAAACTATATGAATCCTTTATTCTGTATGTTGGAATCAGTGCCAAGTTCAAAGTATTTATCAACACCCATGGACACGTGTGACATCTTTTGAATATTTGACATTAGAGAAGAGATTCGAGGAATGTAATGACTTATTCTGCTTGAGAAACCCACCCATTTCCCTGTCCTAATTTGAAGCTACACAGTCTTTTGTCAATGAGTGTCATTTGCTTTATGGAAACACAGGGAAGAATCATCAGCTAATGAAGAATACAAGACTCAGGGAAAGGCTTCCTTAAATATCTCCATGGCAGTGTCCTGGTTGGAAAACACGGAGGAAGTAAAGATTACACAGGCATTCAGTGAGGTCTGCTTCCTGACTGTGGATGCAGTGTGAACAGCTACCTCAGTCTCCTGCCAACATGACTTCCTCACCAGTCTTCTGGAACCATAAGTCAAAATAAATCTTTCCTTCCTTAAATCACTTTCATCAGAAGTCTTTTCACAGCAGTGAGGAAATTCATTTATACTGAAGGCCTCGCCAGATGTCTCCATCAACTTCCTAATTTTTCTCACTCAACAAACAAACAAACAAACAAAGAAAACAACAACAAAAGCAAAAATAAAGTAGAACAAAACAAATGAAAAACATAAAAACCACAACCCCCCCCCAAAATAGTAAACACACACACACACACACACACACACACACACACACAAAACCCTGTTAGTGCCATTTTCTATCTCTAATGAGCTAAAGATCTTGAGTCTATTTCTAGACTTCACTATTCAATAGTTAGTGTATTTTTTTCAGTTCTGAATGCAGAGAAGTGTTATAAAAAGTGTTAGAATAAAACAGGGTTCATGATCAAAAGTTACATTAGCCTCTTTACTTTTCTCTGATCATGCCACAAATCCTGATTATATCTTAATCTTAAATATAAACATTCATGTGATTAATCTTTTCAAGAAAGTGAATAGCTGAAACAGACATTTGACCCATCCCATGAGACAGTAACACTCTAGTGCCTCATTTCCTGGTGGTGGGGTTACTGCCAACCATTTATAATCACTTCCTGCTACGCCCATCTAAGGACAAACCAGACAGTACCAATGAACTTCTTAGGAATCACATAGCTCTTTTTCCCTCATTCTCCTCTTAAAATTATACTATCTGCACTTGGGAAATTGGCTCATGCTCACACGAGGAGTACCAAACAAGTCACTGATCTGTAAATTTCCCCATATTAATGATTTTTAATCTCTCTTTTGCCTGAGGTGGTATCCATCCCCCAGGTTCTGCAGATAGATTTGTTGCTGTAAACTGCACCTCTGAGAAATTCAAGCATTCAGAGCTGGCATGGTGTTCTGGACTCTTGCTGTTATTGCCAGAAGTATGCTTCTTTATTTGAGAGAAAGGGAGGGAGGGAGGGAGGGAGAGAGGGAGGGAGGGAGGGAGGGAGAGAGAGAGAGAGAGAGAGAGAGAGAGAGAGAGAGAGAGAGAGAGAGAGAGAGAGAGAGAGGAAGAAAGATAAGTTCATTTGCCACAAGTTTGATGGCAGAGCAATAAAATTGCCAGACACTTTTTAAACACAGGGTTTATATAAGATGAGGACTGAAACACAGATAAAATATTTAGGAAGTAGCCATGATATTCCAACTATGATATGAACCATCCTGGCACTACTCAGTCCATTCTGTTGGCTTAACAATTTCGTTTTGTGTCTATTAAACACAGGCAGCTGTCTGTAGTGGCACTGGAGATTATACATGCGGATCCCAGGGCCATCCGTCCCACAGGGTACCTTGTCTGGCTAGATCTGCACAGCAGCAGATGGGCAAATGGTGAACAGAAATTTCAAAAGAATATTATGAATCCCTCTGTAGTGCATGTATTTTTTTCCTCAGAGACTACCCATCTTTATTATTGGAAAAAAAAAACAGCTACTCAATAAGACATACTTGATAAACTGTTTTGGGTATTTTATTTTGTGAGATTAGCCCGAATACATTATTTTTTGTGATTTTTACATACAAACCAGAACAACATTTACAAAGACTGTTTAAAGCAAGGTCTGATTAATTTCAATTAAATATAATTGACTTGTTGATATCTATCAGCTCACAACAACCTTTCTCTTTATTCTCCCTCCCTCCTTCCCTCTCTCCCTCCCTTCTTCCCTCCCTTCCTCTCTCTCTCTCTTGCTCGTTCTTGCTCTTTCTTTCTCTCTTTCTCTCTCGTTCTCTATGACACCATCCCATATTAGAAAAAAATTGAGTTTGTTGTCTTTATTATTAATTTATTCAATCTCTGATTAAGAACTATTCATCTTTGTTCTCTGTACCTCAATTAAACTAAAAACTACATATGCTGGGAACCAAAATTATCTAAGCATGGTTTAAGGCTGGACACAATCCAGGATAATTATGGATTTGGCCAAACACACATAATAAACATAGAAGTATGAGATTTTTGCATATGTGGATTCCTAGTATAAACTTTTTAGATGACAACATTGTGTCCTAATGCCATACAATATAAATGTATGCTTATATCTAATAATCAAGAGAGAAGACAACATACAAGGGAATGTTTAGAATGCCTGAGGTTCATTTTGTTCCTGTAAAGCAAAGCAGAGACAATTGATCACGCCCATATCTTGGTGAAGCAGGAAGAGCTGTGAGGAGTGATGGTTAACTACAGACAGGGTGAAGAACAATATTCACTCCGGCAGGGCCCTCAGGAGACAGCCATATCAGGATTCTTCCGGCAAGTATTTCTTGGCACCCACAATAGTGTCAGGGTTTGGTGACTGTTTATAGGATGAATCCCCATGTAGGACAGTCTCTGGATGGCCTTTCCTTTAGTCTCAGCTCTACACTTTATCTCCATGACTGCTCTTGTATTTTCTTCCTTTTCTCAGAAAAACCGAAGCACCCACATTTTAATCTTCCTTCTTCTTGAGCTTCGTGTGGTCTGTGAATTATATCTTCTTTATTCTGAGCTTCTGGGCTAATATCCACTTATCAGTGAGTGTATACCATGTGTGTTCTTTTGTGATTGGGTGATATTTTCTAGTTTCATCCATTTGCCTAAAAATTTCATGAAGTCATTGTTTTTAATAGCAGAGTAGTATTCTATTGTGTAAATGTGCCACATTTTCTGTATCTATTCATCTGTTGAAGGACATTTAGGTTTTTTCCAGGCTCTGGCTATTATAAATAGGCTGCTATGAACACAGCGTAGCATGTGCCCTTATTACATGTTGGAGCACCTTCTGGGTATATGCCCAGGAGTGGTATGTATAGCTGGATATGCAGGTCTAATTTTCTGAGGAACCACCATACTGATTTCCAGAGTGGTTGTGCCAGCTTGCAATTCTACCAGCAGTGGAAGAGTGTTCCTCTTTCTCCACATCCTCACCAGCATCTGCTGTCCCCTGAGTTTTTTATTTTAGCCAATCTGACTGATATTAGGTAGAATCAGATCCTTACAAATACAGAGGCAATGCTAGCAGTCAAACATTGGACTGAGCTTGGGCTCCCCAATAGAAGAATTAGAGAAAGGACTAAAGGAGCTGAAGGGGTTTGCAACCTCATAGGAAGAACAACAATATCAACCAACCAGACCCTCCAGAGCTCCCAGGGACTAAGCCATCAACCAAGGGGTACACATGGCTCCAGCACAGAGACATGCTTTGTCAGACATCAATGGGAGGAGAGGTCCTTGATCTTATGAAGGCTTAATAGATGCCCCAGAGTAGGGAAATTGAGGGAAGGTAGAGGTGGGAGTGGGTTGGGTGGAGGAACATCCTCAAAGAAGCAGGGGGAGAGGGATGGGATAGGGATTTTCTGGGAGGGGGAACCGGAAAAGGGAACAACATTTGAAATGCAAATAAAAAAATTATTCAATAAAAGAAAAGAAATGGGAAAAAAAGGAAAAATATTCACTGATGGGACGAAGTTTCATCTAAATTGAAAAAGAAACTCTGAAACCTGTTGATTCATCATGCTCATTGCTACCAGCAGAAATGAAACTCTCTTTTTCTCTTCCCTAGGGTTATCTACTAGTATCTCCCCAACACTTGTCTAATAGCCAGACAGAATAGTGCCATAAGCACTTTCTGTGATATCACTCCTGCATGGGATCTCTTGGGCTCTAAATATCTGTTCTCTTAAGTGCTGTCCTTTTTTCTTTTTTTCTATACTTTTAGACTGAATATCCCATTAAAATCTTATCAAAAACATTATATTTATATTTATTTTTCACAATATATTATTAGTGGTAATGATAAGAATTTTAAAGTTACCTTCTTTTTAATAATTTAAATATGTATAATTATTCTTATATAATCCTCATTTCCTTCACTAGTCCCTATGTGTCCCAACATGTCTCCCTTCCATTGGGTCATTCTGGATAGTTTGCTTATTGTTGTTTTTTATGTATGAGTGTTTTCCCCTGGCTGCATTGTGCCTGGTGCCATTGAGGCATTGTGAAATTGCTTCAAAATGAGGCACTCTATGTACAGCAAAGCTCATCTTGAATAAGGCAATGGAGGCTCTCTTGACAGGAGCCCAGAGTGGATTAGTTCTGGAATTTTAATCTAATAGGAAATCAGTCTTTTAAGTTCATGCTCTCTTGGTTGTCTAGTCTCAGAGCCATTTTGAAACACACAGAAAGGGACATAGAAATGAATGGCCCAGGATGGGCAGAATTGAGAAATCATGGCATGGAAACAGAAGACTGTTTTTCTCTGGATTGAGACCATGTCTGCAGCTGATGCACCTTCAAGGTGGTTCACCAGCAATAGAGGCACCAAACATTATATGCTAGGACACATCAGTTAAGTGATAGAGACCAGCAGAAGCCTTCTAGTGCTAAATTAGAGCTGCACTTTGATTCTTATTGCAAATCTAACCAATAATCTGGCTTATGCTTTTGATTTAAAACAAGGTAATACCTCACTATTACCTAACATGAAAGAGGCTTTACTAAGGACAAGTGTGAGTATTAACAACTTAATGGAATCTAAAAGCATCTAGAAGACAAACCGTTTGACACATATGTGACTGTCTATCATCTACTATGTTATTTGAAGTAGACAACTATTACATAGGCAGCCATCTAAGACTGAATAAAACTAAAAATTCAAGATCAGCACAGTCCTTCCTTGCTCTCTTTATCCTAACTGTAAAAAATATATATATATCCACTTTATCCTTCTGCCACCAATACTTCTCTATGATGGTGGCCTTTGACCTCTAGCTATGAGCAGAACTAAGCCCTTTCTTTCTTACATTGCTTCAATGGTCAGGATATTTGATCACAGAAACAGGAGTAGTAACAAAGACACCCAACTCCCATCACGGGAATAGAGTTACCTTCTCTAGCAGAAGACAACTCCTTCTGGAAGTACAAACATATGCACCCACTATATGTCTTAGCCCACTTGGCTCTCCCCTGTAAAGGTAGCATCTCAACTGTGATGCAGATGAAAATATTAATCTTAAGTGATGTCTTTCCAGAAAGATTTTTGAAGGAATAATTGGTAAAAGATATTGAGATCTAGAACAAGCAGACCCTTGAAAAATGTCACTTAGCTGCTTTTTAAAAAAATATAATGCATTTTAGTGATTCTGTGTCATTTAAACAATATAGACTTAGAAAAATCTGCATTTGTTTTCATGTTGTACAAGTAGCAACTGCTTTGCCCAGTTCTTTTTGCAAGCTTATTCATCATCTGCTCATATTCGTTGATGGGTAGACACTATATACATTCTGAAGAGAAGCAAGTTTATTTATAAAACTCATTGTCTCATGGTGAAATATGTTATCTCATTTCTTTCTGCAGCTGGATACTCATTGACCCAGAATCGGTGATGATTAATGGCCACTAGTTCTCAAAATTGTTATGCTTGACTATTGAAAGCTGATACTATTTATGTGATTCAGCTCATGTACCCTAAGTGAGAAGGCAAAGTCTATGTGAGCATTTATGAAGATATAAATAAATGTATATATTCCTGAAAAGTTGCATGCATTTATATAAGCCATTATAGATGCCTGTTTGTTCCGTCAACTATAACATTTAACCATGAGAATAATGTTGAAATATAGCTTTCTTATACAGGCAGCTACCTATATTTATTTTTATAGATGAATACATTGGTTAATTCTTTAAAATGCCTTAGGGTGGCATTGTGAGAATGCCGTGGGTCTCCTGTACTTTAATACAAGTGCAGGGAAGATATTATCCAAAATGTGCTAACATGAATTTGTGGCATACTATGGTAACATACATATTTGTAATTTTTCCTCTGCACACTTCATATAAATATTTTATCTCAGCATTTTTAAGTAAAACAATTCCCTATGGCTCTATTAAAAAATGTCAGTTTGGTTCTGCCTGAGGCAAAACGTCCACCTCATGTTATGTTGTCACAGATTGGCCACATTTTATACTCTATTGATTTATTGATTTCATTTTTTTATTTCTAAATAGACTGGCCTGAAATTGAATCTGGGCAATAATTTAAATGTAGTACATGCTGTGTGGTCACTTATGAAAAAGTGGCTCTTCAGTCAAAGTGTTTTATTAATTTATGGTTTTGATGATTCATAGCTCACTCATCTAACAAACCACCATAAAAATCATATCCTTAGAACATACAGAAAATAAAATGATTCTTTCAGTGGGTAGTAAACTTTTATCAATAAACTGATATATCGATTAACACATGTGCAATATTGATTAATGGTGACATTGGGGCACAGAAAGTAAATGTGACTGAGATACTCTCTTCCTTCAACACTGCCGACTACAGCATCCCACGGGACAAACATCTCTTAGTTCTCTCTCTCTCTCTCTCTCTCTCTCTCTCTCTCTCTCTCTCTTTCTCTCTCTCTCTCTCTGTGTGTGTGTGTATGTGTGTGTTTGTGCATGTCTATGTGTGGTGTTTGCCTGTGTGCCTGTCTTTCTGTCTCTCTCTGTGATATAAATTCTAATAAAATAAATGTTAAAAATCACAGCCCTAACATTTTCATTATGAGAGATTATGAATTAAGAATCAATGTTTTATGCTCTATTTCAGTCATTTTTCTAAGTTTAGTTTATGCTGTACATAACTAAGCTTAAAGTAAAATGTAAGTGTACTTTTAAACCTGTTGCATTATTATATGTTAGCAATTTACATGATGATTCACTTTCCATTGGTCATGGTTGGAACAAATATACAATATTCCTTACAGGAATCAATTATTCAACCATGTATCTCATGTACTCACTCAAGGTTTTTTGCTCTCTCTTTTTTATCACTTTCTTTGAAAAGAATACAAAGGATTCTACTCCTCTGCTCCATTTGATAGTTCTTACAGAGTGAAGTTTCTAAAATTGAGACAATTATTTACATATTATTGATGAAGTTTCACATTTTTGTATTTGTTTTCATAAATTTTATTTCTATTGATATTCTCATTTTTCCCACCAGTATTTTTCGAGTATTCTTTAGTTTTTTCTCTGTGTATTTTTCCAAGTTTTATTTTTATTTATTGATTGATTGATGGATTGGATATTTTCTTTATTCACATTTCAAATGTTATCTCATTTCCAAGATTCCCCTCTGGAAAACCCCTATCTCAATCCCTCCCCATCCTGCCTTTATAATGGTGGTCCCCTACCCACCCACTCCTGCCTCCCTGCCCTGGCATTCCCCTAAACTGGGGCATCAAACCTTCACAGGACCAAGGGCCTCTCCTATTGATTCCGACAAGGGCATCCTCTCCTACATATACAGGGAGCAAACCCCTTCAACTCTTTCAGCTTTTTCTCAGTCCAATGGTGGGTTGTGAGCATCTGTCTCTGTATTTGTCAGGCTCTGGCAGAGTCCCTCAAGAAACAGGTATGTCAGGCTCCTGTCAGCAAGTACTTTTTGGCATCCACAAGTGTCTGGATGGGGCAGTCTCTGCTTCACACTTTGTCTCTGTATTTTCTTCCGTGAGTATTTTGTTCCCCCTTCTAAGAAGGACTGATACATCCACTTTTAAACTCTGTTTCAGTACTGGCATGCTTTTTTGCTTCCTCTTTCCTTTGGTGAAAATAAAAAAAAAAAAAGTGTACTAGACTTAGAAGTTCTCAGAGCATGTGCAAACAACTAATACTGCAAATATAAAGACAAAATTTCTGCAAATTGGAGAAACTTCTATATCATAAAGAAACCATTGATAGGGCAAGACAGATGGCTCAGTGGCTAAGAGCACTGACTGCTCTTCCACGTGTCCTAAGTTGACATTCCAGCAACCACATAGTGGCTCACAACCATCTGTAATGGGATTCAATGCCTTCTTCAGGTGTGTCTGAAGACAGTGTATTCACATACATAAAATAAATAAATAAATATTAAAAAGAAAATGTTGATAAGAGTAAACATTTATTGAAAATTAAAATTACAAGAATATGAACAAATGAAATTGTCAATAAACATTTAAAAACACATTCGAGTGAGAAATTATCTATTTGTACTTATTACTATTTTTGTGCCCAATAATTTATTTAATATCTTTTACCTTCCCAATTCTTAATCTGTCTTCTTGACATAAAATATTTTTCCTTAGCATTATTTTACTCACAGATTTCATAGACCTAGCACCTAAGCCATTATTCATGATTTTGAAACCTAGATATGTACAAGGACAAAGACATGCATAAAGTCACAAGAGACTTCCACTCCTGTGGATGTGAATCTCCCATCATTTCCAATGCCAAAATTTTCACTCAACACATTGTTTTCACGTCTTATCAACTAGGTCATGATGAAAGAACCCATTAAATCCTTCACTGACATCTCAACAAACTATGTCTGAGTAATTAATTTTCTTTGTCTAAACTCATCATTGTTCCTGTCAAACAGTGCATTCTTGATGACTATAAATTTGATCATGGCCTTATGCAATAAAAGCTATATGTAGAAATGATGTCAGACATTGTCAAAGAGTTCTAGCTGACCTATCCCAGTCCACTGTCCTCATTCCAACACCTGGAAGGAACTGTATAAATGACAGCAACATCAGTGTCACAAAATGTTCAATATTCCTGTTATATATCTTTATAATGTTATATATCTTTAAAATGTTCAATAATCCTGTTATATATCAATATATCTTTAATATTTCCAAATGCTACCAATCATTGGAAAGAAGTATTAACATAGTCTGCCATATAGGAAAAATTAGACATAATCTTCAAGCTAACACAGCATTTCAGGAAAGCATACAAAATATTGATGCAATTGACCCACAATTCCAAGTTCTGAAATGGGAGTTTGCCTGGATTATGAGTACCACAAAATTTTATAACATATACTATACTTCCCAGTCATGTTAAGCCAGATATTCTGAAATCTATTTATCAACATACCACTGACTTTAAAAAATATGTCTGTTTCCCTTTAACTTTGATTTTTTTTTTCTGTAAGTATTGTTCAGTCAACTTTTTCATCATGAGATCTTTCTTCAGATTTCCCCACCATATTTTAGGCTAAGGTTGTTGTCTCTTGGATCACTTTTTAGCCTACATCCATGCCACGCACTTTGAAAACATGGACTCAATTTTCAAATATCTTTTAATATATAAGAGGAACTTATAGGCATTAGTCTACATTCCCTCAATCATCAGCTCTGTGACAGTCAGATTTAAATGTATTTTCCAGCAGAATTTCTACTTGGCAGCATTATCTGTCTTAGCAAATCAATACAGAAATCATTCATTGTTTATCAAATTATTCAATTGCAAAGGTGTAACTATTTTGAGAAGGGGCCAGAGAGAAAGAGTCTATGAAAAGAGGTAATTGCTGTTCATTCACTATTGAGATTGTCTGCTCCATTTAAGATTGTCAAAATTGGAATAGATGCTTAACCTATCTGGCCAAAGATGAATGTTGTTTTGAATCTTATGTCATCTTACTAACCTATTGCAGACAAGTTAAAAGATATAAAGTTAAAATAAGATATGTTCCTTGACTGATTGTAATCTGACAACTCTATGAGCCTCTCAACATTTATATTTTTGGATATGATATTGTATATATTTCACATAAAAATGTCTTTATTCACATATTTATTTTGTAATTATAGTAGTTTGCTCATACAAAATTCATCAATGTTAATTCATCTTCAGTATATTGAACAGTTTTGTGTGTATGTGTGTGTGTGTGCATGTTTGTATGTGTTGCATTGTTAGTGTGTGTGCCTGTGTGTGGAAGACAGAGCCCAGTCTTGGCTGCTTTTCCTCAAGTACCACCAATTGTGATTTTTGTAAGACACAATCGCTTATTGGCCTGAACTTGCTTGTTTTATCAGACTGACTGTCCTGTACCAATCTCTAATTTCCCAGTACTCAGATCATTCTATATGTTCATACAGGTAGGTTTTTTTCATTAAAACTCTGAGAACCGATCATGGCAAGCAATTCACAGATTGAACCATATTCTACCTTCTGTTTATATAGGAGATCTTTCAAACTGGGCATCCCAAAGATAATAAGAACTGTCTTGAGTAATTTGAAGATTCCCTGGAAGATTTGAAGCTCAGTCTTCTTCTATGAACAGGTTGGCAGATCACGGATACTGATAATTTTGAAGTCAAATGTTGTATTTTGTGTCATTATGCTAGCATTTCAATTTTTGTGTATTTTGAAACATATTTATGATAGAAGAATATCATGTTATTGCCAAATGTTTATCATTGCTTGTAGAATTTCAGAGGAATATCCCAAGACATAGTAACTTTTACAGTGACATCATTTGATCCTAAGGAGTCCATAACTGAGTGCTCTATGTTTATGAAAATATTCATTTTACTATACAATTTTAATATACATTTCACTTTTACATTCTTTGTCTAGATGTGTGTGTGTGTGTGTGTGTGTGTGTGTTTGTGTATACTATGTGTTTGTATATGCATGTTTACATGGGTATGGGCATTCTTGCATGTATGTTTCTAATAAAAAACCTGTTTCCAAACTTTTAATGAAGTGGAAAAGGATATGGGTTCAATAAAAAATTAAGTTGTTTATAAAACCTACTTAAAATGAAATATTTGTTTAACTTTATATGGTTATTGAGAAAAATTGTTTCTCAAGTTGTCAAGAATGTTAGTGTATATATTAAGCAACATTTTAAATGCTATATTTCTTTGACTTGCTTTTAGTCTGATATAATTGATTGCTTTAGGCAAGTCTTCTTCTGTAGTTCAGATTGGCCTAGAACTCACTATGCCACCATTAAACTGGCAGTGATCTCTTGCCTAGAGATCAGTACTAGGATCACAAGGCTGGCATCGTGCCCCATTTCTCAGTGTCATTCCTGTTTGTGGAAATGTTTCAAAGACAACCCAGAGTTTTCCAACATGGTTTCCTCTGGGGGGTCACCAGATGGTCCCATGAAGCCTTTGTTCTAACCCCCTCTTGTTCTTGTACCTAAGAACATATTTTATATTTCCAATAGTTCTAAAAGAATGCTGCATATAAAATGTCCCTGCTGCCCAGCATAAATATCTTTATCTGGAAACAAACATTCTCATACAAAGGCACAATTTATAAACTCAGGAAATCAGTGTCAGTGAAATGCCAGTCTTTCACAGGCAAAGCTGTTTAGGGATTTTGGCCAATGACGCATAAATGTCATACACACACACACACACACACACACACACACACACACACCACCACCACCACCACCACCACCACCACCACCACCACAAACCACCACCACCACCACCACCACCACCACCACCATTACCACCACCACTGCCATCAACAACAACAATCTGATTGATTTTATGAGGTTGCCTGGCCTGTCTAATTTTCCTTACTTTAGAACAGTTTATGAGTCATTTTGTAATTGATTCTATTGTTATGTTAGAATAATTTTAACTATATTGCTACATATTCTCAATGTGGATTTTAGCTGATGTTTTTTCATGAAATTTTTTAGATGAATCATAGTAATATCACAAACCTGATCATGTTGCAAGTTAGCCAACACCAGTTACTCCCATTTCTACAGTGATAATTTTCCAGTCATAGGGCAAATGGTGATTTTATAAGTCAGCACTAGGTATTTAACGCTATATCAAAGGTAGATAATTCCATGTTACTTTTAAGATGTGTGGAGTTATTTCATAATATAGAGAAGGATATAAAACACATAAAAGCATATCAAGAAAATAATATATTATGCTTTATATTTTTAAAATTTGTTCCCATTAGTATATTTATTCACTTAAAATCCCAATCCCAGCCCCTCCCTTAAGAGCTCTGTCACATGGCCACTCCCTCTGTCACTCTCTCCCCTTCTTCTCTGAGAAGGGTGAGGTCCCCCTGGGATGTGCCAAATCACCCTGACATCTCAAGTCACTGCAGGACTACGTATATCCTCTCCTCCTGAGGCCAGCCAAGACAGCCTGGTTAGGAGGACAGGATCTGCAGGCAGATAACAGAATAAACCTAAGCCCCTGCTTGAGTTGTTGGGGACTGGCATGAAGACCAAGCTCCTCATCTGCTATGTCTGTGCAGGAGGCCTGGCTCCAACTTGTGTATTCTTTTTGGTTGGTGGTTCAGTCTCTGAGAGCCCCCAAGGGTACAAGTTAGTTGACTCTGGAAGTTATTTTCTAGTTCCATCCATTTGGCTACAAATATCATGATGTCCATGTTTTTAATAGCTGAGTAGTTTTCCATTGTATAAAGGAACCACATTTTCTTTATCAGTTTTTTGGATGAGGAACAACTGGATTATTTCCAGTTTCTGACTATTACAAATAAAGTTGCTATGATAGTTGAGCAAATGTCCTTGTAGTATGGTAGAGGATTTTGGGTATGTACCCAGGAGTGGTATAGCTGAGTCCTGAGGTAGGCCTGTTCTCAATTTTCTAAGAAACTGCTGGATTGATTTCCAGAGTAGCTGTATAAGTTAACACTACCACTACAAATGGAGGAGTATTCCCCTTGCTCCACATCCTCGCCACTAGGTCACTAAATTTATAATCTTAACCATTCTGACAGATGGAATCTCCGAGTTGCTTTTGTTTGCATTTCTGTTGTAGATTTCATCTAATACTTATATTATATTAACTGGGTTTCCAAAATCACAGGAAATGCACATGTAAGTCCTTGAGGGTCTCTGTCCCCAGCTGGTTCTGGTGCTAATGGCAGTCAATGGCTGCACAGTGAGACAGAGGTGGGACTTTAGGATTTGCTGGCAAGAGGACCAAGAGAGGAAGAAGGATTTAGAAGGGGAAAGGAATAAGGAGGAGGCCTGAGAGGCACAGAAGAGAAAGAGAATGAATCATGTAAGAGCTGGAGACAAGCAGCACCAGCCCCTCCCTGCCCTACTGGGTCTAGTAGAGCAAAGATAGAATATAGATTTTAGTGAGTAATAAGTCAGGAATATCAGAAGGGAGGTATTAGTTAGCCATGTGGAAGTTCAGGAGTGCTCAGCCATTGAACTGCTTAAGACATATAAAAACATATCGCTGTATGTGTGTGACTTTCATTCAAGAACCCAGAACATTGGGTCAGGTAACAAGGAATGCACTGTCACCAGAATGATTTGAGTGGAAATTAATTGGCAACAGCAACACATTTCGCTGATGACTAGAACATTGAATATTTCCTTAATTGCTTCTTGGCCATTAGAGACTCCTCTGTTGAGAATTCTCTATTCCTCTCTGTACTCCATTTTTTAATTGGGGTACTTGGTTTGTTGGTATCTAGCTTGAGTTCTTTATATATTATGGCTATTAGAGTTCTTTCAGATGTAGAGTTGGTGAAGATCTTTTCCTAATCTGTAAGCTGCTATTTTGGTTTTGTCCTGTTGACAGTGCCCTTTGACTTACAGAAGGTTTTCAGTTTCATGAAGTTCCATTTATCAATTTTTTATCTTAGAGCCTGAGCCATTCGTGTTCTGTTCTGCAAGTTGTCTCCTGTACCAGTGCATTCAATATTACTTGAAGTGGAAGTTTCTGGTCATATCATGTGATACAGATTTATATGGTGTTTTGCTAAGGCAGATTCATGTGATATTTTATTGAGGCAAGATCCATGGGAGGATACATGATATTTGGAGAGAATATAAGTGGAACTCCAAGGGCCTAGATAATATGCTTGCATAGCTATCTGTGCAATGCTTCCTTGGTCTTCCATCTTAGGTGATCTTGACTTCATTGAGAGGCATGGTAGAGAACTCCTGGCATTTTGGCGGGTCCTGGTCATGCCTGCTGACTCATGCTGATTCAGTGGAGTTCTGTTTATATCTACTGTTGTTGATTCATATTTGGTGATACTTTTGAACTGGACTGTTAGTATTTAACACTACTGAACAGGACTGTTGGTGTCCCTGACACACAGAGATTGGAATCACCCAAAGAACTACTTCTAAATAGGTCTACAGCCCCTTGTCGTATTTACCATCCTTCCTGTCCTACATTTGGACAGTGAGCTAGAACTCACGTAGAAGCGTTTGAGAGTCCTTATTAAAGTAGGTTTTAAAAAAATCTAAGTTTATAGCTATTTCTCACTTTCTATTAAATTTAATAAATCTGGTTTTATGTTGAGGTCTTTGTTACACTTGAACTTGAGTTTTGTTCAGGATTATAAAACTTAAACTATTTACATTCTACAGGCAGAGATCCAGTAATACTAGTACAATTTGCTGAAGATGTTTTCATTTTTTCATTGTATGGATTTGGTTTCTTTGTCAAAAATAAAGTGTCTGTAAGCTGCATGGAATTATCAAGAGGTCTTTGATTTAATTCCATTGATTAACCTGTCTGTTTCTATACTAATACCATGAAGATTTTATTATTATAGGTCTGTAGCACAGCTTGAGGTCAGGGATGGTGATACTTTCAGCATTCTTTTGCTGTACAGAATTGTTTTAGCTATACTGTAATTTTTATTTTTCCAGATGAAGTTGAGAATACCTCTCTCAATGTCTGTAAAGAATTGTGTTGGAGTTGGTAATTGCATTGAATCGGTAGATTGCTTTTGGTAAGATGAGCATTTTCACTATGCTAATCCTACTGATCCATGAGCATGGGAGAGCTTTCAATGGTAGGATATCTTCAATACTTTTCTTCAGAGATGGAAGTTCTTGTCATACTAGTCTTTTACTTGCTTGGTAGAGTTACACCAATATATTTTATATTATTCATGGCTGTTGTGAAGGGTATTTATCATTTCCATAAAGAAGAGCTACTGATGGGTTTTTTTTTTTTTTGAGTTATAATACTAAGAAACTAAATTTAAAAAAAGTAAGTTTACTACAGTGTCCCAGTGTGGGCATTTGGATTCAATAAATGAAGCTAGACAGCATATAGTGCCTTTTCCATGCTCAGTATCCATTTTCAAAGTTAGCAAATAAATGGAATCAATAAATAGATTGCAGTGTTAAGCATGTTTGGCTGTTATTAAACAATAATTTTTCATGGACAGTAGCCAAGTAAATTGTCTATGATAAGAGACACTGCAGAAAGAACATGCTGTGCTAACTTTAGTTAACTCACTAGACACAGGTATCTCAACTTTTTAAATAACCATCGATATATTCTTTTTAGACATGAATATTTTTTTCATTCAACATTTGAAGAAAACTGTGAAATAGCTGAATTTTGTAGCTGTGAATGATAACCATGGATGGATATTTAATAGGCTAAACACTTGATCAAATATAAAATTGCAACACACTAGATTTAGGTACTTAAGGGATGAAAATGTTTAGCATTAATGATTATTATCCTTTAATATATTTTCTTTTTCTTTTTAAAATTTTTATTGGTTATCTTATTTATTTAATTTCAAATGTTATCGCCCTTCCCAGTTTCCCCTCCAAAAGTCCCTCTATCCTAATCCCTCCCTCCTGCTTTTATGCGGGAGCTCTCCCACCCCCACCCCCACTCCCACCTCACCTTCCTAGCATTCTCCTACTCTAGGGCATCAGCATCATGCCTTCACAGTGGCCTTCTCTCCCACTGATGCCAGATAAAGCCATTCTTTGCTACATATGCAGCCGGAGCCAGGGGTCCTTCCATGTGGCCTCTTTGGTTGGTGGTTGAGTCCCTGGGACCTCTGGGGTGTCTGGTTGGTTGATATTGTTGTTCTTCCTATGGTTGCAAACCCCTTCGTCTTTAGTCTTTCCCCTAATTCTTCCATTGGGGTCCCTGTGCTCAGTTTGATAGTTGACTGCAAGCATCCACATCTGTATCTGTAAGGCTCTGGAAGAGCCTCTCAGGAGACAGCTATATCATGCTCCTGTCAGCAAGCACTCTTGGCATCAGCAGTAGTGTCTGGGATTGGTGTCTGCATATGAGATGGATCCCCAGGTGGGGCAGTCTCTGGATGCCTTTCCTTCAGGCTCTGTTCCACTCTTTGTTCCTGTATTTCCTTTAGACAGGAAGAATTCCAAATTAAAGTTTTTAAGAAGGATTGGTGGCCCTATCCCTAAACTGGGGGCCATGCTAACCTCAGTGGACTCTACAGGTTCTCTCTCCCCTTTGTTGGCTATATCAGCTAATATCATTCCCATAGGGTCCTGGGAGCCTCTTGCCTTCCTGACATCTGGGATTTTTTGTTGGTTACTCCTAGTTCCCCATGCCCCATCCCTACACACCTCTGTTCAATTTCCTGACAATCTGTCCATCTCCTCCATCCCCTCCCACATCTGATCCTCTCTGTCTTTTTTCTCCCCACTCCTCTCTTCTTCCCAAGTCCCTCCCACCCTCTTCCTTCATTGATTATTTTGTTCACCCCTTCTAAGTAGGACTGAATTTTCTAATGAGCTTCTAATATCATATTAACAGTAGTAAGTTGGGCCAGGTATAACCATGTCATTGTTTTCTTTAGTCCACTCATATATAAATATTTAAAATTAATTGAACAATTTTGTACTATTGAATGAATATTGTAATCACAAAATGATCCCTGGTTTTAAGGTAGGAAAAACATAAGTTTGATTAACTTTTTCTGCAACACTGAGGACTGGGTATAAAGCCTTTCCAATGTTAGCCAAGTGCAGGTTACATCTTTAGTACTGAGCAAGTTGTTAAGTTTTTCAATGTGTCTTAAAATAGTTCATTTGGGAAGGGGACTGGAGAGATAGCTCAGTTGATAAAATTCTTGTCATACAAACTACTTAAAAGGGCCAGATGTGTCAGGCACATCTGTAATCCCAGCACAAATGAGGTGAAGACAGTTAAATTCCAGGGGCCATTTATTCCAGCCAAACTGGAGACCACTTCATTCAGTTCAGTTCTTTGTCTTAAAAATTAAGGTAGAAACCCAGAAAGAAATGTCTGATATTGTTATCTAGTATTCCCACACATGTGTACATGTGTACATGCACACACACAAACATACACACACACACACACTCATAGCTATATAGTCACATATTCACCACACACACAAAAATAAATTTTTTAGAAAACAAATTTTATACTTGCTTTACTATAAAGGAATATTCTTTTCTGAGCTATGCCCGGCTCCTTCTACCAGTTCTGAAGTGGTTGTCTTAAACTTGCCAATGTCTTAGAAGACTAAAGAAGAAAACTGAAGAGTTTTCTTAATCTCTAGAAGTAAATTATGACTGTATTTACTCTGTCCTTTTCTTGAATACTGACTTAATTTTGAAATTGGATGGTATATGTTTCATACATGTAATGGAGTTACTGTGTCTTATGACATGTTTACAAAACTCTGAATAGGCAGGTAATATCATTATATTCTTCTGAAGAAAAATGAAATGTTTTAACTATACAAATTATAGCTGATTTTCAGGGGAGAAAATAGAGTAAGCCATTTAAGTGCCACAGCACTTAAACGAATGATGACTTCGATTTAACTCTAAGAATTGTTTTAGTGTGTGTGTGTGTGTGTGTGTGTGTGTGTGCATATATGTTGCAGTTAGCATGTTTGTACAAGTGTAAATATGCATGTGTCACGCTCATGTGGAGCCTAAAAACAACGTTCACTTCACATCATTTCATTCATCTTGCCTTTTGCTTTTTTTTAAAGATAATCTCTTCAAGGCCCTGAAGTCACTGACTGGTTCAGGTAAGCTGCCTGCCCGGTGAGCCACAGAGATTTGCCTGCCTTTGCTTCTCCAGAGCTGTTATTCCATGTGTGGATTCTCCAGAGCTGTTATTCCATGTGTGGATTCTCCAGAGCTGTTATTCCATGTGTGGATTCTCCAGAGCTGTTATTCCATGTGTGGATTGCTAGAATTCACTTTTGGCTGTGGTGCTGAGACTTGAATTCAGGTCCTCATATTTTCAAGACAGTGTGACTGAGCTATTTCTCTGTGCTAACAGTATGGCTACCAGTTTAGTGCTTTTGTACAGGATCCCTGAATGTTGGAATGAGTGGTCATCTGATTCTTATGCCTTCACTTGAGCTCTTTTCCTTCTGTAGGTTTGTCTTATCCAACTCCAGTGTGATAGTATTTGGTTTATCTCATGATATTTTATTTTTATATGAATGAATGAATGAATGAATGAATGAACAAAATCTAGCATAGGGTAAAGGCAAACAACTGTTCTGGATATATTAAGCACTCCAGGGAGGGCTTCGTGCTCGGCAGTGGCTGGCCAACATGTAATGGACTTCATAGTTTTTGTTTGTATGCCTGTGGGTGTGTGTGACCATATGTGGTTTAATTGGGTTACAATTTGGTATTGTTTTATTTTATTTCATTTGTTGGTATTTTTAAAGTTTGGGTTTTTTGTTTGTTTTATTTTCAGAAGTTGTTGTTGTTGTTTGGGTTGTTGGTTTTTCAAGAAACAACTTAACATTTAATGTGTAAGGAAGGGAGACAGTCTGGAAGGGCTAAGAAGAGAGAGAAAATGTTATTAAATACATGTAGAGTTAAAATTGTTTTAAATAGTAAAATATAATTGAAAAGAATTTATTGCTTAAATTAAAATTTAAGTGACAGATGATATTATTCTCAACCCATTTTGAGTCACTTAAAGTCATGTGATAAGGTATCTTTAAAGAAGCAGATGACAGGTGGTGGTGGCGCACGCCTTTAATCCCAGCAGTTGGGAGGCAGAGGCAGGCAGATTTCTGAGTTCAAAGCCAGCCTGGTCTACAGAGTGAGTTCCAGGACAGCCAGGGCTATACAGAGAAACCCTGTTTTGAAAAACCAAGATAGATAGATAAATAGATAGATAGATAGATAGATAGATAGATAGATAGATAGATAGATAGGTAGATAGATAGATACATAAATATATACATACATAGATAGATAGATAAAGAAAGAAAGAAAGAAAGAAAGAAAGAAAGAAAGAAAGAAAGAAAGAAAGAAGCAAAGCCTCCTATGTTTTTCTAAGCATATAATACGTAAATGTAAGGAGAAAGATAGGCATCTATCTATCTATCTATCTATCTATCTATCTATCTATCTATCATCTATCTATCCTTTCCATGTCCTTTGGAAAAGTGAAACCATACTGAGTGATGTTGTTTAGTAAGCATCAGAATTCAGATAGATTTTAGTACCAGCAGATACAGCTTTGTGGAGATTAAACTCTGAGGTCATGTTTCCTCTTTCAATGGAGAAATTTTTCTTTATCATCTGAGCAATTATTTTTCACAACGAAATCCTTTATATGCATCTTTATGATATAACTCTACTTTCCTGCTACCTTTCCTTCTTTAGCATCCTCTACTTGAGATCCCTTTCCTCCAGCCACATTGTACTAATCTACATGTTATTCCTTTTTTTCTTTTTTTTCTTTTTTTTTTTCTATTTTTTTCTAATTTATTGATATATTTATTTACATTTCAAATGATTTCCCCTTTTCTGGACCCCAACTCCCCGAAAGTCCCATCAGTCCCCCTCCCTCCCCCTGTTTTCCCACCCAACCCTTCCCACGTCCCTGTTCTGATTTTGCTCTATACTGCTTCACTGAGTCTTTTCAGAACAAGGGGCCACTCCTCCATTCTTCTTGTAGCTCATTTGATGTGTGGATTATGTTTTGGGTATTCCAGTTTTCTAGGTTAATATCCACTTATTAGTGAGTGCATACCATGATTCATCTTTTGAGTCTGGGTTACCTCACTTAGTATGATATTTTCCAGCTCCATCCATTTGCCTAAGAATTTCATGAATTCATTGTTTCTAATGGCTGAATAGTACTCCATTGTGTATATATACCACATTTTTTGCATCCACTCTTCTGTTGAGGGATACCTGGGTTCTTTCCAACTTCTGGCAACTATAAATAGGGCTGCTATGAACATAGTGGAACATGTATCCTTATTACATGCTGGGGAATCCTCTGGGTATATGCCCAGGAGTGGTATAGCAGGATCTTCTGGCAGTGAGGTGCCCAGGTTTCGGAGGAACCGTCAGACGAATTTCCAGAGTGGTTGTACCAATTTGCAACCCCACCAGAAGTGGAGGAGTGTTCCTCTTTCTCCACATCCTCGCCAACATCTGCTGTCTCCTGAATTTTTAATCTTAGCCATTCTGACTGGTGTAAGGTGAAATCTCAGGGTTGTTTTGATTTGCATTTCCCTAATGACTAATGAAGTTGAGCATTTTTAAAGGTGTTTCTCTGCCATCCGAAGTTCTTCTGGGGAGAATTCTTTGTTTAACTCTGTACCCCATTTTTTAATAGGGTTGTTTGGTTTTCTGGAGTCTAACTTCTTGAGTTCTTTATATATATTGGATATTAGCCCTCTATCTGATGTAGGATTGGTGAAGATCTTTTCCCAATTTGTTGGTTGCCGATTTGTCCTTTTGATGGTGTCCTTTGCCTTACAGAAACTTTGTAATTTTATGAGGTCCCATTTGTCAATTCTTGATCTTAGAGCATATGCTATTGGTGTTCTGTTCAGAAACTTTCTCCCTATACCGATGTCCTCAAGGGTCTTGCCCAGTTTCTTTTCTACTAGCTTCAGAGTGTCTGGCTTTATTTGGAGGTCCTTGATCCATTTGGATTTGAGCTTAGTACAAGGAGACAAGGATGGATCAATTCGCATTCTTCTGCATTCTGACTTACAGTTTCATTGGATGCTGAAAAAGCATTTGACAAAATTCAGCATCCTTTCATGCTTAAAGTATTGGAGAGAACAGGAATTCAAGGCCCATACCTAAACATAGTAAAAGTAATATACAGCAAACTGGTAGCCAGCATCAAACTAAATGGAGAGAAACTTGAAGCAATCCTACTGAAATCAGGGAACAGACAAGGCTGCCCCCTTTCTCCTTATCTTTTCAATATTGTACTTGAGGTACTAGCTCGGGCAATTTGACAACATAAGGAGGTCAAAGGGATACAAATTGGAAAGGAAGAAGTCAAACTATCATTATTTGCAGACTACATGATAGTCTACCTAAGTGAGCGAAAAAAACTCCACTAGAGAGCTCCTACAGCTGATAACTTCAGCAAAGTGGCAGGTTATAAAATCAACTCAAGCAAATCAGTGGCCTTCCTATACTCAAAGGATAAGCAGGCTGAGAAAGAAATTAGGGAAATGACCCCTTTCACAATAGCCACAAACAGTAAAAAATACCTTGGGGTGACTCTTACCAAACATGTGAAACATCTGTATGACAAGAACTTCAAGACTCTGAAGAAGGAAATGGAAGAAGACCTCAAAAAATGGGAAAACCTCCCATGCTCATGGATTGGTAGAATCAATATAGTTAAAATGGCCATTTTGCCAAAAGCAATATACAGATTCAATGCAATACCCATCAAAATCCCAACTCAATTCTTCACAGAGTTAGAAAGAGCAATTCTCAAATTCATCTGGAACAACAAAAAACCCAGGATAGCTAAAACTATTCTCAGCAACAAAAGAAAATCTGGGGAAATCAGTATCCCTGATCTCAAGCAATACTACAGAGCAATAGTGTTAAAAACTGCATGGTATTGGTACAGTGACAGGCAGGAGGATCAATGGAACAGGATTGAAGATCCAGAAATGAACCCACATACCTATGGCCACTTGATCCTCGACAAAGAGGCTGAAAACATCCAATGGAAAAAAGATAGCCCTTTCAACAAATGGTGCTGGTTCAACTGTAGGTCAGCATGCAGAAGAATTCGAATTGATCCATCCTTGTCTCCTTGTACTAAGCTCAAATCCAAATGATCAAGGACCTCCACTTAAAGCCAGACACTCTGAAGCTAATAGAAAAGAAACTGGGCAAGACCCTTGAGGACATTGGTACAGGGAGAAAGTTTCTGAACAGAATATCAATAGCGTATGCTCTAAGAGCAAGAATTGACAAATGGGACCTCATAAAATTACAAAGTTTCTGTAAGGCAAAGAACACCATCAAGAGGACAAATCGGCAACCAACAAATTGGGAAAAGATCTTCACCAATCCTACATCAGATAGAGGGCTAATATCCAATATATATAAAGAACTCAAGAAGGTAGAGTCCAGAAAACCGAACAACCCTATTAAAAAATGGGGGTACAGAGTTAAACAAAGAATTCTCACCTGAAGAACTTCGGATGGCGGAGAAGCATCTTAAAAAATGCTCAACTTCATTAGTCATTAGGGAAATGCAAATCAAAACAACCCTAAGATTTCATCTTGCACCAGTCAGAATGGCTAAGATTAAAAATTCAGGAGACAGCAGGTGTTAGAGAGGGTATGGAGAAAGAGGAACACTCCTCTACTTCTGGTGGGGTTGCAAATTGGTACAACCACTCTGGAAATCAGTCTGGCGGTTCCTCCGAAAACTGGGCACCTCACTTCCAGAAGATCCTGCTATACCACTCCTGGGCATATACCCAGAGGATTCCCCACCATGTAATAAGGATACATGCTCTACTATGTTCATAGCAGCCCTATTTATAATTGCCAGATGCTGGAAAGAACCCAGGTATCCCTCAACAGAAGAGTGGATGCAAAAAATGTGGTATATCTACACAATGGAGTACTATTCAGCCATTAGAAACAATGAATTCATGAAATTCTTAGGCAAATGGATGGAGCTAGAGAACATCATACTAAGTGAGGTAACCCAGACTCAAAACGTGAATCATGGTATGCACTCACTAATAAGTGGTTATTAACCTAGAAAACTGGAATACCCAAAATATAATCCACACATCAAATGAGGTACAAGAAGAAAGGAGGAGTGGCCCCTGGTTCTGGAAAGACTCAGTGAAGCAGTATTCGGCAAAACCAGAACGAGGAAGTGGGAAGGGGTAGGTGGGAGGACAGGGGAAGAGAAGGGGGCCTACGGGACTTTCGGGGAGTGGGGACTAGAAAAGGGGAAATCATTTCAAATGTAAATAAATTATATCGAATAAAAAAAATTTAAAAAAAAGTCTTGGAAAGAACAGGAATTCAAGGCCCATACCTAAACATAGTAAAAGCAATATACAGCAAACTGGTAGCCAGCATCAAACTAAATGGAGAGAAACTTGAAGCAATCCCACTAAAATCAGGGACTAGACAGGGCTGCCCCCTTTCTCCTTATCTTTTCAATATTTTACTTGAGGTACTAGCTCGGGCAATTCGACAACATAAGCAGGTCAAAGGGATACAAATTGGAAAGGAAGAAGTCAAACTATCATTATTTGCAGATGACATGATAGTCTACCTAAGTGACCGAAAAAACTCCACTAGAGAGCTCCTACAGCTGATAAACAACTTCAGCAAAGTGGCAGGTTATAAAATCAACTCAAGCAAATCAGTGGCCTTCCTATACTCAAAGGATAAGCAGCCTGAGAAAGAAATTAGGGAAATGACCCCCTTCACAATAGCCACAAACAGTATAAAATACCTTGGGGTGACTCTTACCAAACATGTGAAACATCTGTATGACAAGAACTTCAAGACTCTGAAGAAGGAAGTGGAAGAAGACCTCAAAAAATGGGAAAACCTCCCATGCTCATGGATCGGCAGGATCAATATAGTTAAAATGGCCATTTTGCCAAAAGCAATATACAGATTCAATGCAATACCCATCAAAATCCCAACTCAATTCTTCACAGAGTTAGAAAGAGCAATTCTCAAATTCATCTGGAATAACAAAAAACCCAGGATAGCTAAAACTATTCTCAGCAACAAAAGAAAGTCTGGGGGAATCAGTATCCCTGACCTCAAGCAATACTACAGAGCAATAGTGCTAAAAACTGCATGGTATTGGTACAGTGACAGGCAGGCAGATCAATGGAACAGGATTGAAGATCCAGAAATGAACCCACACACCTATGGCCACTTGATCCTCGACAAAGGGGCTGAAAACATCCAATGGAAAAAAGATAGCCTTTTCATACATATTATTCCTACATTGCCTCCCCTTTGGAGGATTGTCTGCAGCTGCGTGCTGGTTTTTCACACTAACTCCTGTGCTCTGCAGACTTCATGTTCACAGCTCCTTTAGGATTTGCTTCCACAACTTAAAATTATACTATAAAGGAATATTACTTAATTTTTTCAATGGCACAATAACACATATTTACTGCTTTTATCAGGATCAAATCAATTGAGATAAATGCTTGAATCTTTCCAAATGTTGAGTTTATACACATAAAAATGAATGATTTCTTCTAAGTAAAACCATCACCCTGCATGTATGAAACTGGAAAATTTTAAAACTAGGATTTTAGAAATTAAGATTTTCCTCATCATATTATGGTTGAAGCTTTTTGTTGTTTGCTTGTTTGTTTTGAGACAGTATGTATAGACCAGATTGCCTTTGAGTTCTCCGTCTGTAAAGAAGATAAGGTTGAATGTCTGATCTCCTGCCTTTAGTACCAAAGTGATGCATATGTATATGTGTATGTGTATGCGTATGTGTATATGTATTTATGTGCCATTGCTTCTAGTTTTATGTAGCACTGGGGAATAGAAACAAGGGTTTCTTGTTTGCTAGGCAAGCACTCTACCAATCGGGGTATATTGCATATCTCTGGATGAGTTTCGAGTTTAGTATTATTAGGACTTGCATCAAATAGTTGTGGTTTCTCAGAAGCTTGCATTACCAGAACAATTCAGATAAGTGAAATAAGGACAAATAGAGATTACTTTCATCATGCATGAGATGATTTATTTGAACAGAGATTTTATTTTTGCTTATGATGTTCTGATTTTGCTTTTCAGATGTCCTTCATAGATGCCTACAAATCAAGTGGCGTTTCAAGAGAGAAGCCCTCTGAGCATCTCATTAGCTTCCTTGTATATAACATAGTAAGTACCAGAAACTAGGAGTCCATTCAATCTCTGTCTGGAGAGCTCATGAATGAAATTTTATCAAATTCTTTTAAAGAGCCTGTTGGTTTTGTCTCTATTGATGAAGTTCTTTCTGTTTGAAAAAATCAGTTTTTGTAAAGTATATCATGTAAAACATAAGCACAATATGTGCATTTCACGTGTTTATTTATAAGCATAAGAGCTTTGAAAAACTGCTGTTTACATTTTCAAGGAGTCTTGCATCAGACATCTTTAGGCACAGAGTTTTGATGTCTGCATTTGGATACGGTCATAAAATTTCTTTACACACACTCAAACAGCAATACCATCAGCTAATTGCTGCTTCAATCAGCCACCTGTGCTGCAGAAGCTGAGCCAGCACAGGCAAATGGACTCTGGTAAATAAAACATGAAATTGTCAAAAGATCTGTGACAAATGGGAGAAAGCATCCCACGCCCTGATCATGTGAGCAATCAGAGCACAGCACACCAATACAAAATTCATAATAATGCAATATTCATATAAAAGCCAATTGCACTTCACTGCATGTACTCAGCCACGTCTTTGCATTTCTCTTTGTTGTTTTGTTCTATGTGGTGTTTGTGTGTGTGCATATCGGTGTGCAGAGCTAACTTGTCCCTGCAGGCCATGTTGAAGGTCAGTGGTTGATATCAGGTCATTCTTTGCTATCATTGTTTGCATTGATTTCTGAGACAGCATCTTGGTCACTAACCAGGATATCACTGATTTGTTTAGACTAGCCTGGCAGAAAACTCCAAGATTTACTTGTTTCTGTCTCCCAGCACTGAGTTTCAGTATGTAACCAGCTTCTTTTCTTTTTTCAAAAGGTTTATTTATTTTATGTAAGTGAGCTGTCTTCAGACACACCAGAAGAGGGCATTGGATCCCATTACAAATGGTAGTGAACACCTACGTGGCTTCTCGGAGTTGAACTCAGGACCTCTGGAAAAGCAAACTGTGTTCCAAAATGCTGAGCCATCTTTCTAGCCCCATACAACTTTTACATTGATGGTGACCATGCAGACTCAAGTCCATATGCCAGCGTACCAAACACTTTGCCACTGGCTATCCCCCTAGCTTCTCATCAAGTGTTTCAAAATATACTAGGCATTCTTGTTAAGTAAATATAATGTTACAATGAAATGAATATGGCAGGTTGAAGCTCAAAAATTAGAAAGAAAATGGGTTTGGTGTATAAACATTGAATATTTTCCAACAAGGTGGAGTACGGTGTGCTCCACTTCAAGAAAGAATTAGTGTCTGCTCCTTCCAAACTTGTTGCCGCCTATGCATATGAGTACTGTAAGAGTAATTTATCCTCTGACAGCAAGGGAGAATGTTTTACAATTAAACATTAGACCTAATCCATCTCAAACATCCCAGTCCAGATTAACACATCTACGAAACCCTGGCACAGCTGAGGCCCAGTGATAGAACAGGGGCGAGAAGGACTGTAAATGCCAGAGGATCAAGGCGTTTGTTCTGAAACTGTGGACTAGGAACATCAGAAGCTACACTCATAAATTCTCAGCGACACAATGACCCAAACATGAGCTCAACAACTATGACACAAATAGACATGGCACACTGGATAGAGAAAAACACATGAAGCATGATGAGGGAAAGCACATGAGAGTCAGCGCCACACAAAAAACTCCTGGCAACTGAGGAAAGTTGGGAGTGGAAGAAGTGTCCTTCATCTGAAGACTGCATCAATTGGTTGTTTAGTCCTAAACAGTCAGCCTTCCAATGGACAAGCTACAATTCTGAACACATACATACATACATACATACATACATAACACACACACACACACATACACACACACATACTTTCATAAGTTTATTTTTCCATGTTTTTAAACTTTATTTTTCCATTCATTTATTTATCTATTCATTTTACATACTGATTGCTACACTTCCTCCCATTCCCCCCTTCACACTGTCTCCCCAACTCCTCTCCTTTTCAACTCTAAAGGGGTGCTGACCCCTTCCCCTGGTTATCCCCATTATCAAGCTTTAGGGTCAGCCCCATTCCCACTGTTAGGGGTCCCACATGAAGACTGAGCTGCCCATCTGCTATATATGTGCCAGGGGGGGCCTCAATCTAGCCTGTATATTTTCTTTGGTTGGCGGCTCAGTCTCTGAGAACCCCCAAGGGTCCAGGTTGGTTGACTGTTCATGTTTCTGTGGAGTTCCTTTCCGCTCAGGGCTTTCAATTCTCCCCTCAACTCTTTCATATGGGTTTGCAAGCTATGTTCAGTGTATGGCTGTGGGTCTCTGCATCTCTTTCAGTCAGCTGCTGGGTGGAGGCTATCAGTGGACAGTTAGGTTAGGCTCCAATCTGCACGCAGAACAAAGCACCATTAACAGTGTCAAGGATTGGTGCCATGGAATGGGTCTCAAGCTGGGACAGTTATTAGTTCACCATTCCCTCGGTCTCTCTTCCATCTTTGTCCCTGCATTTTTTTTTTTAGGCAGGACAAATTTTGGCTCAAATGTTTTGTGGGTGGATTGTTGTCCTTATCCCTCTACTAGAGGTACTGTCTGGATACAGGAGGTGGTCTCCTCAGGGTCCATACCACACTGCTATGTATCTCTTCCACATTGAAATTTTTATTTACTTTATTTATGAATGGTCATAGATATTATAACATTTTGTGGGACCAAACAAGAACAAGAACAGCAAAAACAACCAAATAGCTGTAAAAGTTATTAAAAGAGCAGGAATTTCCTGGTTCTTGTTTGTTTGCTTGCGTGCTTGTTTGCTTGTTGAGGAGTATGTATTAAAAGTCTGTTATAAAATATAGATTATAAAATTATAAATTATAGTGTAAGGTAAAACTTGGAATGCCCAAATATAGCTTCTTTCAGAGTACCCAAACTATCTACTTTCTCTTCATCCATCACTCTTCCAAATGGATTTCATTAGATAAGCTTTTAGCCATCAAAGCATTCTTATGAAATAAGGATTAATTTTTCAAAAAGCAAGAGCATGAGGTACAGGAAACAAAGATATTCTTAAAGTTACAAAATGAATTTGCATGCCCCCAGATGAATTCAAACCAAGCAGTGTGGGCGTAATGCCTCTCTTCTTAGTCACAATGCTGTAAAGGCTCACTGTCCAAGATAAAGAAAATAGTCTTTATGTCAAAACGTTGGACGCAGCTCCGAGTATAAGAGTACATGTTATTTTCCCATCACTGCTCTTCCTTTACGAGCCTTCTTATACTAATCCATGTATCCTTCCTTTGCAGCCCCTCTTCTACCATAGATTTTGAAAGATCAAAGCGTTTCAGAAATTCTGAAGCCCCATCGAAATGTAATCCCCTCTGAGAGGGATGGTCATTGCTAGCCTGACAATTCAAGCAATCCTGCTGTGAAAAAATGAGAAATGATTACTTTGGACATGGGAGAAATGCCTTTAGCTTCAAGCCCAGGCTTCCTGTGTCGTATACATAAAGCACAGATTAAACCCCAGCTAATGTTCTATCCAAAAGAAGCACTCGTATATATCCTCAGCTTTTCCACTTAGACAAGATGAAGAGCTAAGTGAATACAGCTGGAAGTTAAGCCATTTGTTCCAGATGGCGCAGATACTTCAAACTTGATGCTCCTAAGGCTACAGAGACACAATGAATTTCACTCTCGCAGATTCAATAATGTGTTTGCTATGTTTACTTCTCTACCATATGAATAGGATGTGTATCAAAAAAAGTGGCTGTCAATGCCCACAAAGCAGGTTACAGAAATGAGATAATAGTCTATAAAACAAGACTTTAAATATGTCTTTGACTCAGTGATATGTTTATTTTCTGTACATATAGTTTGGATTTAAAAATTACTTTTACAAGCTGGAGAGATGGCTTAGCTGGTAAAGCACATGCCACATAAGTATGAAGGCCAGATTCAGATCCCCAGAGCACATGTAAGGCCAGGCACATACACATGAAGGTGCACCCCACATCCACTCAAGCATTCATATACACATATACTCTATACAAAGTATATATTATATAATTACATATTACATATTACATTTTAAATGGTTGTACCTTAATTACATTTCTATGGAGCTAAAGCTCTATGAAATGGTTGTTTATTTGCAAGTACATATTTATAGATGGGTCCATACGTTGGGTTTTGCCTGAGGAGTATGAATCAGAGATAAGAAACTGGAATAAATCTTTGTGCTCCGGACATTAGGGCTGTCAATCATTAAAGAAACAGCCCAAGGTCTGATATCAGACTATCGGCTTTTGCACATGTTTTATTGGTTTTTTTTTGTTTTTGTTTTTGTTTTCCTGGATGCTTTGTGACCAATGTAATTTCCTATTGTGTTTACAGATGAATGCTATTCTCTGGACACCTTCAGCATCTCCAAACCTTCCCTTGTGCTGCCTCTGCTGGGCAGCTTTCACCAGATGTTCTTATCATACTTAACTGATCATGTGAGAGGAGTTAGCATCATCACCCCAGTGTCCAGTATACCTCCAACTCTCAGTCAGTGTTGCCTGCATGCTGATTCAAGAAACCCTAAAGAGTATCAGCCCTTCCTCCATCCTCCCACCTAGTAGAAGGTTGGAAGAAACAACACAGTCATTTACCATGAAGCCTGCTGTACTGCATGGAACATCTAAGATGTAGTCATTCTTCATTTCACTCCTGGTTTCCTTGCTATTGAGCTATTGTAAAGTTGGCAAATGATGTTAGCTCCCCATGGCCATCTTGTAATTTGCATCTTTAAAATTAAAACCACCCGATTAACAACAAAATTTGTCAATTTATCCAGTTTAAGTAGTTCTTATATAGTATAGACAGTAGCCATACAGCATGTACCACACATCTTTACATATTTGATGTACATCCTGATAGAGATGGTGGCTGCCAGGACTTCTACAGAGAAGAGAGCAATTTAAAGGAACGAATAAACTATTAGCACACAGTAAATGTTTCTTTAACACTGTAATGAGAAACATTTGTTGCTTTTTTTAATTCCAGGTCCACAAACACCTAGTGTACATGTTACCTTTTATTCTCCATAAATGAA
The DNA here is from genome assembly GCF_947179515.1 of Apodemus sylvaticus. Taxonomy (NCBI): domain Eukaryota; kingdom Metazoa; phylum Chordata; class Mammalia; order Rodentia; family Muridae; genus Apodemus; species Apodemus sylvaticus. The sequence goes on along the minus strand of NC_067485.1, from coordinate 83,170,100 downwards.
TCAGATCTCAAGGAGTGATTTGCTCAGTTTTATGAAAATGTTAAAAGACCTGAGAAATGAGACGAGACACTATGTCCTTATTTCTGCTAAGTAGCACACACGGAAATATATTCATTCATGATCTCACTAATAAATTCATTCAATTTCTGCATTAAGAAGTCTTTCCTGAGTATCAAATAAATGTAATTGTGGATGCATTCCTGAGGGACCGAAGCGAAGCATCATATCCTGGGAAACTATGACAATGTTTCAAATTAGACATTATAATCACGTAACTAAAACAGATTAAATGGTACCAAATTCTCCATAGGATGCTGTCTTTCAGGACATGTGCCCATGACTGGATGAGGCCATTATTCCTATTCTATTAAATTGTTTTTAGGACAGTTATAAAGTCTATCTCCAGGCTAATTCACTGCTCAAAACTATTCTATATACTTTAATGAACTAGAGGGCATTATTTTTGAAGAAATCAAAGAATGGCAGAATTCTCAACAATAAATGGGAAATATCTCATCAAACAAAAGGCTCTTCAATGAACCAATGATTGCCCCGATGCTTCCAAAAGCAAGGCAGTAACCCAAGCAGAAATTTGCATGAAGAATTCATGGGTGGGAGGTAAAATGTGTGGGAAACTGAGTTGAACCATGTCAGGACCCTACTGAGATTCACAGCATTTGCTACATAATGATGTTCATGAAGAAGTCTTCCCTCCATGGGATTAATATTAACCCACTTAATGAACATTGCACCTTAGGAGATTTCACCGAACTAAAGACCATCTGTTAAGACAGAATTAAAAAAGGAGCAAACTTGTGGCAGGACACATACGAAATGGCTCTGATGTAATATGAGCCCTCTGTATACATTGGCGAGGAATCTCACCAGTAAGATGTGACGAGAAGATATTCTCAGAGCTTTCTCAAAGGGAACAGTCCATGCATCTCTACCTTAACTTAAAATTAAAATTATATTTACTGTATGTATGTGTGAGTGTGTGTGTGATTGTGTGTGTGTGTGTGTGTGTGTGTGAACATGCGTGCGTGTGCCCTTGTGTATGTATATACATCACAGAACACATGTAGAAGTGAGGGCACAACTTTCAGGGGTTGCTTCTCTCCATCCACCTTCTAAATACTAGATAATTAAACTGGGGTTGTCAGGCTTGCTGGCAAACACGTGTATCCACTGCATTGTCTCACTGGCTCTGCTTAACTTGTATATATAGATCCACATATATATTATGTGATAACACATGGCATCCCAGAGACACAGATGCTTTATCAGTCTTATTCATCATTATCTCATAAGTCAGAGAGTTAACTTTAAACCCAGTTTTCACTCCAATATCTGTCAATCAGTATTGCATTTCATTTTATGTAGCAGAGACTCTCTAAGCCTAGCAATGATTTTTCCAGACAAGTTTTCATCTTACTGAAAGAAGCCTGTCCTGAGGCATTTCACTTATGGTAGTATAGCAACTTCCCATTTCACTTTCTTCTTCACTAGCCTCACACTGTGATACCAATGCAGCTGCTGACTGTCATGATGGAAGCATATAGGAGATAGTATATAAAGGTTCCTGTCCTTGTAGTCCTTCTGGAATTTCCCTATGCCACTGACTGTATCCTTCTGACAGAAAGCATCCACTGACCTGCATTGGTGGATAATGTATAGATCATGCATGGAAGAATGAAAGAGGCTCCGGAGTTCGAAGCAGCTGGGGCCCTCTGAGCCTCCATGTTTTACTTTCCTTTATGAAGACCTGTGAATCAACGATGTAACAGCTCTACATGGTTCAAAAACCCTGTGGTCTTTCACAGATGACTCTTGCAATTTGAACAATATTTCAATTTAAAACAAGCCTTCAATGTGACTGGTCAGCTCTACTTTTCTTCCCTATTCATTCTAATGTATAAATATGGACACTGGCAACAATGAGAGCTGTTCTCAGCTGTGATGTCTATTTTGTTTCTTGTCATGATGTATTAGAATGAATGACTCCCACTTACAGCTGATTTTGCCTCATGTACATAGCAACAATGTGGTGCTCATCTACTTTCTGACCTTTAAGGTGATTTTCTATAATCAAGGGTATGCTTGGGTTGTTTTATTGAGAAATTAGTTTTCTTATATATGTTAAGATACATATATTTGAATATAATTATTTTACTTGATTACACTGCAGATGTTGGCTCCCATCTCAGTTCCTCCATCCAGAGTTCTTTACACCATCCCCTCTACTCTTTGCTCCATCACCCACCCATTCTCTCCTCAACCCATCCACCCCTACCTCAGTGCCCTGCAGCCCCCTTCCCTGAGGCATCAAGTCTCTACAGGGTCAGGTGCTTCCTCTTTCACTGAGACAAGACAAGGCAGTCCTCTGCTTCCTGTGTGCCTGGAGCTATGGACCAACCCACGTATGCTTTTTGCTTGGTTCCTTAGTCTCTGGGAGCTCAATGCCTCCAGATTAGTTAATGCTGTTTTCTTCCTATTGTTTTCTTCCTATTTGCTGTAAGTATCTGCATCTGTCTCTGTCAGCTGCTGGTAGAGGCACTCAGAAGACAGCCTGACAATAGGACAATATAGCAACAAACAGGTTGGATTGGATCTTCATCAACCCTACATGTGACAGAGGGTTAATATCCAAAATATATATAACATACTCAAGAAGTTAGACTCCTAAATACTCAATTAAAAATTGGGTACTGAGCTGAACAGAGGAACCTCGAATGGCTGAGAAATGTTCAACATCCTTAGTCATCAGGGAAATGCAAATCAAAACGACCCTGACAATCCATTTTACATCATTCAGAATAGCAAAGATCAAAAAGTCAAGTGACAGCACATGTTGGTAAGGCTGTGAAGAAAGAAGAACACTCCACCATTGCTGGTGGGGTTGCAAACTGATACAACCACTCTGGAAATCAATCTGGCAGCTCCTTAGAAAATTAGAAATAGTTCTACTTGAAGACCCAGCTATACCACTATTGGGCATATACCCAAAAGATGTTCCACCATACCACAAGGACATATGCTTAACTATATTCAAAGCAGCCTTGTTTGTAATAGCCAGAAGCTGGAAACAACCCAGTTGAGATAGCCCTCAAATGAATAGTGAATACAGAAATACACACATAATGAAATACTATTAAGCTACTAAATGATGACATCATGTATTGTTCAAGAAAATGGATAAACTAGAAAATATCTTGAGTGAGGCAACCCAGATGCAAAAAGATATGCATGTTATGTACTCACTGATAAGTAGATATTGGCCAAAAGTACAGAACACCCATGATACAACTTACACACCGTATGTAGGTTAACAAGAAGGAAGGTCCAAATGAGGATGCTCCAATCCCATTTATAAAGTGGAAGAAAATAATCATGAGAGTCAGAGAGAGGGAGGAACCTTGATGGGAGAAGGTAGGGAAAAAGGTATAGGGTGTGGGGAATGGAGAGAAGTCCAAAGGGTTAGGAGAATGAGTGGAATGTGTAGTTGCAGGTGGTAGGGGGCAGGGAAACTGTTCAAAAGTCTCTGATACCTGGGATGTGAGAGGCTTCCAGGATTCAATAGGGATGACCTTAGCTGAAATGTTCAACAGTGGTGAGATGGAACCTGAAGAGAGGACCTCTAGTAGATATACAGGGCCCCCAATGCAGGGATAGGTCCAGCAACCTACCTTAAAATTTTCTGACACAAAATTGTTCCTGTGTGAAAGAAATTCAGGGACAAAAAATTAGTAGATACTGAAGGAATGGCCATCCAGTGACTGGCCCAGCCTGGGATCCATCCCATGGGAAGGCATCAAAGCCTGGCACTATTACTATTCCATGTTGTGCTTTAAGGAAGGTGAAATTTTTAATGTGATATATCTGCAATTGATATCAATATTTGCTTAGAATATCTCAAAGACAAACAAACATCTCTTTCAACATGAAGATTGTTTTTAAATAATACATCATTTGAAATGTAAATTAAAGAATATACCTAATTTTAAAAAAAAGAATACATCATTTAAGAAAAAGGAAAAATGCTTGGTATTATAATGTTAAGCATACTGCTCCTAGGGATGCTTAAATGTTGGCTGTAAGAACTTCCCTGAAGAAAAGCCATTATCACCAGAAAGTGGATCAGTCAACTCCACAGTGAGCCGTAGAACAGCAGTGACCATTGATGTTATGGTGTTGATATGCCAAAGCAATATATTTTGGGGATAAATGGAATTAAAGCACACAAGACCAAAAGGACACACAGAGATTTTTTTGAATCAAAAATTCATGGCAAATAATATATAGCAAATAATTCTAGATTAGTGACAATTTTAAGGAAATAATATTTCTAATTGTAAATATATGATATGTGTAAATACATTCAAAATTCTTATTTTTTAGAGACTTATTTTTATTTGATTTACATGGATATCTATAAAGAATGTGTGGCTTGTTTGTGCAGGTGTCAGATCCACTGAAAGTGGAGCTACAATAGGTAGTCAGCTGCCCAGCATTCGGTCAGGGAGCTGAACTCTTGTCCTAAAAGAAGAGAACCTTGTATTCTTAATCCCGAGTCATCTCTCCTACCATTGCATAATTCTTACTAATAACTTTGTTGGCATTTCAGTAGCTAATGAAGATTTGCCAAGTTGTAACTCAACATCTTGTTTAGTGTTTTATTGTGACATTTTTATTGGCTGTGCACCTTTGGGCAAAACCCTAGCTATTTGCGTTTTTTATTTCTGTGAGAATAGATGCTTTCAGTAATTATGCATTATTTACAATTCATTTCCTACTTAGTCAATTATCAATGTTGTGGACCATGACATTTTTATGTATATAACACCATCAGCTACAAAAGTTCTAGAAATGGTGAAATCGCTACACGATACATAAATTATTTTACCTTAAGAAATATATAAGAATATTATTACCATGTTTATTATGGTATAGATGTTTACTTCAAATAATTTACCTTAAAGTTTTTACAGACTTAAATGGTTACATGCATGCAATAACAATTAATGAGAAAAGAGGCTGTGGATTTTATTGGGAGCAGAGGAAGGTGTTATATGTGAGGGTTTGGAGGAAGAAAAGGGAAGGGAATCTTAGTATCTTATAATCTCAAAAGAAATTTTATTTTATCTATTCTCCTTCATACATTCATAATCTCATGGCTCTTTCTTTTCATTTGGTTTTACGCAAACATGAGATTCTGTTTATTGACATGAACAGTGGTTACTCTCTCAGAGATGACCAACACTTCGTTTTGCTTTGCTAAAAGTCAAATTTGTGTGAGTGCAAGTATGTGTGTATAAACGTGTTTATATATGATCATGGTGTATGCATGTGAGTATGTATGTGTGTAATTCAAACAGTGGATTTCATGACATTATTTTTCAATCCATGGACTGCTATTTTAAAAGTCATAGGGAAGTCATATTATTGAAAAATATAAGCAAAAAGCACTAATTTTCTATTTTTTGAAAATCTACAATAAAAGGCAGGAGTGGCTTTTCCCCTTCCCTTCAGCATAAAGATGAGGAGTTGAAGCCCAGTGTAATTGCTTGTCTGCTATCAACCGCTTCTCTATACTGACACTGTGTAGGCGAATATTGAACCATTCCTCCGACACCACAAATCTAAATTAACCTTAAATACAACAGGGATTTGAGGAGTTATATCATGAGTCAGGAGAAAGAGAGTCTGAAAATATCTCTATTTCAAGAAGCCTTATCTTAATTATTTTTTCTTATCAATATAAGCATAGCATTTTCAAACAATGTACGATAAGTGCAAGACTAAAATACCCATAAGCACATGCTTCTCTCTATGTAGCCACCACCACGAAATTTGAGACAGTGACTGAGTCCCTTGGGACAGGAGATCTCTCTATGTGGTACTGTGTTTCAATGAATGCTGTTCACTATTGCTATCACTGTAAAGCTGCCTTATCCTGCTCAATGTTGCTCCTTTAAAAGGGAACACTTTACCTGCATCATATAGACTGCACACAACTAACTGAATTCACTGTGTGGTTCTTTGATGAAACAACAGAATATAGAAATGGTTCCTATAAGAATAAAGTGAAACAAAATGAACAAAATATAAAAGAAAATAGCATCAAGGACAGGCTTACAAACTTCCTCATGGAATCCAATTCTTTGCAAACACAGTATCTGATTCAGTGTAGACAGGTACTCAGTTATATTAGGGAATGAAGGAGAGTTACTGATACACTGGTTAGATGGATAAGTTCATTACTATATCCATGTTTGCACAAACTGGTAAGTATGGTCAGAAATCCCTAATTTTCTGGTCTGGATATATGAAAGAAATTTTCTTAAAAGTGTTTAGTGCATTGGAATCTAGGTAAAAACATTACACTCCTCAATCCATAACCTGAATTTGTATGATTTATGTGGCATGACTTCTTAACAGAACTCTTTCCTTAATATAAAATGGACTTAATGAATTTCTTATCTTTGCTTATGTCCTTCAGCTAAATGGGAACCAACAGAGACAGGAGGGCTCTGTGAAATACTCATTTGAACTGGAATGGATGGGCACAGTAGACTCTATTAGCAGTGGTAAAGAATTGAATCTCTTGTCTCTTTGGCTTGATGATTGGTGTATTCACATGGAAGGAATAAGAAAAGTTTACAAAACTACTTTAATTAAAAGACTAGTAGATATATTAAGTATATATTTTAAAGACTTCATCTGATAACCTGTATATGCAAAATTAATTGTGAGTCGAATAATAAATTAAACTAATTAATTTTCGTTCACAATATTTTAAAACTTCAAAATCTAATTTAATATCCATATCACCTAAATTAATACTATATAGAGATTTTATGTGTATTACATAATTTAGTATGTTTGTTATGTTATACGCGTGGTCTATGTGCAGAACTGTATTTAAAATTACATGGTTTTGGGAACATCATAGATTGTTCACTTATGATAGGAAAAGACTCTCAAAATATTGTTGTTTAGTTGAATAAAATTAAACATGTTGAATAAATTCATTAGTCACCTAAAAAGTATATAAACATCAAAGCAGAGCACCCTTCTTTGTGTGTCTGTGTTGTGCCTTTGATACTGAGGAAGAAGAGTGGTACCAGGTCTTGTAAAAACTCCTCAGTTTGAGATTTGGGAGGTCAAGGTGCTGTGGAACACCATGCCAAGGCGAAGTGTGCATTGTCATTGATGTCAACCTTGATCTTTGGTTAAGGTGAGTCTGCCTTAATTTTTTGCTCTGAGCTGCAGTACTTCAACGTTGCCTTGGTTCAGTTAACAGTGGCATAGACTTGGGCTGGAGTAATCAAACTTTTTTACACTTACATCATTTCTGAAAATATTCACTAATATAATTTTGCAAGGAAGGTACATACTTTTATTTAACTTCATTTGTTTCATTTATCAGTGTCAGAATGTGCTCATTGTTTTCTTTAAGTGATAATCCAAAATTATCTTTGAGTAATTGACTGCTAAGATTGCTTGGAGTATTGGTTGCTCCTGCCATTTGTACGATATCTCTCTTACATGCTTTCAATTTAATTTTATTTTCTTTACAGTTTTTTAAAAAACATTCCATAAACAAAGAACTGTCCAGGCTCATGTATTCTGCCTTAGACTTAGAGTTAGTAGAGAAAGACTTGGAGACTTTTATAGAAATGTTATTTGAAAACAAGGTGTAGCAACACACAGTGTTTTCATTATCCTTAAAGGATCACAATTTTAAAGAACATTTTCATGAGTGCATATATATATATATATAAATATATATATATGTATAAATATATATATATATGTATATAGTATATGCATATATGTATATTTTCATATATATGTATTTAAATGTATAAATGTATATTAATCCAGGTATATGTGAATATACACTTTTTCTGCCTACCTCTGTACATGTGTGTATACACACATTTAGCATATAATTGTACACATGCACACATGTATATATATATAGAGATAGCTAGATAGATAGATAGATAGATAGATAGATAGATAGATGATAGATAGATATATACACATATCACTCACATTGTTACAATCATGCTGAAATTTCTGTTACTTTTCACGGATGGTAGAAACATATTTTATTAATTGTATAAAAATTGAACGATTCAATTATATATCTTTAAGTGACAATAGATTATACTACTCTCCCCTTTATTTCAGTCATCTTCTGTCCTCGGTATTGTAATTTATGTAATAACTAGTCAACTTACTAGAGTATTATTATCTTTATATAATACAATTCATATTCTTCTTCTATTTTGGAGAATTTTAACATGAATTTCTTACTGTATCAGTAAAAATCTTTGCCGAGAACTTTAACAGTTTTAATTAGTATTACAAACCATCCTCTAGTTTAAAGCCCTAGTTGGCAGTGCATTTGGAATCTTAAAGAAAAATAGCGACTGCCTGTCAGCCTTCCAGAAGTTTACATTTAATCATTTTGATCTTGATTGGGGTCTTGGGGTTTAATTTTTTATTTAAAATAATTGTTAAATTTAAATATATTAATCATATATTCTTCCCTCTCCCTAGTGCTTCTAGATCCTCCCAATTCCCTACCTACCCAAATTTAGAATTATTTTTCAAAAGCAAACAAAAACTCAATACAACAAACCTTCACAAAAAGCAAGAAAACAAATTAAAACAAGAAAATAGAACAAAAGAAAGAAAAAAAGAAAGAAAGGATGGAAGGAAGGACAGAAGGAAGGAAGGAAGGAAGGAAGAAAGGAAGGAAGGAAGGAAGGAAGGGAGGAAGGAAGGAAGGAAGGACGGAAGGAAGGAAGGAAGACATCAATCTGTAACCAAATAAGAGCAAGTGCATGCACAAAGCATGGAGTCTGTTATATGTTTGGTAACTCCATCTGAACATAAGGCCTGGAGTGGTTGATATACCCAGTACTACTCCATTGAAGAACATTGATTTCTTCTTCCCAGCAGGTATGAATAACAGTTTAGTTGTTAACTTTAACTTAGTGGCTATGTATTCATTCATTCATTCATTCATTCATTCATTCATTTGTCTATCCATATATTCATTCATTCATTCATCCATCCATCCACCCACCCATTCATTCATTCATTCATTTAATTTTGAGAGAAAATATAACAAAATAAAACGACACAAAAAAACAGATCTTGTTCAGAAATAGAAATGAGATAGATAATTATGGATGGATTAGAGGTATAATGAGAGGAGTAGAGATAGGGAGGAAGAGGAGGGAGGAGGCTGTTGGAGTGAAGACAGGGAGAGAAGCATTTGAGAGGTAGCATGGCACCCTACTACTGTAGAAACTTCCTAAAATACATGCATACATGAAGGCAATAAAATGAAATTATCTAATAATGCAGAAGACAGATTCCAAACTGACTGTCTCTTGTCAGTAATCAAAACTTCCAGTAGCAAGATTAATTTATGTCTAATTGAGTTGTTCCCCAAAGGGGCCTCATTGGAATCCCCAAAGAACCCAGTGTGCTGCTATGACTATAGGTTGCTCTCTATAAACTGACAGCAAAGCTCTCTTGCTCAAGTCAACACCTACACAACTTTCTGAACATAGAGAAGTTGAGCATGTGCCCACACAAAGACTTCCATTCTACCTTCTAGTGTCTTTGGTACAGGTGGGTATACTGCACGTTTTCAAAAGAGAAATGTAGACCTCAAGGCAGGCACAAACTTTTCTATATTCAGTGGTGTACTAACTGCAATACATACTAGAACAATGGTGGCACAAATCACGCTGAAGTAACCAACCAATAACTGATTTGATGTAAGGCTCACTTCATCCTATTGTGTTTGGGAGACTAAGAACCACAGAGTGGATAGTCCTGGGACTAGGGCAAAATCAAATGACACCAGTCTAAAAAAGTGAGAGAAAATGCATCAATAAAATGACTCCTAGTGATATGCTGCTTTACTCTTAGAACCATGTCTTTTCAGACATCATTAGAGAAGCTTCCCCTTTCAGTAGGTGGAAACAAATATGGAGACCCACAACTAGGCATTACTCTGATACCTTGGAACACAGGGACTTAAATGGGATATCTCAATCACAATCCTTCCTATGGGGGCTCAGGGAACCCTGACAACAGGAGGCAGAAAGAGTGTGAAAGCCAGAGGGTCTGGAGTATCCTAGGACAACAAGGCCCTCTGATTCAGCATGCTGAAAAAAATTGTGTTAACTCACTAGGTATGTAGGAAGGAGAAGAACCCCAGCCCAAAATTCCAGAAAATATTTTCAACAAAATCATACAATAAACTTTTCCTTTGGGTATAGGAAGGCTACTTAATTTGTTTGAGCTAATTTTATATTCAGCCACTTTGCTGAAGTTGTTTATCAGGTTTAGGATTTCTCTGGTGGAATTTTGGGGGGCACTAAGTAATTATTATATCATCTCCAAATAATGATACTTTGACTTCTTCCTTTCCAGTCCCTTTTGAATCCCTTTGACCTCCTTTTGTTGTCGAATTGCTCTGGCTAGGACTTCGAGTACTATATTGAACAGGTAGGGAGAGAGGACACAGCCTTGTCTAGTCCCTGATTTCAGTGGAATTGCTTCAAGTTTGATGTTGGCTACTGGTTTGCAGTATATTTACCATGTTTAGGTATGGGCCTTGAATTCCTGATCTTTCCAAGACTTTTATCATGCGTGAAAATGTGTTGGGATTTTTTTCAAATGCTTTCTCAGCATCTAATGATCATGTGTTTTTTCTTTGTGTTTGTTTATATAGTGTATTACATTCATGGATTTCTGTATATTGATCCATTACTGCATCCCTGGAATGAAGCCTCCTTGATCATGGTGGATGATCATTTTGATGTGTTCTTGGATTCAGTTGGCAAGAATTTTACTGTTTTTGCATCAAAATTTTATAAGGGAAATCCCTGGGCATATACCCAGAAGATGCTCCAACATTTAATAAGGACACATGCTACTCTATGTTCATAGCAGCCTTATTTATAATAGCCAGAAGCCGGAAAGAACCCAGATGTCCCTCAACAGAGGAGTGGATACAGAAAATGTGGTACATTGACACAATGGAGCTATTAAAAAACAATGAATTCATGAAATTCTTAGGCAAATGGATGGAGCTAGAAAATATCATCCTGAGTGAGGTAACCCAATTACAAAAGAACACTCACTGATAAGTGGATATTAGTCCAATACCCAAGATACAACTCACAGATCACATGAAGCTCAAGAAGAAGGAAAACAAACGTGTGGATACTTTGATCCTTAAAGGAAAGTGGATCAAAATACCCATGATTTACAGCCAACCAACAGAATGAACATAGGTTCCCCAATGGAACAGCTAGCTAAAAGACCCAAGGAACTGGAGAGGTTTACAATCCTGCAGGAGGAACAATAACATGTATCAAACAGTACCTCCAGAGCTCCCAGAGACTAAACCACCAACCAAAGTGCACACATGGAGAGACCCATGGCTCCAGCTATATATGGAGCAGAAGATGACCATTTCAGACATCAATGTGAGGAGAGACCATTGGTGCTGTGAAGGCTCGATTCCCCAGAATAGGGAAATGCAAGTCAGGAAATTGGGGGAGGGGTGGATGGGCAGGGGGCAAGAGCATGTGATAGGGGATTTTTGAAGGTATAACTGGGAAAGGGGACACCATTTGGAATGTAAATAAAACAAATATCTATTAAAAATGCTAATCTAAAGAAGGACATTCTTTAAAACATACATGAAGCATATAGGACACCAGAAAAATGGAAACAAACAAACAAAAGACACACACATACTCACACACATACAAACACACACAAACACACACACAAACACAAAACCCCACCAAAAAAACACACAAAAAACAAGCAAACAAAAAGGTCACTGTCAATACAACAAAACACCAACTTACAAATTGGGAAAGATCTTTACCAACCCTACATGCAATATATGATAAAGGGCTAATATCCAAAATATACAAAAAACTCAAGAAGGTAAACTACAGAGAATCAAATAACCCTATTTAAACAGGGTACAGAGCTAAACAAAGAATTCTCAACTGAGGAATCTCCAATGACTAAGAAGCAACAAAAGAAATGTTCAACATCCTTAGTTATCAGAAAAATGCAAATCAAAACAACCTTTAGATTGCACGTCACACCAATCAGAATGGCTAAGATCAAAAACTCAGGTGACAGCAGATGTTGGTGAGGATGTGGAAAAAGAGGAACACTCTGCCATTGCTGGTAAGATTGCAAGCTGGTACAACCCCTCTGAAAATCAATCTGTCAGTTCATCAGAAAATTACAAATAGTTCTACTTGAGGATCCAGTTATACCATTCCTGGGCATATACCCAGAAGATGCTCCAACATATAATAAGGACACATGTTCCACTATGTTCACAGCAGTCATATGTATAATAGCCAGAAGTTAGAAACAACTCAGTTGTCCTTCAGGAGAGGAATGGATACAGAAAATGTGGTACATTTACATAATAGGGAACTACTCAGCTATTAAAAACAATGACTTCATGAAATTCTTAGGCAAATGGATGGAACTAGAAAATATCATCCTGAGTGAAGTAACGCAATTACAAAAGAACACACGTGATTTGCATTCACTGATAAGTGGATATTAGCCCAAAAGCTCGGAATATCCAAGATACACTTTACAGACCATATGAATCTCAAGAAGAAGGAAGACAAAGTGTGGATACTTCAGTCCTTCTTAGGATAAAATACTCTTGTAAGGAAATACAGAGATGAAATGTAGAGCAGAGACTGAAGGAAAGTCCATCCAGAGACTGCCCCAATTGGGGATCCTTCCCATATACAGTTACCAAACCCAGACACTATTTCAGATGCCAACAGGTGCTTGCTGATTTATCTTTCTCTTGAGAGGCTCTGCCAGTACCCAACAAATACAGAAGTGGATGTTTGCAGCCAACTATTGGACTGAACACAGGGTCCCCAGAGAAGAAGGTAGAAAAAGAACCAAAATTGCAGGAGGAGTTTGCAGCCCCATAGGAAGAACATCAATACAAACCAACTAGAGGCCCCAGCACTCCCAGGGACTTAGCCACTAACCAAAGAGTACGGGGGAGATCTCCACATGTGGGCTTCTTTCCTTAGTTTTGTGTCTGGTATGGATAGGTTAAGTTGGGGCAGCAGAGAGGATGTTTGAGTGGGTTGGGCCTCAAGGTAGAAAATGGTGTGATGGTTTGTATATACTTAGCCCAGGGAGTAACACAGTTAGGTGTGGCCCCATTGGACTAGGTGTGGCCCTGTTGAAGTAGGTGTGTCATTGTGGATTTGGGCTTCAAGATTCTTATCCTAGCTGCCTGGAAGCCAATATTCTGCTACCAGTCTTCAGATGAAGATGTAGAACTCTCAGCTACTCCTGAACCATGCCTGCCTGGATGCTGCCATGCTCCTGCTTTAATGATAATGGACTGAACCTCTGACCCTTTTAGTCAGCCCCAATTAAATCTTGTCCTTATTAAAAAAAAATCTGTTTTTATACTTTCTTTTTTATTTTATTTTCATTTTTTATTATATATTTTCTTTATTTACATTTCAAATGTTATCCCCTTTCTGGTTTTTCCTCCAGAAACACCCTGTCCCATTCCCTCCCTTCCCTCTGTCCATCAACTCACTTCCGTGTCATGGTGTTCCCCTATCCTGAGGCATCAAGCCTTCTCAGGGCCAAGGGCCTCTCCTCCCTTTGATGTCTTCTGTCTTTGCCTATGTCTAGCTTATTCTCTCTTCAACCCATAGAGAGAGACAGGTATATCTGTCCCAGGAAAAGTGCCTTCTTCTGCTCCTCAGTGCTGCTCCTTCCATTGCCTCTCATGCTAGTCTGTTCTCCTGAGAGTTAGGCATACTGTGTTCTACCAAATCTTTTTCTGCTTGGTCACTTTGTCTACCTCTCAACTAGTCATCACTTTCAAACATGGGTGCTTCCTTGTAAAATCTAACCTTACTTCCATTGTTTGGTATAAAGATGTGTGCAAAGGGCATGTTTGTATTCCATGTTTGTATTGATTAATAGTGTATGCTAAGGCTAAGAGATTATCTATGATCCAGCAAGAGTAACCATGCTGCTAGATTAAAATCCCTCTACAAATCCCAAAATAATTATATATAGACCTTTGAAAGACAATCTCAACTTCATATGGGTAGGCAAACAAACAAACCAAAAAAATGAGGATAGATAAAATAATCCCAATTAATAAAAGACTGCTGAAGGTATCACATGTAATTAAAAGTAGTATGAAAATCAGTCTGGTGGTTCCTCAGAAAACTGGGCATGATACTAGAGGAGGACCCCATTATAACACTCCTGGGCATATACCCAGAGGATTCCCCAGAATATAATAAGGATACATGCTCCACTATGTTCATAGCAACCCTATTTATAATAGCCAGAGCTGAAAGAATCCAGATGTCCTTCAACAGAGGAATGGATACAGAAAATGTGATATATTTACTCTATTGAATACTACTCAGCTATTCAAAACAATGAATCCATGAAATTCTTAGGCAAGTGGGTGGAATTGGAGAATGTCATCCTGAGTGAGGTAACCCAATCACAAAAGAACACACATGGTATGCACTCATTGATAAGCAGATATTAGCCCAGTAGCTCCGAATACCCAAGAAACAATTCACATATCAAATGATGCCCAAGAAGAAGGAAGGAGAGGCAGAAGTCTGGAAAGTCTCAATGCAGCAGTGTAGGGGATTACCAAGCCAGGGAAGCAGGAAGGGGTTGTTTGGGAAACAGAGAGCGGAAAGAGGGCTTAGGAGACTTTCAGGGAGGGGAAATCCATGAAAGGATAAATCATTTGAAATGTAAATAAAGAAAATATCAAATTTTAAAAAAGTAGTACCAAAGAGCTTTAGTAATAAAAACTGCATGACATTGGCATAAAAACTCATGTGATAGTCAATAGAATTAAACTGAAGACCCAGACATAAATTTACATCCTTATGGACAAGTGAGTTTTTATTTAAGTAAAAAAGCCAGAAATACGTACTCAGTAAAAGAAAGCATCTTCAACAAATAGTACTGGTCCAACTGGATGTCTCCATGTACACAATTTTAAATAGATACATATTTATCACCTTGAACATAACTCAAGTCCAAATGGATAAAAAACCTGAACACAAAGCCAGACATATTGAATATGATATGAGATAATGGGGAACAGCCTTGAATAAATTGGCCTGTGGGGGACAATGTTCTAAACAGAACACTAACAGTATAGTCACATAATAAATAAATGGCATCAAAGGAAACAGAAGTTCCATAAGACAAACACTGTTAATTGGGCAAAGAGGCAGCCTATGGAATGGGAAAAGTGTTTTTACCATTCTATATCTAATAGAAGTTTAATATCCAAAATCAAATAATCCAATTAAAATGGGGAACAGAACTAAATGGAGAATTCTCTATAGAGGAAACTCAAATGGCTGAGAAATCCATGTTGAACATTCCCGCCATCAGGGTATATAAGTCAATACTAAAGTGTTGTCTTACATCTCTCAAAAGGGCTATGATGAGTACCACAGTGGTAGCTCATGCTGGTGAGGATATGGTGCAAGGGGAACACTCCTCTATTGCTACTAGAACTGCAAACTTGTACAGCTATTTTTGAAATCAATATAGATGTTTCGCAGAAATGTAGGACTCAATTTACTCTTAATCATATGCACAAAGAACTCTTCATCATAACATTGAGACTTTATTACTAATAGACAGATACTGGAAATAATGTAGATGGACCTTCTACTGGAAAAAAAGTATAAAAAAATATGATACACTTACACAATAGAGTATTGCTCTACTCTTTTAAAAAATGACATTATGAAATTTGCAGGAAAAAATACTGCAGTTAGAAAAAAATCATCCTGAGTAGGGTAACCTAGATCCAGAAATATAAACATGGTGTGTATTCACTTCTAAGTGGACATTAACTATTAAATAAATGGCAATCAAGCTACAATTCACAGATCCAGAGATGTTAGATAAAGGTGGGCTATAGGGTAGAATTATGGATCTCCCTGGGAAGGGGAAATAAAGTGCATTTTAAAATATTAATGTTTTACTAATATTGTTAAAAGTATCTAGTCTAGAATAAAATAGGGTAAGTGGGGACAAAAGAGGATGGGAGTGGTATAGGGTTGAGGAAGAGGATGCAACGTGGGAATTTGGAGTGTGGTGTGGTAACCTAGCGCAGTGGAAACTTCCTGGAATCCACACAAGTGATGCTATAGAGGACTCCTAGTTACAGAAGATACCAGTTTGAAGTGGCCATTTTTGTAACTAGGAAAGGCTTCCAGTAGTGGAACTGGCTTATGTTTGGTTGAGTTGTTGATTGAGGATATCCCATGAGGATCCCTAAACAACCCAGGCTGATGGTTAGACAGCAGGTTACCCACCAGAAACTTGACTTGCTGTAACAATGTTGATGTAGCCTATTTGACTTCCTGCCTGTTCACCTACGTTTTGCCTGTATGGATCTGTATGCAGTCCTGCCATTTCTGCTCTCAGAACTTATTACAGCTTTCCAGTTTGTAGCTGAACTTTGCTACTTTGCTCTCAAAGCCTGATTCCAGTGATTCTAGCATCAGCTTCCTCTTAGGCCTGGTCTGATTTGTTATATAATCAGCAATTGAGAATCTGCTCACTTCTGAAACCATTTGAATTTGTTTACAGCCTCTTTAACTTGTATTTATTCTGTAAACTACATAGCTATAGAGATACATTTACCATGTGCCTGAGAGATGTAAAAGTACATATCAGTAACTATGATTAGATCAAACCTGCATCCTCCTTGGCCAGGTTGTCAGGTTAGTTAGACCATATCACAAACTGCTGTCATGAAACCACTGAACCTTGTGAGTTTATTGTCATTCAATCAATTCTGACATTGTGGGAAGACATAAACATGTTTGTCTATGTTCCAGGCTCTCAGGACTTGTCTTTGGCCAGGGTATTTTATCACAGGAACAGAAATTAAATTACAATGTGGTAATAAAACTACATTCTAAACTACTGCATTTTTGTTTTTCTTCTTTATGTATTCTCTGAATGAGAGAGATGTTATAAATAACAACAACAACAACAACAACAACAACAACAAAACCAACAACATGGACTTTCATGTAGTTATTTCTTTTCAGTTAAAAACAATAAAAGCTTGATTATTCTATTGGAATTTGTTCATGCGAAATTTGACATGTGTTTAATTTTTCCTAAGATACATTCTTCTATGAAAGATTTAACATGCAATACACAGGTGACTGCGAAAGTCTTCTGAGCATCAGAGGCATGCGATAATGTCTTATATAACAATAATATACAGAGATAACTGCCAGTTTTGTGTTTATTCAAAGTTAAAATTAATTTGGGTGTTTCCTAAAATCTGAATATCAAATTCTGTAGTTTATGATTCTCACAGTAAAAACCACTCAAGCCTCTGTTTCTATTCTTCTTTATCCCATCAGAAATAAAATTCTTACATTAAAGCTTATGTATGTATATATACATATATATATGTTAGATATGCATATAAGTTGATTAATGAGAGACAGGTTATGAATTAGGGTTGTATGTATATGGATAAATACGCTATAGTTCATCTTTGGCACAATGGCAAGACATATCATACTTTGCCTGGATTTTACAGTGCAGCTGAACAGCTGAGTTTCCTAAAGGTCCAGCAAGTGTCATCAAAGCATTCTCTGCAATTCACTTCAGAGCTCAGAACCACACCCACAGAGAAACCCCGACATTATTCCTTAAAGCGCTCACCTGCCGAGGTCTTGCTCAATGATGAGCAGTGCTTCTGAAGTGCACACCATGCACACCATGCTTTCAATAAAATACATTTAAAGTGTTTGTAGGGACAACTCTTATCCACTGCATTAGAAAGTAGGCTCTTTATTTCTAGATCTTTGACATAATGGATAATGGACCTAATCAAGTCTTTCCGTAGTGGGGAGCCCCATCTTTCCTAATAACCCAGTCACCGGTAGCTCTGAGCAGAAGAGTTAAAAGCATTTTTAAAGCATACTAGCAATCACAGATGGAAACAATTTTCTATATTAGCACCTGTTTACTTTGCTGTCTTAAGCTCTGAAATCCAACTTCATCCGCTACTAATTTCCCTCAAAACAGTCTCGGCAAAGTGACAAGTTAGAGTGAATAAATAAAAGATAACTACATAATTAGAAAAGAGTACTCCTTTTAGATTTTCTTGGATCCTTACTCTAAATTCAGCACTCTACATGCCTCATCATGTGTACCTTTACTTTTTAGAATT
Source organism: Apodemus sylvaticus (assembly GCF_947179515.1). NCBI lineage: Eukaryota > Metazoa > Chordata > Mammalia > Rodentia > Muridae > Apodemus > Apodemus sylvaticus. The sequence continues at coordinate 83,151,763 of NC_067485.1, read as the reverse complement.
TGAAAAAATTGGAACAATTATTTTACTTGAATAAATTTTAAAGTGTTTCCTTAAGTAAGCATTAACATGCAACCTCTAAAAGTACTGGGTTATTTTCAGCTTTGATTAAAATGTCATTAATAAAAGGGAACACAAGCATGCCACTGCCATGACGTGAGCACTACATACTAAAGTGGATTTATAAGTCACTGAATGCGTAGACTGAGTTGATCCTGCTGATTTTCCGCCATGTGTTTTGAACTATATCTTCAAAGAAAGGGTTTCTTTTGAAAAATTGTCTGTGGACCGCATTTTTATTATTGTATTCTTGGCAGAGGCCTTTCCAGTGTTTCAGCCCGGTGTTCCTCCCATTACATGTTTTGTGTGATTTATATCCAAGGTAAAAACACCATCTTCATATAATATATAAAGTGAGAGAGACAGCTTGCAAACAAGTGTGTATATCTCTTCATATGAACTCCACATTCCCAGTGCCAGAAAATGTGAATTGCTAAGAGCATAAATACGTATCCCTCAATTTTGTTTAGTAGAAAATTTCAAATGAATGTATTTGTGTTTCTTTTCAGCCATCTTATCTGTTTCAGCTGCATTACTTTTGCACTAAAATGTCAATTAAAATTTTGTGATGAAATATACATACCATAAAAATGTTCACATTAGCTATTGTTAAGCATGCAGTTTCACTAAATGGACTTAAATTATCATTCAGTTGTTGTCCCCAGTCACTCTCAGAACATTCGCTTCTTCCCAAACCAAAATCCTTTACTTATTAAACACTCTCAAGTTTTAGTTGTTGGTTCCAGCTCTTGAAATTCACCATCTGTTTTCTATCTCTATGTATAACTTGCAATATTTTTCGATGTGTTGATTGTTCATATTTTATGTTTTATCATTTTAAAATTATCCTAAATTTAGTGTGACACACAAAATAATGGCTGTTACATATCCATGTTTCACTCACATTTGTTCCCCTGCACAACTATCCTCTTCTTCCTCATATCCACGTTTCATTATGCTTCATTCTCATTTGTTCCCCTGCACAACTATCCTCTTCTTCCTCATATCCACGTTTCATTATGCTTCATTCTCATTTGTTCCCCTGCACAACTATCCTCTTCTTCCTCATATCCACGTTTCATTATGCTTCATTCTCATTTGTTCCCCTGCACAACTATCCTCTTCTTCCTCATATCCACGTTTCATTATGCTTCATTCTCATTTGCTCCCCTGCACAACTATCCTCTTTGGTTTCTCACCCTGCCCCAGTTTGATATATTTTTTCCCATAGTTTCAAGTTCTTTCATATGTCATGTAGCCTATTATTTCTTCTCTACCCCCTTAAAGTCATTATCTACTGTCTCATGACTCCTTTCTTATTTCATGACACATAAAACCATCCACCCACCTTCATACACCCACACCCACTGAAGAAAATCCAAGTAAGAATTTTTTTTTTGTAGTAGCTGACTTTGGTTAATGTAGTAAGTGGTTTTGGTTTCCTTGTTACCTCAAACAGAATTATATATTCTAGTGCCATCTCTTTATGTTGAAATTCCATTTTCCTTAACAGTTGAATATTATTTCATTGCATATTTGCACCATATTTCACTATTCACTTATCAGCTGATAGGCACCCTTGCAATTTGTAATTCATGGCTGTTAAAGATAGAACAGCAATTAATATAGATGACCAAGTATCTCCACAACAAGATGCAAAGTAATTTAAGTATATGACTAGGAGTGGTAAGGCTGAATCTGATAGTAGATATATTTTCATCTTTTTGGGGAACCTCGACAATTATTTCCTTAGTGCCTACACCAGGTTGCTCTCCTATCAGCAAAGAATAATTATTGCTATCTCCTAACATCTTACCAAAATATAATGTCACTTCTTTTATTAATTTTGATCACTCTGATTGTGGAAAAATGAAATCTAAAAGTAGTTGTAATTTATAGTTCCCTAATTGCTGATGATTTTTAATATTCATCATCCATTTTTCATCTCTTCTGAGAATTCTTTGTTCAGTTTTATATTTCATTTTTTGATTGAGTTATTTGTTTTGAGGTTCTGGCTCTATTAGTTCTTTGCATATTCTAGAAACCAACCTTCTGTTATATGTATAATAAGAGAAGAATTTTTCACATTCTACAGGATGAAATTTTGCTTGAATTATGGTGCCTTTTGCTGTGTACAAATATTTTAGTTTCAAGCGGCCCCATGTATTGTCAGTCTTTGTTTCTGTGCTATTGGTGCCATGTTCAGAAATTAATAAATCTCTGACAGGGAATTCAAACCAAGTCTCCATTCTTTAGTCTACTCTGTTCATGGTATCTGGCCTTGTGTTGATATCCTTGATCCATTGGTGTAGAAATTTGTGCCCAGTATTAAAAGTGTTTTTGAATCTTTCTTCTAAATTCAGTTATCCAGTTTTACAAATACCATTTGTTGAAGATGCTGTCTTTTTCCAGATCTTTATTATTGGCATCTTTGTCAAAAATCAGGTGTTCATAGGTTTGCAAAGTTATTTATATGTTGATAATTCTATTCTGTTCGTCAAGATGTCTGTTTCACCAGGCTGCTTTTATTATTAAAACTCTAGTGTAACTTGAAATCTAAGTTGCTGATTCCTTTATCAGTGTTTTTGGTTTTATTTTTATTTTTTTTTTCAGTATTCTATTCTTTTTTTAGATATCTTGGGCGGGCATGGTCTTGTGTTTCCATATAAAATTTAACACCCAGAAAGCAAACACTGTATATTTTTTAATTAATTTATTTTTAAGGGAACATGATACTAACAGTTACTTTGATTTTTTTCATACATTTTTAAAAAAATTTTCTATATTCTTGGTTTAAATTCCAAATGATTTCCCCTTTCACGGGTCCCCCTCCCCATAAGTCCCATAAGCCCTCTTCCCTCTGCGCTTTCCCCAATCAACCCCCCCCCATTTCTCTGTCCTGGTAATCCCCTACAATGCTGCATCAAGCATTTCCAGGACCAGGGCCCTCTCCTTCCTTCTTCTTGGGAATGAATTGACATGTGAATTGTTTCTTGGGTATTCAGTGCTTCTGGGCTAATATCCACTTATCAGGGATTGCATTCCATGTGTGTCCTTTTGTGAATGCTTTACCTCAATTCAGATGATATTTTCCAGTTCCAACCATTTGCCTAATAATTTCATGAATTCATTGTTTTTAATTGCTGAGTAGTATTTCATTGTGTAAATATACTACATTTTCTGTATCCATTCCTTGATTGGGGGACATCCTGGGTTCTTTCTAGCTTCTGGCTATTATAAATAAGGCTGCTATGAACATAGTGGAGCATGTGTCCTTATTGCATGCCAGGGAATCCTCTGAGTATATTCCCAGGAGGGGTATAGTAGGGTACTACAGAAGTGTCATGCCCAATTTTCTGAGGAACAACCAGACTGATTTCCAGAGTGGTTGTACTAGCTTGCAATCCCACCATCAGTGGAGGAGTGTTCCTCTTTCTCCAGATCCTAGCCAACACCTGCTGTCTCTTGAGTTTTTAATCTTAGCCATTCTTACAGGTGTGAGGTGAAATCTTAGGGCTGTTTTGATTTGCATTTCCCTAATGACTAATGATGTTGAACATTTATTTATGGTGCTTCTCAGCCATTTGAAATTCTTCACTTGAAAATTCTTTGTATATCTCTGTACCCCATTTTTTAATAGACTTATTTGGCTCTCTGGAGTCTAACTTCTGGAGTTCTTCGTATATATTGGATATTAGCCCTCTGTCAGATATAGGAATGGTGAAGATCTTTTCCTAATTTGTTGGTTGCTGTTTTGTTTTTTGACAGTGTCCATTGCCTTACAGAAACTTTAGAATTTTATGAGGTCCCATTTGTCAATTCTAGATCACAGAACATAAGCTATTAGTGTTCTGTTCAGGAAATTTTCCCCTGTGCCCATGTGCTCAATGCTCTTCCCCAGTTTCTTTTCTATTAGTTTCAGTGTGTATGGTTTTATGTGGAGGCCCTTGATCCATTTGGAGTTGAGCTTAGTACAAGGAGATAAGAATGGATGGATTTGCATACTTCTGCATGCTGACCTCCAGTTGAACCAGTACCATTTGTTGAAAAGGCTATTTTTCCCACACTGGATAGTTTCAGCTCCTTTGCAGAAGATCAAGTGACCATAGGTGTTTGGGTTCATTTCTGGGTCTTCAATCCTATTCCATTGATCTACCCGCTTGTCACTGTAGCAATATCATGCAATTTTTAACACTATTGCTCTGTAGTACTGCTGGAGGTCTGGGATACTGATTCCCCTAAAAGTTCTTTTACTGTTGAGAATAGTTTTAGCTATCCTGGGTTTTTTGTTATTCCAGATGAATTTGAGAATTACTCTTTCTAACTCTATGAAGAATTGAGTTGGGCTTTTGATGGGGATTGCATTGAATCTATATATTGCTTTTGGCAAGATGGCCATTTTTGCTATATTAATCCTGCCAATCCACAAGCATGGAAGATTTTTCCATTTTCTGAGGTATTCTTCAATTTCCTTCTTCAGAGACCCGAATTCTTGTCATACAGATCTTTCACTTGTTTGGTTAGAGTCACACCAAGATACATTATATTGTTTGTGGCTATTGTGAAGTGTGTCCTTTCCCTAATTTATTTCTCAGTCTGCTTATCCTTTGAGTATAGGAAGTCTACTAATTTGCTTGAGTTGATTTTATAACCAGCCACTTTGCTGAAGTTGTTTATCAGCTGTAAGAGTTCTCTGGTGGAGTTTTTTGGGTCACTAAAGTATACTATCATATCATCTGCAAATAGTGATAATTTGATTTCTTCCTTTCCAATTTGTATCCCTTTGACCTCCTTGTGTTGTCTAATTGCTCTAGCTAGAACTTAAGTACTATATTGAAAAGATGGAAAGAGGGGGCAGTCTTGCCTAGTCCCTGGTTTTACTGGTATTGCTTCAAGTTTCTCTCCATTAGTTTGATGTTGGCTACTGGTTTGCTGTATATTGCTTTTACTATGTTTAGGTATGGGCCTTGAATTCCTGTTCTTTCCAAGAATTTTAGCATGAAAAGATGCTGAATTTTGTCAAATGCTTTTTCAGCATCTAATGAAATGACCATGTGGTTTTTTTCTACGAGTTTGTTTAAATAGTGGATTGCATTGATGGGTTTCCGTATATTGAACCATCCCTGCAGCCCTGGGATGAAACTTCCTTGATCATGGTGAATGATCATTTTGATGTGTTCTTGGATTTGGTTGGCAAAATTTTATTGAGTAATTTTGCATAGATATTCATAAGGGAACTTGGTCTGAAGTTCTCTTTCTTTTTTTGATCTTTGTGTGGTTTTGGTATCAGCTTAACTGTGGCTTCATAGAACAAGTTGGGTAGTGTTCCTTTTGTTTATAATTTGTGGAATAGTTTGAAGAGTATTAGTGTTAGGTCTTCTTTGAAGGTCTGACAGAATTTTGCATTAAATCCATCTGGTCCCATGCTTTTTTTGGTTGGAAAACTTTCATTGACCACTTCTATATTTTAGTGGTTTTGGGACTGTTTAGATGATTGATTTGATCCTAATTTAATTTTGGTTTTTGGTATCTGTCTAGGAAATTGTGCATTTCCACCAGATGTTCCAGTTGTGTTGAGTATAGGCTGTTGAAATAGGATCTGATGATTATATGAATTTCCTCAGTTTCTGTTGTTATATCTCCCTTTTCATTTCTAATTTTGTTAATTTGTATACTGTCTCTGTGCCCTCTGGTTAGTCTGGCTAAGAGTTTATCTATCTTGTTGATTTTTTTAAAAGAACCAGCTCCTGGTTTTGTTGATTCTTTGTATAGTTCTCTTTGGTTCTATGTGATTGATTTCAGCCCTGAGTTTGATGATTTCCTGTCTTCCTCTCCTCCTGGGTGAATTGGCTTCTTTTTATTCTAGGGCTTTCAGGTGTGCCATTAAGCTGCTAGTGTATGCTCTCTCCAGTTTCTTTTTGGAGGCACTCAGGACTATGAGTTTTCCTCTTAGCACTGCTTTCATTGTGTCCCATAAATTTGGGTATGTTGTGCCTTCTTTTTCAGTAAATTCTAAAAAGTCTTTGATTTCTTTCTTGATTTCTTCCTTGACCAAGGTGTCATTGAGTAGACTATCATTCAGCTTCCATGTGTATGTGGGCTTTCTGTTGTTTTTGTTGCTATTGAAGACCCCTCTTACTCAATAGCGATCTGATAGGAAAAATGGAATTAGTTCTATCTTCTTATATTCATTGAGGTCTGTCTAGTGACCAATTATATGGCCAATTTTGGAGAAGGTACCATGAGGTGCTGAGAAAAACGTATATTCTTTTGCTTTAGGATGAAATGTTATATATATATATATATATATATATATATATATATATATATATGTTAAATCCAATTGGTCCAAAGATTCAATTTGTTTCATTGTGTCCCTGTTTAGTTTCTGTTTTCATGATCAGTCCATTGAGGAAAGTGGAGTGTTGAAGTCACGCACAATTATTATGTTATGTGCAATGTATGCTTTGAGCTTTAGTAAAGTTTCTTTTATGAATGAGGGTGCCCTTGTATTTGGAGCATAGATGTTCAGAATTGAGAGTTCTTCTTGGTAGGGTTTTACTTTGACCAGCAAGGAGTGTCCTTCCATGTGTCTTTTGATGACTTTAGGTTGAATGTCAATTTTATCTGATATTAGAATGGCTACTCCGGCTTGTTTCCTGAGACCATTTGCTTGTAAATTGTTTTTCAGCCTTTTACTCTGAGGTAGTGTTTTTCTTTGACACTGAGGTGTGTTTTCTGTATGCAGCAAAATGTAGGGTCCTGTTTACATATCTAGTCTGTTAGTCTATATTTTTTTTTAATTGGGGAATTGAGTCCATTGATGTTAAGAGATATTAAGGAATAGTGATTGTTGCTTCCTGTTATTTTTGATGTAATTTTTATGCTTGTGTGGATATCTTCTTTTGGTTTGATGAAAGAAGGTTACTATCTTGCTTTTTCCCTCCTTGTATTGGCATTTTCCACCTATTATCCTGTGTAGGGCTGTTTGTAGGAAGTTATTGTGTAAATTTGGTGTTATCATGGAATATCTGTTTCTCCATTTATGGTGATTGAGAGTTTTGCTGGGTATTGTAGTCTTGCTGGCATTTGTGTTCTCTCAGATTCTGTATGAGATCTGTCCAGGATTTTCTAGCTTTCATGGTCTCTGGTGAATAGTTTGGTGTAATTCTAATAGGTCTTCCTTTATATGTTACTTAGTCTTTTTCTCTTACTGCTTTTAATATTCTTCCTTTGTTTAGTACATTTAGGGTTTTGATTATTATGTGACGTGAGCTATTTCTGTTCCGGTCCACTGTGTTTGGAGTTCTGTATGTGTCTTGTATATTCATGGGCATCTCTCTCTTTAGGTTAACAAAGTTTTCTTCCATAATTTTGTTGAAGATATTTACTGGTCCTTTATGTTGTAAATCTTCTCTCTCATCTATACCTATAATCCTTAGGTTTGGTCTTCTGATTGTGTCCTGGAGTTCCTGGATATTTTGGGTTACAAGCTTTTTGCATTTTGCATTTTCTTTAACTTTTGAGTCTATGGTTTCTATGGTATCTTCAGCATCTGAGATTATTTCTTCTATCTCTTATATTCTGTTGTTAATATTTGCATCTATGGCTCCTGATTTCTTCCCAAAGTTTTCTATCTCCAAAGTTGTCTCCCTTTGTAATTTCTTAGTTCTTTATATTTCTGTTTTTTAGATTCTGTATTGTTTTGCTCAGTTCCTTCACTTGTTTATTTGTGTTTTCCTATAATTCTTTAAGAGATTTTTGAATTTCCTTTTTCATGACTTCTGCCTGTTGACCCAAGTTCTCCTGCCTTTCTTTAAGTGATTTTTTTTTTTTTTTTTTGCTTTTACCCTTTATTGGCTTCTATCTGTTGACCCATATTCTCCTGAATTTCTTACAGTGATTTTTCTGTTTCCTTTGTAAGGGCTTCTACCTTATTCATGTTCTCTTGTATTTCTTTAAGAGATTTATTTTTGTCCTTGTAATCTTCTAATAGCATCATGAGATGTGATTTTAAATCCAAATCTTGTTTTTCTGGTGTATTGGGGTATCCAGGACTTGGTGTTGTGGGAAAATTGGGTTTAGATGGTGCCATTTTGCCTTGATTTCTGTTAGTAACATTCGTAAGTTTGCCTCTTGCCATCTGGTTGTCTCTGGCGTTAGTTGGTCCTGTTGTCACTGGCTGGTGCTTGAACAACTTGTGAATCGGGTTTCCCCTGCCACAGATTGCTGATGGACGGCCCTACTCTTGGGTGCCATTGCAGCCCTGGTGTGCCTTGCCCCAAGCAATGTTATACTCAAGTTGTCTCTGTGTACCTGGTGCTGCCCGCCTGGTCTGTTCAGGAGCTAAGATGGTGGAGGCTGCAAGGACCCCCTCCAAGTGCCAGTCACCCTACAGGGCAAATGTCCCCTGATAGGGCTGGCACACAGACAAGCTGTAGAGATGCCCAGACATTGGGTACAGGCAGAATCCTGGAGGACTGTGTCCCAAGCGATGCTAAACTCAGGATATCTCTGCGTACCTGGTATTGTCTGTCTGGTCAGTCTGGGAGTGAAGAGGGTGGAGCCAACACAGTATATTTTATCTTATGTGTATATGTTTGGATTTATGCTTTAGGTATGCATGTTTCATTTAGAATTCCCACATAACTAATAAGGAATCAATGGTGTGGAAAGGAATCTTATCAGAAAGGCTGTATAGAATGTTTTTTTATAAAGGAACAAATCAGAACCAGAGGAAGAAGGGGGAGAGAGTGTAGGGCAGGGTAGGGGGAATGTGTGAAGGATGACTAATACTAAATGCCTTTGGAAAAGTTAGGCAAAAACCTACCATTTTCCATATATATATATATATATATATATATATATATATATATATATATATATATATATATATATGATGGGCTGCCCTACTCTTGGGTGTAGTTGCAGCAGCCCTGGTGTGCCTTGCCCCAAGCAATGTTATACTCAGGTTGTCTCTGTGTACCTGGTCCTGCCCTTAAATTCCATATATATATGGCATTTAAATGAAGGCATCATAAGATGGGCAAGCCAATATTTCAACTAGTCATCATATACTATTAAAGAAATCATCCAGTAAAAGAAATGGGTTGCATTTTTGAGTCATTAGCCAAAGGGTAAAAGAGACATCACCCATATATCTTGATGGTGAGAACTTATTGCAAAAGATTCCTCATAGTAATGGTCAAACACTAAACAAGTAAGTGATGCTCAATTGGAAGCTTCATACTTACTGATTAACATTCCTAGAGCTACCAGAGAATGTATGTCATCACCAATGTTACATCATTATAATCTCTACAAGCTATAATTATCAATAGCATGCAAGACATGTACTCTAATACTATAATGACACAAATGTTAAGGAATTAATCAACAACTTTTAAATTAAGTTTTAGGCCCTCTTTATAAGATGAAAGCCATTCAGATACTATGAATGAAGCCAAGAACATGAGCCTAGCTAGGTTATGGACCCTAATGGAAAACTTACTATTTTTTATGTTAAACTAACAGTAATACAATAGTTCTTAATGTCATATTGCAATACTCATAGGTCACGCAACACTCATCAGAAATGCCTTTCCTGAAGTAGATGGTAATTAATACACAAGCCCAGAATAGGTCAATATATATCTGTATCTGTATCTGTATCTGTATCTGTATCTGTATCTGTATCTGTATCTGTATCTATATCTGTATCTATATCTATATATCTAATCATCACTATATATAGAGAGAGAGACATATATATATATATATATGTATCTTTATTATACCCCTTATTATATGTACAAGCATAAGCCATGCACAGGCTGAAGCCACAAGAAATCTAAGCATAAAGGAGAGGAAGCAGGTACAAGTTTCACCCATAGCCAAGAAGGTATTAACAAAATAGTTTCTGGAACAGAGAAAAATAATTTTCTTCAAGGAGTGACAGTGATTATATTAACCAAATTCAAGTGCAAGCCCCATTATCAGACTCTGTTTTTTTTTTCTTTCCTTTTCTTTTTTTAAGATAGAGGAAGGAAATAAAATTATATGAGTAGATGGTAAGAATGCAGGAGGATTCATAGCAGACAAAAAAAAGAATGTTATAAAATATACCTTAAACTTTCTCAAATCATATAATACGAAGTAGTCAATGTTATGAGTATAATAGGGCCTTTAAAATGGTGAAACGTTGATGTGGATTCAAAATAAACAGTAGGATTAAATAAGAAAAGTCTATGGCGAATATGATGCAAGCAGTGAACCAGTTGTGTTTGCTAGAACTTTTTTCTAGGACATCGTTATTGATTCATTGGAAGTCATGATTAGAATGAAGAATGTTCTGAAATATCCTTTAAATGAGAGGAAGCATACTCTCGGTGATGATAAGGACAGTAGCAGGGCTTCCAAAATGAGATGGCCTGACTTATAAGCCCTCCAGAGGCTCACATAGAAAAATTTAAAAAATAAATGTGACTCCACTATGCCTCAGTTCCCTGATCTATAAAGTGAGGATAATATCATCACTTCCCCCAGAGGGCTACATGGAAAACAAAGTGAACGAGCTCTTTAGAAACATCAGTGTGAGACAACACATGCTTACTGAATGGTCACCATTGCTATTATTATTCTGAAAGATGCCTTGTTCTTTCCTAGTCTGATTCATACTCGTTCTTTCAAGACAGGACAAACCAATACAACCCATGATAACACCACTTCTTACAATGAGATGTAATTTCTCCTAACAGAAGCTTAAATGATCCAAATGTGTCTTCAAGCACATAAGGAGTTACTTTATATCAAATGAATTCCTCATATGCTTCTCTGAAATCATCAGCTGTGAAGACAAGAAACATAAAGAGGAGATAAACATCTGGGCCACTCTTCCTAGGGAACGATGACACATATGTGCAAAGATTTCTTGATTTGAGAAAAGACCCATCTCTGCAAAGCAGGTTTTAATTGAACAATTAATATTTTGAAAGGGTCTTAATACTTGTAGTACTTTTAAATCTTTTTCACTTTGTCCCTGGAACATTTTCTCAGTGTTCAATATTAATCTCTCTAAAACATAGCATTGAATCTTGACTGATAGAAGCTTTTCCTAAACGTAGAACATCATAGATAATCTCATATCAGCTTCTATAAAACTATGTGTGAGAATGTGAGTAATAGAACATTTTCTTTTTTTTTAATTTTTTTTATTCGATATAATTTATTTACATTTCAAATGATTTCCCCTTTTCTAGCACCCCCACTCCCCGAAAGTCCCGTAAGCCCCCTTCTCTTCCCCTGTCCTCCCACCCACCCCTTCCCACTTCCCTGTTCTGGTTTTGCCAAATACTGTTTCACTGAGTCTTTCCAGAACCAGGGGCCACTCCTCCTTTCTTCTTGTACCTCATTTGATGTGTGGATTATGTTTTGGGTATTCCAGTTGTCTAGGTTAATAACCACTTATTAGTGAGTGCATACCATGATTCACCTTTTGAGTCTGGGTTACCTCACTTAGTATGATGTTTTCTAGCTCCATCCATTTGCCTAAGAATTTCATGAATTCATTGTTTCTAATGGCTGAATAGTACTCCATTGTGTAGATATACCACATTTTTTGCATCCACTCTTCTGTTGAGGGATACCTGGGTTCTTTCCAGCATCTAGAAATTATAAATAGGGCTGCTATGAACATAATAGAGCATGTATCCTTATTACATGGTGGGGAATCCTCTGGGTATATGCCCAGGAGTGGTATAGCAGGATCTTCTGGAAGTGAGGTGCCCAGTTTTCGGAGGAACTGCCAGACTGATTTCCAGAGTGGTTGTACCAATTTGCAACCCCACCAGCAGTGGAGGAGTGTTCCTCTTTCTCCACACCCTCTCCAACACCTGCTGTCTCCTGAATTTTTAATCTTAGCCATTCTGACTGGTGTAAGATGAAATCTTAGGGTTGTTTTGATTTGCATTTCCCTAATGACTAATGAAGTTGAGCATTTTTTAAGATGCTTCTCTGCCATCCGAAGTTCTTCAGGTGAGAATTCTTTGTTTAACTCTGTACCCCATTTTTAATAGGGTTGTTCGGTTTTCTGGAGTCTAACTTCTTGAGTTCTTTATATATACTATGTGTGAGAATGTGAGTAATAGAACATTTTCTATGAAGGATTGATGTGGAAGGAAGTCTGGAGTAGGGGACTGCTTATGACAAGGCATAAAACTTTGTTCTTTGTCCAGTCTTTGTGGATACGCTGTATTGACATTGGTATGTAGATATAATGAGACCATATGAGCAAACCACACTCCACAGGCATGTGACTGTTGGCTATCTCACATGCCTGGAGTTGAATAAAACAAGTACCTGTGCAACTTTCAAAATAAAGGTGCACTTTATCTTTTGATCAAGATCCTTGAGCTCCCTGAAGCCAAGCCACCTGCCGAGAGAAACTAGCTTAGCTAAAATTTACTTGAAACCTGAGCAGATCCATGCTGGTATCTCCCGGTAAGTAAATAGTCTTATCAGGCAACATCTGCTTCCCGTTTTCATTCTTCCACAGCCTGTTTACCAGATTTTTCATTGAGAGTCTTCCATGTGGAGCACTATTCACATCATTTTTGCTCATTCATAAGATTTTTTACATCTCCCAGCTGCAGCTATTTTAAGTGAATTTCTGAGGACTTATAATTGAACGTGACTCATTTGCCAGAAGCAGAACTACAGTGCAAAAACCGAAGCAATCTCAGTCCTTTGAAAGCACAGGAAATTTTTTTTTTGATACGAGATTAATTGGTGAAGTGTCTGAACCGCGAAGTCTACTCTACTTTCACTGTATCGTGAAATGGATATAAAAATTTTAAATGTGTAAAGTAGCCAGAAATGGTTAATCCACACAACCACCCCCATATCCATAATTTACCAGTATGAAAAAAAAATAATCTAGGCAAAGTAAGCTCATCAGCTCAATACAACACAAAATCAAATTGCTATTGGCAAGTGTTCCCATGGCAACTGCCTCTCTAAGCAAAGTTCCCTACAAAACATACAGCTGTTTTCTTATTTCGTTGCTAAGTTCCCTTGACAAAGTCATAGCATAATAAATACTCACATTCATGTTATTAAAGGAGATAAAGGCCCCCTGGGATTGTATGGTTTACCTGTTAAATGAAAACTTAAAAACTGAGCCCTACTCAGTTTTCTCTCTCTCTCTCTCTCTCTCTCTCTCTCTCTCTCTCTCTCTCTCTCTCTCTCTCTCTCTCTCTCTCTCCCGTCTCTCTTTCTCTCTCTGCATTGAAACTGTAGCATGCTATGAAAAATTCATTCAAGTCTTTTATACATATTGCTAATAATCTCTAAACATAACTTTGTTGTTATTTTTAGTGATCAACTCGAAGCAATTTTACACTACTCCCTATATATCCATTGAACAAAATGACAAAATAGTTTGTTATAATACTTCTTTTCTATACAGAACACACATTCTCTATCAATTAAATCTGTTCTTTTAGTATATCCATGACTGGACCTGTCTTTGATACCATTTAATTCTGTGCTTGCTGGAAACATATCTCTATAAAAGCATCAAAAGGAACATTTATCAAAGTTTCACTTTGATAGTGAAGACACAATTATCACCGAGAAGACACAATTTTAAGGCCGAACCATAGAATATTTCGCTATCAATTTTTGCTGAATATAAACAGGCAGGAAAAAATAGGTCAAGATAAAATCCACTGAGATTCCTATAAAATATTTACAGAAAGATTGCATTCTTTCAGCAGAGTAAAGATAAGAAAGAAAGTCCTACTACACGCAGAAAAGCAGAAAAGAAGCAACAGAAATAACACTCATCCCCCACATAATAAGGTTGGGTTCAGTTCACCATTAAACTCTGACATTTTCTACATCTTTTTGGTAAAAATAGTGATTTTTCCCCCAGTTTAATTTCACTGTATTTGACAAGAAACCTAGTTATCAGTGACCTTTAAAACTGTCATGGCTCTCAAAAAGATTCATTTTGACAATGTTAGAATATAATGTTTGTAAACGTGTGTCAAAGAAAGCTGATTCTCATGGTTTTTCATAGAAGTAAAGTGTAAGGGGAACCCAGGCATGATGCAGGACCTGTGTCAAGAGGTGGCTGTCACTTCCAGCTGAGCCAATTTAATTCTAGATGTGGATAACAGAGGCAGAGAAATGACATTTTTTTTCCTCAAAAGGAGAGCCAGATATACCAGACACTTTCACTCATAAATTTAGTAGGAACATTATTAGCTTGTATATTTTAAAAAGGAAATAAACTATATTTTCTCAATTGACTGTAAATTACCTTTTTCTTATTGTTAACAAGGATGAAGATCACGTCATACTTTAGGTGGAAGATAGATATACTTTTAAATTTAGATATGTTTCATTGTTCATGGTATGATTTATTCATAAGCACATACACTCTTTATCCTTTGTGGTTAAAGTTTTAATGGTCTTTATTATATTGTAACAATAAACTACAGGCAACTCATTCATGAATCCAAATGATAAAAATTTTGGTTTTATTTGCTTCCCCTTTTCTCCCCTCTTTTCTTCTCCCAATCTCTCTGCTGTCTCTTCTCCCCCTTCTTCTCCCTCTTATCATCTTCATTTCCCTCCTAATCCTCCTTACTGCTCTCTTCCCCTCTTCCTCTTGTCCTTCATTTTCTTTATCTCCTTCTACTACCCTCAACATGGCTTCCCCCCCCCTTTGCCTTTTCTATGCCCCATCTTCTTCCTTCCCTTCTTGTTCTTCTCCCCCTCCCTTTAACAGACTTTCAGGTATCTGATTGGCCTCGAGTTTATGCTGTAGCTAAGAATGACCTTGTTCTTCTTAGACTTCTGCCTCTCCCTCTCAAGTATTTGGCTAATAATGACAAGTTTATTCAGTGCTAGTGGTCGAACCCAGTCATCTTTACACATGCTAAGCAAGCACTCTGTCAAATGAGCTATAAACTCACCCATGGGTTTCATACAAAGTTTACTACCACACAATTTACTTGAGAAAATTATGGTCTCATTTTTTGACTTAACTTTCTGAACAGAAATATTGATGGCTTACAAGACTGGAATCTAAATTTGCTGATATCTCTCAATCATATAAACGTCTTTCTATCTTTTATAATCTTCTATGTTTTGCCTCTGTAACTATTTTAGATCAGAGCTACATGTCATCTAGAATGCTGTTCCACCATCTCTTGATAATACCTACTTTCTGCTTGCTTCTGGCTTCTTCCGGAATCCATTCTCCAGAGGACAGGCCTAGATAATTTACTGAGGCGCTTCTCTCTTTCTCTCAGAGTGATGCGCACAGCACCATATTTTAAAGTTCTGCTCTTTAGCTAACCTTTGTCAGAGCACCGGCTTTTTTCGCTCATTCCCATTCTAATTCACTGGTTAGAAAATTACATTCACGTCTTCCAAAGTCTCTTTACTACCTTTCAACCAGTAGTCCACAGAGAAACCATTCATTCAATCTGTAGTATTATCTGATTCTTATTCACATGATGCACTCCTAATATTTCAGTTCTTTGATTCTTGAACCTATATATAACATAATCGTATCATTTCCCCTGCCTCATCTGAATGAGGCATGCTACCTCATATAGGGATGCTACCAACTTGACTACTTACCCTTATTATATTGAATCGGTCCTTTCCAAAACCCCTGGGGAGTTTCTCTATCCTATTAATTGCCATATAAACCTGGCATGGTTCCTTTGTCTGTTCTGAAATTCAGGAAATATAGATTACTTGAAAAAGAATGGGGTGTTTCAACTGTAACTTAAAATATCTTGTAGAAGGAATTTTTTTTTCCTTGTCATGGTAACATACTGTATTGATATAGTCAATATATTTGCCATGCTCAACTTTTTAATTTTCAAAGAGGATTGGTACTAGGATATGATCCTGTAGGAAATGTTCAAATTGAATAAAATAAAATAGTTATGAATGAAATTAGGTTTTATTAAAGAGATTTTGGGAACAGGGGTTATTCAGGGGTAAGAGTACTTGCTGTGAAGTCATGAAGACCTGAGTTCAAATACCCAGCACAACACAAGACTAACAAGGCTTGCTGATGTGTAAAGGGTCAAAGCAGGACAGTTGTGAATCAAAGCACGATACTCTATATTCTCTAGTTTTTTAATGTGCATATGTTCACTCAACAATGCTCTCACAGGCTCATAAACACACATACACACACACACACACACACACCATTCATATTGAAAGGAAAGAAAGCAAGATTGCAGACTGTTAGGTCTACTTTTTTGCCATGTAAGGATAAGGAAACACAAGAATGAGATTTCTATGAGTCAGCAAGTGGTTTTCATCAAATACTCTCTAACTCCATAAAGATTCATCTTGCATTTTCTGGTGATCAAACCTGGAAAAGAAAGTGTATTTTGTTAACAAAACCAACTATATTAGTGGTGGTTGTTATAGTATCTCAGATGAATCGAAACAGCTATATGCTTAATGACAAATCAAACTCTAAGATCAATTCCAATTCATAAAGCAACATAACCAAACACACAGACTTTTATTATGTACAGAGAGACACCACTGGAAGTTTTGAAATATAAGAATATGTCTGCATATGAGGTAAATATGAGAACAGTGGCCACAGAATCCACTGAAGTCCAAGGCAATAAAGGAATGAACTTTGGATGTGTCTGGGATGTATGAGGAATACTTGCAGTAGAGGTGAAGTTGTCAGGAAAAAAGCAGCCTGGATTCTAAATCCACAGAGATTTATGATCCATGTTTTAGGTCCTCAGAACAGACAATAGGGCCCTAAATGCAAAAGTAACTCCAACTTTTATAACTTAGAATTATCCCCCCATCGCTTCTCAGTCTTTTGGCTAAGATCAAGTGTAGAATTATCTCCCAAAGGGAACAAAGTAATGTTGGAAGCAGAACCCAGGACCACTGAAACAGAATGAAACGTGGGTCTTCTTCCTGACATTTTCTTATGTAACACCGTAGATAGCCACAGATTTAAAGATACTCGTTACATTGTATTACTTAATTTACTTATATTATGCTCAATATCATTACATGTACTTATATGCTCTCTTCTCTATCAAGTTGTTTGTTTCTAAAATAAAAAAAAATACCCTACTTAAAATTATCCTTTGAAATCTTGATGGCACCAGATATATTTTAAGAATGTTATTGGAAATATTTTGTTTATTCATACAGAGAAGGGAATCATATGGAAATACTTATGAGGGCTTGATATTTGGCCTTAAATTCATGAAAGGAACATATTTAAGAATGCATGTTATAACTTTTAATAAATTTACATAGTGCCTAACAGAGTTTCTAATAATAGGTTATCATTAAATGCATTAAACAATCCTAACATCTACAACAGCTTTCAATAGGGATACTATTTTAAAATATTTCTGGTTATGCATGCCACCTTTAAATATACATGTTTTATTGATTTAAAAAACTACATGTAAAATAACTTTATTGAAAAAAGAAGTGAGTGTGATATAGACATTTATGATGCTCCTAAGACGCATCGTTATACACATCATAGACATTTTAATGTTTCCCTAAGGAGTTAGCCATGAATTAATAACCAACATATGGTACAATCAGCCTATTTGGATTCTGTTTTTAGAAAAAAGGGTCCTGAACTACATTTTCTATTTTAGGAAGAGCAAATACATTTTATGAGATTTGTGATAAGAAACTTTTTGTTTGACTCCCTAGTATATTGTGTAAAAATGTCTACTTGAAAACATATCATGATTTATATCTTTCAAAAAGAAATTAATCTGTTTTAAAACATTACAAATGTGTAATATGATAATGAATTCATATTAGCCTTAGTCAATTAGTGCTTTTGTCAGTTTGAAGATTTACATATTTGTCTGTTTATGTGTGAGTATGTGTGTGTGTGTGTGTGTGTGTGCGCGCGCGCGCATGTGTACACACATGCCACGTGCCATGCAGGTGACCTTTGAATATTTGAAGATGTTATGGAGTCAAACATGAGTGCAGAAAATAAAATTCTGTCTTCTGGAAGAACAGCTAATACTCTTATATGCTGCGTCATTCTTGCTCCACCCCCACCCTACCCTCAATGCTTATTTCTCAAGGAAAACCCATTCAATACAAAACACATTCATAAAAACAAGGAGCATACCCTTTCTAAAAGAGTATAATAACATACTTCCATAGGCTGCAGGCAGATTAATTTATGGTTTAAATAAGTTTTTAACACAGTGTAGAGGAGACATATATTCCCAAGGAAGAACAAAATGAGTCCATTATTTGGATTAAATCAAGGAAGAAAAAGACAAAACTTGGTTTTCAGAAAGCAATCTAGTGATAAATGTGCTCTTGTATGGAGTACATTGAGAGACCTATATCCATCTTAGTAAGCACTTTCATTCAAAGAAAGAGAGCGAATAAGAACATATAAAACAGAACACATTGGAACTCAGACAGTACAAGCCCAAGGACATTCAGCATTTATCTATCTCATTATTTTTCATTCCACATGCTTCCTGTGTAAAAGATGGGTAAATATTTTCTTGGCCACTAGGAAGTTATTCTTATCAGTTACATGGACAAGTCTGCCATGTTGTTTTGTTCTATATTAAATGTAATTCAACCTAGCATTTGCACCAGGAGAGCAACATCTTCAGTCTGGACTAAAATAGTTTGGATAGACTTCTTAATATGATTTTACTTTTCATTGTATTAATCTTTATCTTATGCCTGCTGAAATCTAAGGCGTATAGTAAAATGAAATTGTTAAGGTGTTTCAGGTTGGTGATAAAGATAAATATAGAGACTCAGAGTTATAAAACACACTGAAATAAAAGGAATAAAAATCACCTGCAAGTTTTTGTTCCACATGCAAATAGGAAAGAGGGGAAAGGATCAGAGAAGTGAAGAACTGTTCTATGTGAGATAAAATAGTTGCAGAATTCTCATTGATATGAAATAATATTAGAATAATAGAATGTTAAAATAGCTGTTAAAAGAGTGCTAAAACAAAGTTTCCAAATATCTGATAGCTAGCTGTAGAATGTTATCATCCATCTCTTCTACCTTCAAACCGCCCAAGTTCTGCAAAGGCCTCTCCAACTTCATGTATTGTCTACTTTGCCTCAGTTTGGGACATCATTTCTTTGGATTGATTGATACCAGTATAGCAACTGTGTCTTTTTATAGCCCTCAACAGTTTTCATTGCTTAACAGTTTTCACTGAACAACTTTTCAGTGTATCCTTTTAGTTACAAAGTTTCTAATAACCTAAATCCTGGAAATTTTGTCATTGTTGAATGGGAACAATATTCTTCTGCATGGCTGATCAAATTATGTTTCATGGAACCTACCAGCGTATTAAGGTTCTTCTTACTTAATGTGTGCTTTGCCTGCAATATATTCTTTCTTTATCTACTCCCAAGCCAACAGTTATCTCATGAATCACATTGACAAAATGTGTGTGTTTTATCCATCCTGCTTGTATCTTAAGTGTACTCATCGTGGAGTCTGTGCTCTGTTCATCTGATCATCCATGCTAACTTTGCATGTGCATGAGCATTCAAAAATCCTTGTTGCTGCTTCTGACTGGTAAACAGAGGGTTGAAGTCGCAAGACTTTCAAATGCACGTTGTGAAATGTAATTCTAGAGTGGTTGTACCAATTTGCAACCCCACCAGCAGTGGAGGAGTGTTCCTCTTTCTCCACATGCTCGCCAATACCTGCTGTCTCCTGAATTTTTAATCTTAGCCATTCTGACTGGTAAAAGGTGAAATCTCAGGGTTGTTTTGATTTGCATTTCCCTAATGACTAATGAAGTTGAGCATTTTTTAAGATGTTTCTCCGCCATCCGATATTCTTCAGGTGAGAATTCTTTGTTTAACTCTGTACCCCATTTTTAATAGGGTTGTTTGGTTTTCTGGAGTCTAACTTCTTGAGTTCTTCATATATATTGGATATTAGCCCTCTATCTGATGTAGGATTGGTGAAGATCTTTTCGCAATTTGTTGGTTGCCGATCTGTCCTTTTGATGGTGTCCTTTGCCTTACAGAAACTTTGTAATTTTATGAGGTCCCATTTGTCAATTCTTGATCTTAGAGCATATGCTATCACTCTGGAAATCAGTCTGGCGTTTCCTCCGAAAACTGGGCACCTCACTGCCAGAAGATCCTGCTATACCACTCCTGGGCATATTCCCAAAAGTTTCCCCAGCATGTAATAAGGATACATGTTCTACTATGTTCATAGCAGCCCTATTTATAATTGCCAGAAGTTGGAAAGAACCCAGGTATCCCTCAACAGAAGAGTGGATGCAAAAAAAGTGGTATATATACACAATGGAGTACTATTCAGCCATTAGAAACAATGAATTCATGAAATTCTTAGGCAAATGGATGGAGCTGGAGAACATCATACTAAGTGAGGTAACCCAGACTCAAAAGATGAATCATGGTATGTACTCACTAATAAGTGGATATTAACCTAGAAAACTGGAATACCCAAAACATAATCCACACATCAAATGAGGTACAAGAAGAACAGAGGAGTGGCCCCTTGTTCTGGAAAGACTAAGTGAAGCAGTATAGGGCAAAACCAGAACAGGGAAGTGGGAAGGGTTGGGTGGTAAAACAGGGGGAGGGAAGGGGACTGATGGAACTTTTGGGGAGTGGGAGTCCAGAAAAGGGGAAATCATTTGAAATGTAAATAAATATATCAATCAATTAAAAAAAAAGAAATGTAATTCTGTTATTGACTGAGGAGTTTTTTTGTGGTTTTTTTTTTAGACTTGATCTGCAATCTATTTTGTATGTACCTGGATTCACCTCAGAATTGTGTAATCAATTCAGAAATATTTTGTTTGAATTCTCATTGTTATTTTCTTTCAAAGACTATTTTTTGAATAAAAATTAAGTCCATGTTCCATTACAACTAATTTGGATTGGGTATTTGGGGGACATGTTGTTTTCTCATATTGTATTGATTAAATATTAGAAGCATATATGATTAAAATATTTAAAGTAAATATTTAGTGTTTAATATTTGAATAGAAAAAAGGAGATCACATAAAAGATGAAAATGAAGCAGATAAAAGCAGGAAATATCTAAAAATACAGAAAAAAATAGAAAACAAAGAAAATTGGCAACATTATCAGTAGGCCTGTTCTAAAATGGAGAATAAAATATCTAGGAACGCCCAGACAAATGATCTTCTTATGAGAAAAATATTTGAAATAATAGTAAATTGCATGGTGCCAATTCTTAGAAAATAGAAACATTGGTAATGTAATAGTTACAGAGTTTTGTTTATTTATTCTATAACAACAACAAAATTTAAAGTTACAGCCAAAGTATGGGAAATGGAATGAAATTTTGTAATGGTTTATTTCTACTTTAGATCTTTATTTTATTTAACTTCCTTTCTACAAACCTTATTTTCTTGCTCACTGACAAACACTACCTGTTAAAATATTTTTATTTGAAATAATTTGTAATCTATATCTCTCCAAATCTTTAAATAATCCATTATAGCAGTAATTCTAGGTTCATGATTACATGCAATATATATATATATATATATATATATATATAACTTTTATTGAGTGCTGTATGTCTAAGAACAAAAAACCCCAAAGAACATGAATTAATTGATGTTTGTACTGAGTTTCCTTTCTTCCTTCATTTAATCTTTGATATGAGGCATGGCAAAGTCAGCTTTTAACGAAAAGTCATACTATGATGTTTCTTTTCCATTTAGAGATAGCGAATAATGGATGTTATCTATCTATGGATGCAGCAATACACAAACAATCCACTATTGTATTTATCCATAGGGGGACTTTCTAATTATAAGTACTTCATTGAAATGGTATTGTGCCTTTAAGCAATTGATAGGCATGATCAACTAGAGAATATTTTGGCTATTGCACTTATAAATTTATCACATTTTGATTCTGTTGTTTCTTAAAGCACTTTTTGTGAGGGTGCCCTGAATATTCTATACATATTAATGAACACTTTAGTATTAGAGATTTCAGATTGTCACACCCATATAGCTAATATGTATTGTAGCCCAAGTAAAAGGGCAAGAGTAACATAAAAATGAATTAAAGCTAAAACTCAATCACCTTCAGATTGCAAAACAAGAACAAGTTGTTGTATAAGTGAATGTGATGCAGACAGGAATAAGAGATAATCTTGTCTAAGGTATCCATTGCATATCATAAATGGAATTGCAGAATGCATTGAGTTCCTGATGAAATGGTTTCAATTATTCATTCATCTATTCTATAAAGATATTTTTTTGTTCTATTCACAGCAGGCATCGTATTAGGCACTAAGCATGCAGAACTGATTAAAAGCAGAAAGCTACCTGCTTTTCATAGATCTCACAGGGTTGGGAAAGGACACATTATTTCCTTTCCCCCACAATTTTTATTATCTTATTTATTTATATTCAGTTGTTGCTCTCCTCAGTCCTTCCTCCCACAGTTCTTCATCTTATTCCTTCTTCCCCTTGAAGATGAAAGGGTGCTCCCCTCCACCAAGCCTCTTCCTGGGGCCTCAAGATTCTCTCCCACTAAGGCCTGATCAGGCAGGTCTCTGCTATATTTTATGCCAGGGTCTGTGGACTGGCCTATGCATGCTTCTGGTTTGTGCCTTAACCTCTGTGAGCTCCCTGGGGGGACTCTGGTTAGGTTAGGACTACTGGCCTTCAGCTTCTTCAATCCTTCCCCTACTTCAACCATAGGAATACCTGAGTTCAGTTCAATTATTGGATGTAAGTATCTGCTTCAGGCTCATCTTCTGGTAGGATCTCTCAGAGGTCTGCCATGCCAGGTTCCCATCTGTAAGCACGTCATAGTGTCAGAAATAGTGTCAGGCCTTGGTGCCCTCCCATGAGAAGGATCCCAAGTTGGGCAGGTCATTGGACCTCAGTCTCCTCCATATTTGTCCCTGCCATTCTTTGAGACAGAAACAGTTCAAGGTCAGAATTTTTCACTCTGGGTTTGTAACCCTGTTCCTCTGCTTCAGTCCCTATTTATCTACCCTGTTTATTTACCACAGGAAGACTCTGAGTTTGTTCTCCCCAATGTTGGGCATTTTGGCTAAGGCTACCCTCATTGTGTCCTTAGAGTCTATCACTTCCTGAGTCTCTGGTACTTTCTAAAGGTCCCCCCACACCCCACCACTGAGGTTGCTTATCTCCATTAATTGTCATGGCCTTCTGGGATTCTCATCCCCCCCCCCCCCATACACGATCCTATTCCTCTTTTCCCTTCCTTCCTTTCCACCTGTTTTTTACCCAGGTCTCTGCCTCCAATGATTATTCCCTTCCCACTTCTAAGTGGAATTGAAACAATTCATGTGGGCCTTTCTGCTTGTTATAATTCTTGTGGTCTGTGGGTTTTATCCCAAGTATTCTGTATAGCTAATATCCACTAATCAGTGAGTACATACCATGTATGTCCTTTAGAGTATGAGTTATCTCCCTAGGATGATATTTTTCAGTTCCATCCATTTGCCTGTACAATTCATGATGTCCTCATATTTAAAACCTGAATAGTAAGTAGTATTCCCTTGAGTAAATAAACCATATTTTCTATATCCATCCTTAAGTTGAGGGACATCTGGATTGTTTCCAGCTTCTGGCTATTACAAAGACTGCAATGAAGTCAAAATAACCCTGAGATTCTACCTTACACCAATCAGAATGGCTAATGTCAAAAACTAAAGTGACAGAAGATGCTGGTGGGTGAGGATGTGGAGAAAGAGGACACTCCTCCACTGCAAGTGGGATTGCAAGCTGGTATAACCACCTTAGAAATCAATGTGGCAGTTCCTCTGAAAATTGCAAGTATTTCTACCTGAAAACCCAGATATATCACTTTTGGGAATACACAAAAAATGCCCCACCATACCCCAAGAAAGGACCTATATTAATCAATGAGGTAAATGAAGAAAATCATAATTATTTAAAGAGATAAAGAAAAAGGAGAGAGTCTAGTAAACATTTTCTTCAGAATGGCAGACATAAATTATTTTGACACCATCAAGGACAACTGTTACCATTTCAACCACTTGAATGAACTTTGCCATTGTCCACTAAAATCAGTCACAGATGATAATAAAACCATGGCTGTGGCTGGTCCAATAAAACTTTATGAAAGTGAGGTAGAGGACAAGCCAAGTTTAGCTGGAGGAGTTATGTACTGACCTCTTTTATAGACAACAGTTGAGTGATGGAGATACAGTAGACACATCATTACAGGCAGTATAGGTACAAGAAAACTCTTTACAATTGTACCATCTGATGTGAAAGATATAAAAAGGGTGAGTTACACATAGAAAGGCAGAGATTAGCACTAGGCACATATACACCTTGGGTAGTATTTTTAGCAGAAGGAAAACAGGATCTTTAAAGAGGACAGAGGAAACAGGAGTCTTTCGAGTCTGAAAATATCATAACTATGGTTTAAGATTTAAACAAAGGTCAACGTTTTTATCATACTGAGGACCAAACTGAATGAAGAATGTAGTGCAACCTGACATCAGCCAGAAATAGTAACTGCCGTCATGGGCCACTGGCATGGATCATTTTGTGAATCCTACTGCTCTTCCAGACTCAAGAATTCAGAGTCTGGAAATAATCCAAGGGATGTTGACTATCCATGAAAATTCAGTCTACAAAACTGTTCACCTCAGAGGTGAAAATTTTCAAGGCTAAACTGTAGTTCAATGACACAGAAGTTGGATATATGGCAAACATGAAATATTGCAGACAGATGGATGGACGGTACTATTTTCAACTTTAAGATTCCAGAACAGTTTGAGCAGAAGTTTTGATGACCTCAAACATCTTGCATCACAAAATAATTTTCTTATGTCTGAGAATATTTTTCTTTATGTGTATTTAGAATTTTAAACTTATTTAATGCTTCCGGCACAAATAACCTTTTGTTAAAATCATTTCCGGCCATCCTTGTTTCCCTGCAACTTCTACCATGTCTTTATCTAGAGGTACAGTCTTGAGAAATTTCCCTCCAAGAAAGTTGTTACCTTACTTTGCTTAAAATAACAGCCGTTTGGCTATCTTTTGAACCATATTTCTTTGGGAAATTTTTGCTTCCATTTCCTTTTAATGTATTTGTGACTTTTTATATGATAAGGGATCTTGCAGTCATTCTATAGTTGTTTGCATCTGTTTTAACCAGTCTCCCAAAGTCTGCATTTCAATTGGTATATTTAGGCCATTTCTATTAACATAATTTTTGATGATTATTTTAAATTTCATATCTTGCTATATTAATACCTTTGTTCATACTTTTCATACTTTTTGCATTAATTCAGTGATATAATAATTAAATCATTTGACTTTCACTTACCTATTTCTTCAGGGTGCGTGTGTGTGCAATGGTGTCCTACATTATAGTATATATCTTTAATTTAGGACATTCAGCCGCTGACTATAGAATGCTTCTATGCCCAAGTACTTACACTTATCTGTCATTGTAGTTTCTACAATGATTGTTGTGTTTTACTCCTACATACATTTTACATGACACTTTATTCAGTTTTAAACAAACTAATTCTAAAAACATTAAATTAATTAATTTGTGTATGTGTACTCAGTACCATTTCTAGTAACCATCATGTTTTCACAAATGTTCCAAGGTTTTGTCTCAAATATCATAGTTTTAAAAATGTACTTTTTGTGTACACATGCACGCTAATGCTTGTATATGTTTGTGTGATGTCTGTGTGTGCTGTTTTGGATGTGTATTCATGTTGGTGTGAGAGTATGAGCACATCTGGAGACCAAAGGACAATGTCAGGAATTTATCTTCACCTTTCACCTTATTCGAGACAAGCCTTCTCTTATTTATTCCTAATATACCAAACAAGTTGACCTAAGGATGACTTCTTGATTTTCCTGTATCTGCCTCCTATGTTACCTTAGGATCACAGGATCTATATACATTTGAGCTTCTGGGTCTGGCTTTAATAAGAGTTCTGAAAATTCATGACAGCACATTTTTATGTCAAGAAATTCAACTGAAGTCTTAAAATATTATCTGTATCTTCCTGTAAAAGATCCACATGGTCTTCCAAGTTGCTGAAAACATGACATGTAGTAAGACATTTTCATGCATTTGCCTGTTAATTCTGTGACATTTCTATGCTGATTTCAATTACAGTCTTCTTTCCCCTCATTACAGAATGTATTTTCCTATTGAGAATCCCTGTATTTTATTAAATGCATAGATTTGGGATTTTAAGTTTTAGGATCAG
Source organism: Apodemus sylvaticus (assembly GCF_947179515.1). NCBI lineage: Eukaryota > Metazoa > Chordata > Mammalia > Rodentia > Muridae > Apodemus > Apodemus sylvaticus. The sequence continues at coordinate 83,125,384 of NC_067485.1, read as the reverse complement.
GTATAATTCATGTCTCCCTATAAATTTTTTTGAGCTCTGCTCTTTAAGATGAAGCTTCATTGCAAGATAACACTTCCATCCTCTGGGCCTTTGATCTTTGTTAAGTATCACCATGGTAGCATTCATTTGAAGTCTCACTTTTTTGCTACTTGCCTCATTAGTACTTTCCCCAATAAAAGATCTTGCAGTCTGGAATTGGAAACAGGAACCATCTCTGGTTCAGTGTGAGCTTAGAGGTTGTTTTCAAATCTTTTCAGGAAATACCTCCCCGAGTAGTTTCTTTCTAATTATTCATGAATAAGGATTCTGCTGAAAACTTAACAAAGACTCTCTGACCATCCCAACCTGTCTCTGCTCTGTTAATTTTTCTGACTCCTGACCCTGTCTTTCCCAGCTTTTGTGTCTCATGCAGACCTGGGTTCTGACATGGTGGAACATCACTGGACACAGCCGTTTCTGAGCTTTAACAGGATACCAGTTCCACAATAAGTCATAGAAGTCTAGAGAATAGTTCACTTATTTCCTGTGCTTTATAATCTTTCCATATGGTATCTCACTGTCAATGCCTTTAAATGTTCTGATATTCAACATGTGATTTCATTGAAAGAGTGTGAATCTGGCTTTGGTTGTTTGGCTTTGGATGGATTAAACTTTGTTGCCTTATTTCTATCAACATATCCTGGCTCCTTATTGTCCACAGCAGATCCTAAACAAGCAATACTGTGGTTTTTAATGAGTCCCGTAATCTGGAGTTTACAGAGTTTCCAGAAATCCCCAAAGGTATTCTGAGAGCAGAATTTAATCTCCAAGAAGAAAGCAATGAATAAACATGTCACACATTGGTATACTTGTGAAAATATCACCTCCCGATTACGAAAAAATATTTTAATAAAGCATCAAGGATATTAAAATATGCAGATATCAGTAATCATTTAAATAACATCTGACTGAATAATTCATTTAATAAGGCTTTCAGGCTTTTAAAAGCTGATTTTTTTGCATGACAATTTTGTCTTAAAATTGGAAAACTCTTGGCCATTGTTTGTAAATGGGAGGCATTTTATTGTACAAGATTATCTAAAGGCATAACAGAAGAGATTAAAGAGGCTTTCTTCCTAAAAATAAATTCAATATTTAAAATATCATTCTTTTAAAACTTTTAACTCCTAGATAATGTCTTGTTCATAAAACAGTGGAGTTTATCTTTCATTCTTGGTCTGAAAAAGAAGTTATAATAGGCATGGTTTTTTTGCTTTTAGACATTTAGAACTAAAAGGAATATATGCCTGAGTATAATCGCCAATCACTCTGTATTTCACTTAGGAGGTATGTAAATTGCAATACTGGTTTCAATTAGTAAAAACTCGAGTTAGAAAGAAATTATTAAATCTATTCAACAAATGCAAAATTCTACCATATGCCTAGATAAATTACTGAATGTCACCAGACATGGAGGTTTTAACAAATTAATTTCAAAGATCCACTGAGTTTGTCTTCCTGTGATAAAGACCGTTTAATGAAAACTAAACTTTCAATGTTTCTGTCTTTATTTGCAGGAAGCGCACATTATGGGAAGAATTTGATGATGTGGAGCTGCTTGGGAATCTTCGTTCCATTTTTGTGTGTGTGTGTGTGGAATTTGTTCATTTATTTTCACAAATGTCCTTTTATATAAACATTCTTTGTTGTAAATTAATATTCTATTTTATTATCATCTCATGTCAGTATGTGTATTCGTGTTGTATTTTGTGTTAAGATAAGTGATGCTCTTTCCTCTCCTCTCACCTTATCACATCTCAAAATATTTATAATCCCCAATATACTTCATTCCTCTTACATTGCACAGCTTTAGATGCAGCCAGTTTGGATTTCTCATAGCAGTGGATGTCTACCTGTTCACTACTAATGACCAGAACCATGCTCAACACACTACTCATCAATTCAACTGGTGACAATAACATTGATACAGATTCAGAATCTGTGGAAAATGCTGTAGACTTGCTGAGTGGATCGGCTTGTGTGACAAGACTCTGTGTCTTACTGGTACTCAGTTCTACGTCGGGAGAATAAGGACAAGACACATTGGTGGGCTGCAGCATTGAGCTAAGCATCATTCTTTCTCCCAGGCTCACAGTGTCTTCCTGACAGAGGCGGGAGGGAGGGGAACAAACTAGTTTCTGTATCTACCTCTTTTGGTCTGAGATGCTTTCTTCTCTTTTCTAGTCTTCCTTCTGCATTTTTCCCTTTTCTCCTCCTCCTTCTCCTTCTCTCTCTCTCTCTCTCTCTCTCTCTCTCTCTCTCTCTCTCTCTCTCTCTTTCTGTCTCTGTCTCTCTGTCTCTCTCTGTCTCTCTCTGTCTCTCTCTGTCTCTGTCTCTGTTTCTCTTTGTCTCTCTCTCTGTTTCTCTCTCTCCCTCTCTCCCTCCCTCTCTCTCTCTCTCTCTCTCTCTCTCTCTCTCTCTCTCTCTCTCTCTCTCTCTCTCTGTGTGTGTGTGTGTGTGTGTTTATCTGGGAGTAAACCCGTGTATGTATGCATGCATGTATGTATGTATGTATGTATGTACGTATGTATTACTGCTGAGGATCTCTTTAGTGTCTTTCTTCGTCCTTCTCTTTCTTCTCTGTCTCCCTGTATTTCTTAATACTTTTCCCTGTCTATATCTCAGCAGACAGCCAACATTTTAGTTTGTACTGAACTGACAAACTCAAGTAGGTAACATAGTCTTTGGCCTCAGCATTTGAATACATTAACAAAGCAAAACAAAGCATAACATTTTTTTGTAAGGGTAAGGTAATTGATAGTGAGATTTTATTTATCGCATTACTCTTTGAAAGTAGTTTAGGCTGGTTTTCTCTTATTACTTCAAAAATAATAAATACTTAAACGATTGGCACTCTACACTGAGAAGTCAAACAAGGTTCTGAAAGGACATAAAACTCTCACGCTTGACCTGTCTGCAAACTGTGTTTTATGTAGCTGTGTTGACCTTTGCCTATTTTAGTGATATATTTGCTGTCATTACTTTTATTTTATTTTTGATTGATACTAACTACAGCCAACATATATGATGCCAAATTGCTCTTTGTGAAATTGATTTCATTTTTCAAAAACCTACTTGGAGTGACAAGGCCTTCTTTTCTGTTTCCCTGCCTATTTCCACAGCACTGGTTCACACTGCAGCAGGCAGCACATGTCTCAATTGGTCACTTTGAGTGTGTGTTGGCAGAGAGGTTTATGGGTTTTTTTCTTTTAAATCTTTTGAACATTCAAGACAATGTACTTACATCATATTCATTCCAGTTTCCCCAACGCCTCCCAAATCCAAGCATCCACCCTTTCCTACTAGTACAACTGTGAATATTCATTTTTCTTAGAGTCTAATTTATGCTGCAGATATCTGCAGTATGTGTCTTTTCCCTGAACATGATTAATTAACCTGGGATCACAAATTAAAAAAAAACAACCAACCAACCAACCAACCAACTAACCATACCTAATTTTCTCTCTATGTGCAGTTATCAACTACAATCGCCCCTTTGCTGGGGATGGGGCTTCAAGAGCCTCTACCATACATTTTCTGGGGGTTTTGTCTGGCTTGAGAGAGCATAGGCCTTGCACAAGTTGGATGACAAGTGATTTATGCAATGAGCTGCCTTCCCATATCCTTTTATACATTATATGGCCGATTCTCATCTGTCTCAGTGGAACAGCTTACCCCTTCTTGGCTAACCCTACCTCCTTGAATCTCCTCCCACTGTTTTCTCTCTATCCTTCATCTAGATAGATACATTGCACTCTGGAAAGTCTGTCAACAAAATGTCCCGTGGTCAAAGAATTATCTTCTTCAGATGAACCCACACTTGTTTATTCTGGTTCATAGAGCTGATATGTACCCTGACATCTGAAATGTGTGTTTAAAATCTATGTGCACATTCTGTTCCATGGTGTTTAAACACATTAAAAATGAACCCATAATAAAAGGGCCAGAAAACCCACAAAACATTTGTTTATGTCTTTACCTTTAAGTGAAATAAGCCCATTGCATTCTCTTTAAAACATAATAACTCCTGTGTGTGCTCTGGGTTTGGTTATCATATTCCATGCTCTGAACAAACATGATCCTGCTGTCACGTGGTAATATACCAGGATAAGCATTACTCTGTGTCTTTAACAAATGGGTTTGAAGAACGGCCACATTAAGTAGATTTTCCAATGTCATAGAGATGTGATTGAGAAACCCTTGTCTTTGTCTAATGCCAATCTTAAATTTAAGTCTACAAATTCTGTTCACTCTTGAAATAACATAAAATGCAAAAATCCAGTGGTAATGGGAGCAAGTGCTTTCCATTCCCTTCAAGGCTAGGGCTCTTCTTTCTAACTCTGGTTGCTTTTCTTCCATGGAAATGCTGTTAGGCAGCTGAACATGATAATCTTGGGTTGGGTAACGAGCATAGGCCGCAGTTCTCAGTGGAGAATCAGAAAGTGTTGCTTCCTTTTGGATGACTACATTTCATTTCGCACCATCATCAACAGGGAGCACACATTTGCCTGTAAACTCAGGTCAAGGTGCCCTTTTCTGGTCCCTGTGGTATCTGCACATACCTATACACACCTGTGAATAAAATAAGTTAATACATATACATACCTATGAAGAAAATAAGTTAATAAAATTAATTCTTCCTTCACTTTCAATTTGCTTAGTAGTAAATTCAACAATTAGAATGATTTGGGTTAAACTGGAAATCTCCGGTATAGTTCACATGTACATTTTTCTCTATAATTCCCATTGTCACATTGGCTTCTCATAGTTCCAACAACATGGAAAATAGAAAATAACAAAGCCATGCTTCAGATATTATAAACATATATTTGACCCCAAGCCAAAATGAACATTTTAATTTCCTGGTTCCTTTAAGGCATTGTACTATAAAACTCAGTGTTTTACTTGGTATTTTTATTACAATTTCAATTTCAGTTTTCAATCGTAGCTTGGAAAAGTGTTTCTGATTGAAGCTCAAGTATTAGTTATAGAGGTCACCATGTGTAATCTCTGTAATTTGACAATTTAAAATGTATCACAGACATTTTAGCAATTCTATATCCAGGAAACCTCGTTTATAATGCTGCATATAACACAGATTTGACTTTTTTAAATGTCACCTCAGAGACGGAGAGGGAGAGAGAGAGGGAGAGGGAGAGGGAGAGGGAGAGGGAGAGGGAGAGGGAGAGGGAGAGGGAGAGGGAGAGGGAGAGGGAGAGGGAGAGGGAGAGGGAGAGGGAGAGGGAGAGAGAGAGAAGGAGAGGGAACTCGTTTATAACACTTCATATAACACAAATTTGACTTTTTAAATGTCACCTCAGAGAGGGAGAGGGAGATTCAAAATAATAAAATTATTATTTTAATAAAAAATAATGATTATTTTTTATTCGATATATTCTTTATTTACATTTCAAGTGATTTTCCCTTTCCTGGATCCCCCCTCCCTGAAAGTCCCATAATCCCTCTTCCGTCCCCCTGTTCCCCAATCCACCCCTTTCCACTTCCCTATCCTGGTATTCCCCAACACTGCTGCACTGAGATTTTCCAGGACCAGGGGACACTCCTTCCTTCTTCTTGGGCATCATTTGATATGATATTCCAAGCTTCTAGGCTAATATCCATTTATCAGTGAGTGCATATCATGAGTTTTCTTTTGAGACTGGGTTACCTCACTTAGGATGACGTTCTCTAGTTCCATCCATTTGTCTAAGAATTTTATGAATTCATTGTTTCTAATGGCTGAATAGTACTCCATTGTGTATATATACCATATTTTCCATATCCATTCCTCTGTTGAGGGACATCGGGTTCTTTCCAGCTTTTGGCTATTATAAATAGGGCTGATAGTGGAGCATGTATCTTTATTACATGCTGGGTGATCCTCTGGGTGGTATTGCAGGGTTGCCCAGGAGTGGTATAGCGGGGTTCTCTGGAAGTATCATTCCCAATTTTCTGAGGAACCACCAGACTGACGTCCAGAGTGGTAGTACCAGCTTGCAACCCCACCAGCAGTGGAGGAGTGTTCCTCTTTCTCCACATCCTCTCCAGCACCTGTTTTCTTCTGAGTTTTTGATCTTAGCCATTCTGACTGGCGTGAGTTGAAATCTCAGGGTTGTTTTGATTTTTGATTTGCATTTCCCTGATGACTAAGGATGTTGAATATTTCTTTAGGTGCTTCGCAGTCATTAGATATTTCTCAGATGAAAATTCTTTGCTTAGCTCTGTACCCCATTTTTAAGGGGGATATTTGGTGCTCTGGAGTCTACCTTCTTGAGTTCTTTGTATATCTTGGATATAAGCCCTCTGTTGGATGCAGTGTTGGTAAAAATCTTTTCCCAATTTGTTGGTTGCCATTTTGTTCTTTTGACAGTATCCTTTGCCTTACAGAAACTTTAGTTTTATGAGGACTCATTTGTCAATTCTTGATCTTAGAGCATAAGCTATTGGTGTTGTGTTGAGGAAATTTTCCACTATGCCCATGTCCTCAAGGGTCTTCTCCAGTTTCTTTTCTATTAGTTTCAGTGTGTCCAGTTTTATGTGGAGGTTCTTGATCCACTTGGACTTGAGCTTAGTACAAGGAGATAAGAATGGATCAATTTACATTCTTTTGCATGCTGACCTCCAGTTGAACAATCACCATTTTTTGAAAAGGCTATCTTTTTTTCCACTGGATGGTTGTTGCTCCTTTATCAAAGATCAAGTGACCAGAATTTTGTGGGTTCATTTCCAGATCTTCAATTCTATTTCATTGATCTACTTGCCTGTCACTATACAAATACCATGCAGTTTTTAACACAATTGCTCTGTAGTACTGCTTGAGGTCGGGAATACTGATTCCCCCAGAAGTTCTTTTACTGTTGAGAGTAGTTTTAGCTATCCTTGGTTTTTGTTATTCCAGATGAATTTGAGAATTGCTCTTTCTAAGTCTATGAAGAATTGAGCTGGGATTTTGATTGGGATTGCATTGAATCTGTAGATTGCTTTTGGCAAAATCTGGCCATACAAAAAAATGGCCATTTTTACTGTATTAATGCTGCCAATCCAAGAGCAAGGAAGGTTTTTCCATTTTCTGAGATCTTCTATTTCTTTCTTCAAAGACTTGAAGTTCCTGTCATACGGATCTTTCACTTGTTTGGTTAGAGTCACATCAAAATACTTTATCTTGTTTGTGGCTATTATGAAGGGTGTCATTTCTTTCTCAGCCTGCTTATCCTTTGAGTATAGAAAGGCTGCTGACTTGCTTGAGTTGATTTTATAACAAGCCACCTTGCTGACATTGTTTATCAGCTGTAGGAGTTCTCTGGTGGCGTTTTTTGGGTCACTTAAGTAGACTACCATGTCATCTGCAAATAGTGATAGCTTGACTTCTTCCTTTCCATTTTGTGTCCTTTTGACCTCCTTGTATTGTCTAATTGCTCTAGCTAGAACTTCAAGTACTATATTTAATAAATATGGAGAGAGAGGGGATCCTTGTCAAGTCCCTGATTTTAGTGGGATTGCTTCAAGTTTCTCTCCATTTAGTTTGATGTTGGCTACTGGTTTGCTGTATATTGCTTTTATTATGTTTAGGAATGGGCCTTGAATTCCTGTTCTTTCCAAGCCCTTTAACATGAAAGGGTGCTGAATTTTGTCAAATGCTTTTTCAGCATCTAATGAAATGACTATGTGGTTTTTTTCTTTGAGTTTGTTTATGTATTGATTTACATTGATGGATTTCTGTATATTAAACTATCCCTGCATCCCTGGGATAAAGCCTTCTTGATGATGGTGAATGATTGTTTTTATGTGTTCTTGGATTCTGTTGGCAAGAGTTTTATTGAAGATTTTTACATCGATATTCATGAGGAAGATTGGACTAAGGTTCTCTTTTTTTGTTGGATCTTTTTTTGGTTTTTGTATCAGTGAAAATGTGGCTTCATAGAATGAGTTAGGTAATGTTCCTTCTGTTTCTATTTTGTGGAATTTTGTGAAGAGTATTGGCATTAGGTCTCCTTTGAATGTCTGATAGAATTCTGCACTAAAGCCATCTGGTCCTGTGCTTTTTTTGGTTGGGAGACTGTCAGTGACCACTTATATTTCTTTAGGGGTTATGGATCCATTTAGATGAGCTATCTGAGCCTGATTAAATTTTGGTATTGGTATCTGTCTAGGAAATTGTCTATTTCCTCCAGATTTTCCAGTTTTGTTGAGTATAGGCTTTTATAGTAGGATATGACAATTTTTTGGATTTCCTCAGATTCTGTTGGTATATCACCCTTTTCATTTCTGATTTTGTTAATTTGGGTACTGTCTCTGTGCCCTGTGGTTAGTCTGGATAAAGGTTTATCTATCTTGTTGATTTTCTCAAAGAACCAGCTCCTACTTTTGTTGATTCTTTGTATAGTTCTTTTTGTCTCAACTTGGTTGATTTCAGCCCTGAGTTTCATGATTTTTTGCCTTCTACTCCTCTTGGATTCTTTTTGTTGTAAAGCTTTCAGGTGTTCTGTTAAACTGCTAGTGTATGCTATCTCCACCTTTTTGTAGGCACTCAGAGCTATGAGTTTTCCTCTTAGCACTGCTTTCATTGTATCCCATAAATTTGGGTATGTTGTGACTTCATTTTCATTAATTTCTAAAAGTCTTTGATTTCTTTCCTTCTTTTTTTTTTTGACCAAGGTATCACTTAGTAGAGAATTGTTCAGCTTCCACGTGTATGTGGACTTTTTGTTGTTTTTGTTGCTATTGAAGATGACCCTTATTCCATAGTGATCTGATAGGAGGCATGGAATTAGTTTGATTGTCTTATATCTGTTGAGGTCTATTTTGTGACCAATTATATGGTCAATTTTGGAGAAGGTACCATGAAATGCTGAGAAGAAGGTGTATCCTTTTGATTTAGGATGAAATGTTCTATAGATATCTATTAAGTCCATTTGGTCCAAAACTTCTGTTAGTTTCACTGTGACTCCATTTAATTTGTATTTCCCTGATCTGTCCATATCTGTCCATTGAAGAGAGTGGGGTGTTTAAGTCCCCCAAAATTATTGTGTGGTGTGCGATGTATGTTTTAAGCTTTAGTAAGGTTTCCTGTACGAATACATGTGCCCTTGTATTTGTGGCATAGATGTTCAAAATTGAGAGTTCTTCCTGGTAGATTTTTTTCATTTGATGAGTATAACGTGGTCTTCTGTATCTTTTTTGATTACTTTTGGTTGAAAGTCTATTTTATCTGATATTAGAATGGCTACTCTGTTTGTCAATTTTTGATCTTAGAGCATAAGCTATTGAAGTTCTGATCAGGAACATTTCCCCTGCACCCATGTCCTCAAGCGTTTACCCCAGTTTCTTTTCTATTAGTTTCAGTGTGTCTGGTTTTACATGGGAGTCCTTGATCCACTTGAAGTTGAGTTTAGTACAAGGAGAAAAGAATGGATCAATTTGCATTCTTCTGCATGCTGACCTCCAGTTGAACCAACATGATTTTTTGAAAAGGCTATCTTTTCCCCACTGGATATTTTCTGCTCCTTTGTCGATGATCAAGTGACCATAGGTGTGTGGATTCATTTCTGGGTCTTCAGTTCTATTCCATTGGTCCACTTCCCTGTCACTGTGCCAATACCATGCAGTTTTTAACACTATTGCTCTGTAGTATTGCTTGAGGTCTGGGATACTGAGTCCCCCAGAAGTTCTTTTACTGTTGAGAATACTTTAAGCTATCCTGGGCTTTTTGTTATTTCAGATGAATTTGAAAATTGCTCTTTCTAACTCTGTGAAGAACTGAGTTGGGATTTTGATGGGTATTGCATTGAATCTGTATATTGCTTTTGGCAAGATGGCCATTTTAACTATATTAATCCTGCCAATCCACGAGCATGGAAAAATTTTCCATTTTCTGAGGTCTTCTTCAATTACCTTCTTCAGAGATCTGAAGTTCTTGTCATATAGATCTTTCACTTGTTTGGTTAGAGGCACACCAAGATACTTTATATTGTTTGTGGCTATTGTGAAGGGTGTCATTTCCCTAACTTCTTTCTCAGCCTGGTTATCCTTTGAGAATAGAAAGGCAACTGATTTGGTTGAGTTGATTTTATAACTAGCCACTTTGCTGAAGCTTTTTATCAGCTGTAGGAGTTCTCTGGTGGAGGTTTTCATGTCACTTAAGTAGACTATCATGTCATCTGCAAATAGTGATAATTTGACTTCTTCCTTTCCAATTTGTATCCCTTTGACCTCCTTATGTTGTCTAATTGCTCTAGCTAGAACTTCAGGGACCTCATAAAGTTACAAAGTTTCTGTAAGACAAAGGACACTGTCACAAGTACAAAACAGCAACCAACAAATTGGGAAAAAACCTTCACCAACCCTACATCTAATAGAGGGCTAATATCCAATATATACAAAGAACGCCAAGAAGTTAGACCCCAGGGAACCAAATAACCCTATTAAAAATGGGGTACAGATCTAAACAAAGAATTTTCACCTGAAGAAATTCGGATGGCTGAGAAGCATCTTAAGAAATGCTCAACATTATTAGTCATTAGGGAAATGCAAATCAAAACAACACTGAGATTTCACCTCACACCAGTCAGAATGGCTAAGGTTAAAAACTCAGAAGACAGCAGGTGTTGGCGAGGATGAAGAGAAAGAGGAACACTCCTCCACTGCTGGTGGGGTTGTAAGATGGTACAACCACTTTGGAAATCAATCTGGCAGTTCCTCAGAAAACTGGACATGACACTTCTGGAGGACCTGGCTATACATCTCCTGGGCATATACCCAAAGGATTCCCCAGCATGAAATAAAGACACATGCTCCACTATGTTCGTAGCAGCCTTATTTATAATAGCCAGAAGCTGGAAAGAACACAGATGTCCCTCCATGGAGGAATGGATACAGAAAATGTGGTATATTTACACAATGGAATACTACTCAGCAATTAAAAACAATGAATTCATGAATTTTTTTGGCAAATGGTTGGATCTGGAAAATATCATCCTAAGTGAGGTAACCCAATCACAAAAGAATACACTTGGAATGCAATCTCTGATAAGTGGATTTTAATTAGTCCAGAAGCTCTGAATACCCAAGGCACAATTAGCATAACAAAAGACTCCCATGAAGAGGTAAGGAGAGGGTCCTGATCCTGGAAGGCTTGATCTAGCATTGGAGGGGTGTACCAGGACAGAGAAAAAGGAGGGAGGTGATTGGAGAATGGGTGAAGAGAAGAAGGTTTATGGGACATATGGGGAGGGGGGAACTGGGAAAGGGAAAATCATTTGGAATGTAAACAATATAGAAAATAAAAATATGTAATAATAATAATAATAATAATAAAAGAACAAAGAATGGCTTCTCTGGCTTGTTTTCTGGGACCATTTGCTTGGAGAACTGTTTTCCAGCCTTTTACTCTTAGGTAGTGTTTGTCTTTGACACTGAGATAAATTTCTGGTATGCAGCAACATGTTAGGTCCTGTGTACGAATCCAGTCTGTTAGTCTATGTCATTTTATCGGGGAATTGAGTCCATTGATGTTAAGAGATATTAAGGAATAGTGATTGTTGCTTCCTGCTGTTTTTTATATAATTTTTATGTTTGTGTGGTTATCTTCTTTTGGGTTTGTTGAAAGGAGATTACTTTCTTGCTTTTTCTTGTGTGTAGTTTTTCTCCCTTTGTTGGTGTTTTCCATTCATTATCCTTTGAAGGGCTGTATTTGTAGAAAGATACTGTGTAAATTAGTTTTGTCATGGAAAACCTTGGTTTCTCCATTTATTGTAATTGAGAGATTTGCTGGATATAGCAGTTTAAGTTGGCATTTGTGTTCCCTTAGGGTCTGCATGATGTCTGCCCAGGCTCTTCTGGCTTTCATAGTCTCTGGTGAGAAATCCTGTGTAATTCTGATAGGTCTACTTTTATATGTTACTTGACCCTTTTCCCTTACTGCTTTTAATATTCTTTCTTTGTTTAGTACATTTGGTGTTTTAATTATTAACCAACAGGATGAATTTCTTTTCTGGTCACATCTATTTGGAGTTCTGTAGGCTTCTTGTATGTTCATGGGCATCTCTTTCTTTAGGTTAGGGAATTTTCTTCTATAATTTTGTTGAAGATATTTACTGGCCCTTTAAGTTGGGAATCTTCACTCTCTTCGATGCCTAAAATCCTTAGGTTTTGTCTTCTCATTTTGTCCTGGATTTCTTGGATATTTTGGGTCAGGAGCCTTTTGCATTTTTCATTTTCTTTGACTATTGAGTCAATGCTTTCTATGGTATCTTCTGCATCTGAGATTCTCTCTTCCATCTCGTGTATTCTGCTGTTGACGCTTGGATCCATGATTTCTGACTTCTTTCGTAGGTTTTCTATGTCCCAAGTTGTCTCTCTTTGTGATTTTGTTATTGTTTCTACCTCCTTCTTTAGATCCTGGATGGCTTTGTTTAATTTCTTCACCTGTTTTTTGTGTTTCCCCTTAGTTATTCAAGGCCTTCTCACTGTTTTCTTGTGTTCTCTTATATTTCTTTAAGGGAGTTATTTATGTGCTTCTTGAAGCCCTCCATGATGCTCTCCATCAGCATCATGACCTGTGATTTTAAATCCAAATCTTTCTTTCCTGGTGTGTTGGGTTATCCAGGACTTGCTGTTGTGGAAGAATTGGGTTCGGATAGTGCCACATTGCTTTGATTTCTGTTAGCAATGTTCCCACATTTGCCTTTTACCATCTGATTTTCTCTGTTAGTTGGGCCTGCTGTCACTGGCTGGAGCTTGCCCCTCCTGTGTGTGTGCCTGCAGGCCTATCTCAGCAACCTTGGGTGATCTGCCTTCTCCTGGTGCAAATTGCTGTGGTGCTGCAGAGTTCCTGGGTGCAGGTAGAGTCCTGGTGTGATGTGTCCCAAGTGATCCTCTACTCTGGGAAAACCTGCCTACCAATCTGTTGCACAGTCACAGAAGCAAAGATGACAGCCGGAACCACTCTCTTGTAGTTGTATTTGGGTATGTACCTCTGTGGGCCTGATCAGCTCTGGATGCAGGCTGTGCTGACTGTCTCCTCCTCACTGGCTCCTGGGTGTATAGCTGGCCTCCTGCGCTGCTTGGAGATGGCACGCTGTGGCCGAGGCTGTTCCCTATCCAGAGGAGGAGACCGGAAGGCTCTTGCCAGATGCCTTCAGACTGGACCCTCCGCTTCTGCTCTGCAGGGCTGGATCCAACCTGTGCAGGCTGCCCCTTCCTAGCTGGCCACTGGGTGTATAGCTGGCTTCCTGCACTGCTCAGAGATGGCGCGTTGTGGCTCTTAACCTAAGTTTCTAATACCCTGCTCCTGTTGGTTCTCTAGAGAGTATCAGGAAGTGCTGTCCTCTCCATGATAGATGTGGCACAGGGCTCCCAAAACATAATGATTAAAAAAAATTGAGTCACAGGTCATCAGACCACTTGTAAACCCAATGGTGAAGCTGGCATTTTTTTTTTAAAAAAAAAATCCAACTTTAAATTGTCAAATTACAGAGAGGGAGAGGGAGAGAGAGAGAAAGAGAGAACTGTGTGGTTGTCAGGATGGACAGGGTCAATTAAGCAAATAGGATATACTTTTATAGGGAATTGATAACTGCTAATAATTAATGATAAATATGTGCATTAACTTTGATAGAAACTTCTGCCTCACTCCTCTAATAAATGTTACATGTATCCTTTAAATGTAACACAAGCATTAAAAATAGATTGCTGCTCTTACCATTACATTTTCCGTACTCTTATGTACTTGATCGCAGTGACTCTTTCCTTCCTCCCAGTAGCCTTCATTTTAAGCAGCTTTGAGTATTTTGAAATATTTGTTTCCGATGTTGTTTTGTGTGAGCAAGGGTAATTAGGTTTGCAAATTGTACCATTTTTCTTTTAAGAGCCTGATAGGGAAATATTTATTGATTAATGTCAGTTGTTAGCATGATCAAATTTCTTCTCATATTTCAGCCTTCTAGTTCATCCATCCCCAACTGCAACCTCAAACCTTTTTCCTGAATCTCTGGGATACTGCCATTTGCTGACTTCTACTATGATTATAAGTAAAATGCTAGATCCTCCTGCTCATCTTCCTGTTGCCTCTACCCCCTCCAGGCAGCATGCCCGGGTTGCCTCCCAAGCTGCGGTTTACTATCACCCACAGTACTAGGTATCTGGGGCAACTGTGTTTTAAAGGCACATGCCTGCAAATCAATGGCAGCTTCAAATATACATTTCATTGGCTCCTATGCTTGGGTCAAATGGGTGCTTCCTCTTCCAGCCAAAAGAACTACATAGAAAAGTAATGATTAAAAAAAAAAAAGTGAGTCACAGGTCATCAGACCACTTGTAAACCCAATGGTGAAGCTGGCTTTTTTTTTAAGAACCACATTATCAACAGCACCAAAATTAAATATCAGGAATTACTTACTGATTTGGTATAGTCAGCATTTTAAGAATGGCACCTCTTCCTGAAACGTTTTGAGCCACAGGAACTGAGCATATATGTCAACTAGTTATTCTTGGGATGCTTCAGTGTCTAAATAAAGTGTGTATGTGTGTATGTGTGTGTGTGTGTTTGTGTGTATGTGTGTGTGTGTCTGCGCGCGCACATGTACATGCAGTCACATGTAAGCCTGTATTAATGTGAACTTGGAGACAGAAATAAACTTCAGTAGTTGTCTTCAATCATGCTTCACCTTAATTTAGGGACTAACTCTCTTCATTAAACAGGAAGCTCATATACTTGGCTAGACTGACTGGGCATTAAGCTTCAGGAATGTGCTTTTCTCTGTAGTTCCTTTGCTGGTACTTCAGCTGTATGTCGCCACCCCTGTCTTGGTCTGTGGTGCTGAGCGTCTGATCCCAGGGCTCTTCGTTTGCCATCAGGCACCTTCATGACAGTGCCATTGCTCCAGCCCTAGGATATGGCATTTTGGAGCATTATTAAAGTTCAGTGAAGGATGAAGTTGGATGAACTTTGATCTTCTTTATTTTGTATTAAGAAAGAAAAACAGAATCAAGGTCATCAGCCATCCAGAGCTAAGATGTGTGCAATGTGAAAACACAGGTGGACATGCTTGGGTAATCAGTTTGACTATTTATTTCGTCTCTCCTGGCTCTTAGCCAACTGGTCTTGGGTGCTTTACCAAGGTGATCTGTGGAAGATCACTTTAGTTTAGGATGCCATGAAAATCTTGCTCTATTTAATTATTTATGAACATACAGATGAAGACCCTGCTGATATGAATATGGAGGAATGAACAATTCGTGGCTGTGCATTATTATGGGAATGTTTACTGAAGGACTTAAAATGTGTCACTGGCTGAATGGAAATAAAGCTATGAAGCAGTGTTCACAACTTTGCAACCCAAGATTTCCATTCAGCTTCTAAACAGAATGGAAGTCTACCATCAGTGGAAGAAACACAAAATGCCATTTCCTCAGGATGACATGGCATGGCAGACCTGAACTCACAACAGCTGTGCTTATCACTGGACTGGGATATGTTGGCCTCCGTCAGCAGTGAGCTAGAGACTGGAAGGCCCCCAAGCTGCTTACTGCTTAATGAGGGTTAGCATTTTCTGGGAGAGAAAGAAGCACAATGTCCAACTATGGACTCACCTGGCTCTAATGAATCCTTTCAAAACAAGGGTCAAACTGAGAGCCCCAAGTAAGCTGTGGGAAATAAAACAATGAAAAGTAGTGAATATAATAAGGAGATGTGTAAGAAAAAAAAGTGATAGGCATGAGATTAACCAGAGTCTTCAGGGAAAGGTATGAAAATATTAGTAATAAAACTGCAAAGAAATTTTATATACATTTAGGTATATCATTCACATGTTTCAAACATATTTCATTTATTTTATTCTAATTGAGCTTCAGCTTAAATACACATACACATATAAACATGTGTGTATATATATGTATATATATGTATATATGTATATGTGTATATGTATATATGTTTATATATGTGTATATGTATATATGTGTATATGTGTATATGTGTATATATGCATATATATGTATGTGTATATGTGTATATGTGTATATGTGTATATATGTATATATGTATATGTGTATATGTGTATATGTATATATGTGTATATGTGTATATGTGTATATGATATGTATATATGTATATGTGTGTATGTGTGTATGTGTATATATGTGTATGTGTATATGTGTGTATATGTGTGTATGTATATGTGTGTATGTGTGTATGTGTATATATGTGTATATGTGTATATGTGTATATGTGTATATGTATATATGTATATATGTATATATACACATGTATATACATGTATATACGTATATGTGTGTATATACGTATATATGTGTATGTGTATATGACAGATTACACTGAATAATGAACACAGGTCCAAAATTACAAAACACTTTCTTTTTTAACTTTTCTTACTAATGATAATGAATGTCAAAGCATGGAAAATCACACCTGTAAATCTAGCACTCAGGAGGAGCCAAGAGGTTATCTGTGTGTTCTGGTCTAGCCAGGGCTATGTAGAGAGAAACTATCCAAAAGAAAAATGAAAATTAAAATTAAGCTATTAAGTCACCATAAAGTCAGTATGCAATGAAAATTCCATCTTTTTCTTTTTGTATTGGTTATTTTATTTATTTACATTTCAAATGTTATCCACTTGCCAAGTTTCCCCTCCAGAAGTTCCCTATCTCTTCCTCCCTCCCTCCCCCAACTGCCCACCCACTCCTGCCTCAGCAGGGTAGTATTCCCCTATCCAAGGTCATCAAGCCTCTACAGGACCAAGGGACTCTCCCTACAGCGATCCCAGACAAGGCCATCCTCTGCTCCTTTGGATAGGTGGACATAGTAGTGGAGTAAATGTGCATTGTCAATACCCTAAAGAGAAGATAAGACATCTGCAGCTGAAACATCAACAGAGCTGAGTGATGATGTGGGTAGATTTCAGAGATATATGGGAGAAAAAAATGAGTAAACTTTATCCAAGGTAAAAAGAGAAAAGGCAGGCTTAAAATCAATGAAGTTTTCTATTTATGGAACAGAATATAGAACTTGGAATTATGAACAAATGTTCTAAAGTCAGGACAGAGGCCTTCTCATTTAAAATTACAAGAATTTCTGGACCTTTAATGGTGTAAAGGACATAGAGCTTAATATATGCAGATGTTTCTGAAAATCTTGGGAATACAACTCAGGAACAACTACATAAGCTGCAATGTTGCCTCTCTTCCCAGCAAGGATCAAAGAAGGGGGATGCATGTGCTCTGCTGGGTCTCCCAGGCTTCCCAGTGTTTGTCTCCTTCCCCATCAATCACTGTGCTGATCCTTAGCTCAGGTGGCCAGCTTCCTGGAAGATGGAGGCAATCTTAAAATGATTCAAACCACAAACTTCTGAGGAAGAATAAGTGCTTCTTCTCCCACCTACAACAATAAGAAATGGTGATTACTGACTAATTTTTTATTAGATATTTGCCTTATTTACATTTCAAATGTTATCCCCTTTCCTTGTTTCCCCTACAAAACCCCTCTATCCCATCCCCCTTCCCCTGCTCACCAACTCACCCCCTCCCACTTTCCTGTCCTGGCATTCACCTACACTGGGGAATTGAGCCTTCACAGGACCAATGGACTCTCCTCTCATTGATGTCTGAAAAAGTCATCCTCTGATAGATATGATTACTGACTTCTGTACTAACATGCTTTACTCACCTATGCTTATGATTAGAGAAAAGAAGTGGATATTTGAACATCTCTTTGATGTTAGCTTGTAAGACAACCCAAATAAAGCAGTTTGGGGAATTTATTTTAAAAAGAGTCTAAAGGGCCGCATGGGAGAAATTAATGGTGCATTCTGTAATAGAAGGAACAGGTGAAAACACAGGGAACTTTCACATGGTCTTCATGAATGTATCGCCGTCTGCAGCTCAGTGTGCCACTTAGCTGTGACAGTTTTCTTCATCCACATCATCTACAGTCCTACCAATGATACTTAGTGGTGAAGCTTAAGTAGACAGGACTTCAGCAGATGTCTGGGAAGTTCACATAGGACGCATAGGGGGTGATTTAGTTGGCTGCAGATCAAAGGCCACAATCATTATAGTAGAACCTGAAAGGGAAAGAACATTTCTTTCCTTTTTAAGATGTATTTACTTTTTTAAAATATATACCTAATGTTTGCCTGTATATAATTATGTGTACCATATGCATGCCTTGGGTTCTTAGAGGCTAAAAGGTATCTATAGATCCCCCGTTGAGCTGCCATATAATTGTTGGACTCAGGATTTTCAGCAATAGAAGTAAATGTTTTTAAACATAGAGTATCCCTCTAGTCACAGAAACTCATTTCTTTTTTTTATTAGATATATTCTTTATTTACATTTTGAATGTTGTCCCTTTTCCTGGTTTTCACTGCAAAATCCCTTAATCCATCCTCCTCCCCCTGTTCACCAATACACCCATTCCTGCTTCCCTGTCCTGATATTCTCCTACACTGCAGCATCAAGCCTTCTCAAGACCAAGGGCCTTTCCTCCCTTTGATGTCTAATGAGGCCATCCTCTGTTGCATATGCATCTGGAGCCATGGGTCCCTACATGTGTACTCTTTGGTTGATGGTTTCTTCCCTGGGAGCTCTGGGGGAGTACTGGGTGGCTCATATTGTTCCTCCTATGGCACTGCAAACTCATTCAGCTCCTTGGGTTCTTTCTCTATCTCTTCCATTTGGATATTAGCCTTCTGTTGGTGTAGGGTTGGTAAAGATCTTTTCCCAATTTGTTAGTTGCCGTTTTGTCCTATTGACAGTGTCCTTTGCCTTACAGAAGCTTTGTAATTTTATGAGGTCCCATTTGTCATGTCTTGATTTTAGAGCATAGTCCAAGTGGATCAAGGACCTCCACATAAAGCCAGACACACTGAAACTAATAGAAAAGAAATCAGGGAAGAGCATCGAGCACATGGGCACAGGGGAAATTTTCCTGAACAGAACACCAAAACCTCATTTCTAAGCACATCGAGAAGAGATATATCTGGGAAAGAATGTACTCTATCTTTCAGAATAAAGTTCTGGAGATGATGTTTAGTAAATATCAATAATGAAATTCTAGATAGTATAAGATAGTGTTTTGTTCCTGAGACAGCATACCTTGAGTGAGGCTTCAGTCCACAGTTGCCTGGCATATGGGGCAAACTAAACTGTTCAGCCCATGACAGCCAAAAAAGGAGAAATAAAAAGAAGTAAGAAAATATATTCAATAACAACTTTGCTTTATCCCAACTATAGGTCTTTCTAGCTTATTCAGTCATAAACTCTCTATGGTTAATCCATTGATGAGGTTATCATCCGCATGATGCAGTTACCCCCAACAGAGACCTTTTTTATAAGGGAAAGTACAAACAGAAAACATTTTTCCTGATTCTGATAACCAATCAAGCATTCTGTAACTGCCAAGTATAAGAAATGGACTGCCCACAAATTATATGAAGAAAGGCATCATTGGCAGTTCCAGAATAACTTTGATGAGTTTTTGAGAATATTAGTGCCTAGAAAAAGCCACAATATCTAGAGGTGGATGCCCAGACTTCTATTTTACTGGCAGGATGGACTTTATGGGCTCACTTGGATTTGGTTCGTTTTCTGTAAAATGACAGGCAAAAATGAGCCTACCCCATGAGACTGTTCTCAAGTTTAACTGAATTAGTGAGTTACTGAACTAAGCAGTACTGTCCAATAGAAACACAAGGAAAAGAAGCCTGAATTTCCCATGAACCACATTAAGCACAGTGAAAAACTTAGAAGTTAAATAAATTTAATAAACTTTGGCTGATTTAATTCAATGTATTTCAAGAGATGCCACATAATGAAAAAAAATCATTAGTTTACACTGTATTTTAAGGTCTGTTGAAGAAAAATGAATCTTTACACTAAAGAGGGATTTTTCCAAGCCCCAGTTTAAAGGAATAAAGCTACTTGTATAGAGTAGCAGCACATGTATAGAATCGCTATGAATTAGCAGCATTTATATGCTTATTTTACAATAGTTTGTCAGGACAATCATCTGTGCACCAATCCTGCCAGACAAGAACGGCTCTGCAGGGAGTGATTTGACTCCTTGTTTTGGTGGTAAGGCTACCACCACCTTCTCTCCAGCAATGAAGTAAGCAGGTTCAGTCAGGAGACCAGGAAACACAGGAGTGGCAGAGCGGCTGAATAAGAGTCAGTCCAGGCTCCACCTGAAACCAGGAGCTGGGCAATGCCACTGCACACTGTGCCAGGGGAGAGCCAGTCACACAAGGTTGTTGAGACAGGCTTTCGGGCCCACAGGAGGGACAAGTGCCAGCCAGAAACAGCGGTGCAATTTAATACCAGAGATAACCAGATTGCAAAAGGCAAATATAGGAATGATAGTAACAAGCTGGAGTACCAATTCTAATATCCAATAAAATAGACTTTCAACCAAAATTCATCAAAAAAGACAGGGAAGGAAACTTTATACTCATCAAAGGAAAAATCTACCAAGAAAAACTCTCGATTCTGAACATCTATGCTCCAAATACAAGAGCACCTTCATTCACAAAAGAAACTTTACTAAAGTTTAAAGCACACATTGCACCTCACACAATCATTATGGGTGACTTTAGTACCCTACCCTCCTCAATGGACAGATCAGGGAAACACAAACTAAACAGAGACACAGTGAAACTAAAACAGAAGTTTTGGACCAAATGCATTTAATAGGTATCTATAGAACATTTCATCCTAAATCAAAAGAATATACCTTGTTCTCAGCACCTCATGGTGCCTTCTCCAAAACTGACCATATAATTGGTCACAAAACAGATCTCAACAGACATAAGAAGATTGAACTATTCCTATGCCTCCTATCAGGTCACTATGGAATAAGGGTGGTCTTCAATAGCAACAAAAACAACAGAAAACCCACATACACATGGAAGCTGAACAGTGGTCTACCCAATGATGCCTTGGTCAAGGAAGAAATAAGGAAAGAAATAAAAAACTTTTTATAATTTGATGAATATGAAGGCACAACATACAAATTTATAGGACACAATGAAAGCAGTGTGCTAAGAGGAAAACTCAGAGCTCTAAGTGCCTCCAAAAATAAGCTTGAGAGAGTATATAATAGCAGCTTAACATCACACCTGTAAGCTTTAGAACAGAAAGAAGCTAATACAACCAAGAGGAGTAGAAGGCAGGAAATCATCAAACTCATGGCTGAAATCAATCAAGAAGAAACAGAAAGAAGTATACAAAAATTAACAAAAGTGGGAGCTGGTTCTCTGAGAAAACCAACAACTTATATAAACCTTTAGCCACATTAACCAGAGGGCACAGAGAAAGTATCCAAATTAACAAAATCAGAAGTGAAAGGGGAGATATAACAACAGAAACTGAGGAAACTAAAAAAAAAAAAAAAAAAAAAAAAAAAAAAAAAAAAAAAAAAACCATCAGATCCTACTATAAAAGCACCTGGAAAATCTGGATAAAATGGATGATTTCCTAGACAGATGCCAAATACCAAAATTAAATCAGGATCAGATAGACCATATAAATGGTCCCATAACCCCTAAATAAATAGAAGCAGTTATTGAAAGTCTCCCAACCAAAAAAAGCACAGCACCAACTGGTTTTAGTGCAGAATTGTATCAGACCTTCAAAGAAGTCCTGACACCAATATTCTTCTAACTATTCCAGACACTATTATGGATGCCCACAAATACTTGCTGACTGAAGCTGGATATAGCTGTCACATATGAGGCTCTGCTAGTGCATGACAAATACAGAGAGTGACACTCTCAGCTAGCAATTGAATTGAGTACAAGGTCCCCAATGGGGGAGCTAGAGAAAGGACCCAAGGAGCTGAAGAGGTTTGCAGTGCCATAGAAGGGACAACAATATGAGCCAGCCAGTACTCCCAGAGTTCCCAGGGACAAAAACATTAACCAGATAGTACACATGGTGTTACCCATGGCTCCAGATGCCTAGGCTCCAGATGCAAGGTCAGAGGATGACCTTGTTAGACATCAAAGGGAGGAGAGGCCCCTGGTCCTGAAAAGGTTAGATGCAGCAGTATAGGGGAATACCAGAAGAGGGAAGTGGGAGGGGGTTGATTGGGGAACAGGGGGAAGGGAGATGGCTTATGGGACTTTTGGAGAGATCAGGAAGGGGGAAATCATTTGAAATGCAAAAAAAGAATATATCTAATTTAAAAAAAGACATAGACAAATAGACTGGGTACATAAGCAGTACCCAATATTTTGTTGCATACAGGAAACCTACCTCAGACACAAAGAGAGAGACTATCTCAGAGTAAAAGGCTGGAAATCAATTTTCCGAGCAAATGGTCCCAAGAAACAAGCTGGTGCAGCTATTCTTACATCAAATAAAATTGACTTCCAACCTAAAGTAATCAAAAAAAAAAATAAGGAAGGATACTTCATACTCATCAAAGGAAAAATCTACCAAGATGAACTCTCAATTCTAAACATACATGTTCCAAATACAAGGGCACCCACATTCATAAAAGAAACTTTACATAAAGATCAAAGCACACATTGTACCCCACACAATAATAGTGGGAGACTTTAACAACCCTCGTTCATCAATGGACAAATCAGGGAAACACAAACTAAACAAAGGAACTGTGAAACTATCAGAAGTTATAAACCAAATGGATTTAACAGATATCTATGGAACATTTTATCCTAAAACAAAAGAATATACCTTCTTCTCAGAACCTCATGGGACCTCCTTCAAAATTGGCCATATACTCAGTCACAAAACAGATCTCAGCAGATATTCAAAGACTGAAATAAGTCCATGCACCCAATCAGATCATCATGGACTAAGGATGGTCTTCAATAACAACATAAACAAAAGAAACCCCACATACACATGGAAATTGGACAACATTATACTCATTGATAACTTGGTCAAGGAAGGAATAAAGAAAGAAATTAAAGACTTATTAGAATTTAATGAACACAAGGGCACAACATACCAAAACTCATGGAATACAATGAAAACAGTGCTAAGAGGAAAATTCATAGCTCTGAGTGTCTCTAAAAAGAAACTGGAAAGAGCATACACTAACAGCTTAACAGCATAGCTGAAGGCTCTATTACAAAAGGAAACAAATGCACCCAAGAGGAATAGACAGCAGGAAATAATCAAACTCAATGCTAAAATCAAACAAGTAGAAACAAAAAGAACTATACAAAGAATCAACAAAACCAGGAGTTGGTTCTTTGGAAAACCAACAAGTTAGATAAACCCTTAGCCATACTTACCAGAGGGCACAAAGACAGTATCCAAATCATCAAAATCAGAAATGAAAAGGGAGGCATAACAACAGATACTGAAGAAAGCCAAAAAATCATCAGACTCTACTACAAAAGCCTATACTCAACAAAAGTAGAAAAATCTCAAGGAAATGAACAATTTTCTAGACAGGTAACAGGTACCAAAGTTAAATCAAGATCAGATAAATGATCTAAACAATCCCTAAACCCGTAAAGAAATGAAGATATCATTAATAGTCTCCCAGCCAAGAAAACTCCAGGACCAAATGGGCTCAATGATGAGTTATATCAGACCTTCAAAGAAGACCTAATACCAATATTCTTCAAACTATTCCTCAAAATATAAATAGATGGAACACTACTCAATTCGTTTATGAAGCCATAACTATGATGCTACTTAAACCACATAAAGACCCAACAAAAAAAAGAGAACTTTAGACCAATTTCTCTTATGAATATCAATGCAAAAATACTCAATAAAATTCTTGCCAACTGAATCCAAGAAGACAAAATGATCATCCACCATGATCAAGTAGGCTTCATCTCCAGGATGCAGGTATGGTTCAATATAGGGAAATCCATCAGTGTAATCTACCATATAATCAAATTCAAAGGAAAAAAACACATAGTCATTTCATTAGATGCTGAAAAAGCATTTGGCAAAATCCAACACCTCTTCATGATAAAAGTCTTAGAAAGATCAGGAATTCAAGGCTCATAACTAAACATGGCAAAAGCAATATACTGCAAACCAGTAGCCAACATCAAATTAAATGGAGAGAAACTTGAAGCAATTCCACTGAAATCAGAGACTAGCTAAGGTTGTCCACTCTCTCCCTACCTGTTCAATATAGTACTCGAAGTCCTAGCCAGAGAAATTAGACAAGAAAAGGAGGACAAAGTGATTCTAATTGGAAAGGAAGAAGTCAAAGTATCACTATTTGGAGATGATATGATAGTATACTTATGTGACCCCAAGAATTCTACCAGAGAACTCCTAAACCTGATAAACAACCTCAGCAAAGTGTCTGGATATAAAATTAACTCAAACAAATCAGTAGCCTTCCTATACTCAAAGGATAAAGAGGCTTAGAAAGAAATTAGGGAAATGATACCCTTTACAATAGCCACAAATAATATAAAATATCTTGGTGCGACTCTAACCAAGCAAGTGAAACATCTGTATGACAAGAACTTTGTAAGTCTCTGAAGAAAGAAATCGAAGATCTCAGAATATGGAAAGATCTCTCATGCCCATGAATTGGCAGGGCTTATTGTGAAAATGGCCATCTTGCCTAAAGCAATCTACAGATTCAATGCAATCCCCATCAAAATTCCAACTCAATTCTTCATAGAGTTAGAAAGAGCAATTTCCAAATATATCTGGAATATCAAAAAATCCAGGATAGCAAAACCTATTTTCAACAATAAAAGAATTTCTGTTGGAATCGCCAACTCTGACCTCAAGCTATACTACAGAGCAATAGTGATAAAAACTGCATGGCATTGTTACAGTGACAGAAGTAGATCAATGGAATAGAATTGAAGACCCAGAAATGAACCCTCACACTGATGGTCACTTGATCTTTGACAAAGGAGCTAAAACCATCTAGTGGAAAAAAGACAGCATTTTCAATAGGTGCTGGGTCAACTGTCATTCAACATGCAGAATGACGCAAATCGATCCATTCTTATCTCCCTATACAAAGCTCAAGTCCAAGTGGATAAAGGACCTCCACATTAAACCAGATATACTGAATCTAATAGAAGAGAAAGTGGGGAAGAGCCTGGTGCACGTGGACACAGGGATAATTTCCTGAATAGAACACCAAGAACTTATGTTCCATGATCAAGAATTGACAAATGGGACCTCATAAAATTGCAAAGCCTCTGTAAGGCAAAGGACATGGTCAATAGGAAAAAATTACAACCAAGAGACTGAGAAAAGATCTTTATCAACCCTACATCTGATAGAGGGCTGCTAATATCCAACATATACAAAGAAGTCAAGAAGTTAGACTCCAGAGAACCAAATAACCCTATCAAAAAAATGGGGCACAGAGCTAAAGAAAGATTTCTCAACTGAGGAATACCAGATGACTGAGCAACACCTAACATCCTTAATCATCAGGGGAATGCATATCAAAACTACCCTTAGATTCTACCTCATGCAAGTCAGAATGGCCAAGATCAAAAACTCAGGGGACAGCAGGTGCTGATGAAGATGTGAAGAAAGAAGAACACTCCTCCAATTCTGGTGGGATTGCAAGCCCGTACAACCACTCTACAAATCAGTTTGGTGGTTCCTCAGAAAATTGGACATAGCAATACTTGTGGAGCCAGCTATACCACTCCTGGGACATATACCCAGAGTATGCTCCAACATGTAATAAGGACACATGCTCCACTATGTTCATTGCAGCCTTATTTATAATAGCCAGAAGCTACAAAGAACCCAGATGTCCTTCAACAGAGAAACAGATACAGAAAATGTGGTACATTTACACAACGGAATACTACTCAGCTATTAAAAACAGTAAATTCATGAAATTTGTAGGCAAATGGATGTAGCTAGAAAATATCATCCCTAGTGAGGGAACCCAATCACAAAAGAACACACATATCATGCACTTGTGATAAGTGGATATTAGGACAAAAGCTTGGAATACCCAAGATACAACTCATAGACCACTTGAAGCTCAAGATGAAAGAAGACCAAAGTGTGGATACTTTGATCCTTATTGGAAAGTGGATCAAAACACCCATGGCTCATAGCCAACCAATAGAATGAGCATAGGGTCCTCAATGAAGCAGCCAGAGAGAGGACCCAAGGAGCTTAGCAGGTTTGCAGCTTTGTAGTAGGAAGAATAGTATGTACCAACCAGTACCTCCAGAGCTTCCAGGCACTAAACCACCAACCAAAGAGTACACATGGAGGGACTCATGGCTCTAGCTACATATGTAGCAGAAAATGACTGTTTCAGACATCCTTGGGAGGAGAGGCCATTGGTGCTATGAAGGCTAGATTCCCCAGAATCGGAGAATGCAAGTCAGGAAATTGGGGGTGTGTGTAGTGGGGGATGGGATAGGAGGTTTTTGGAGGGGTAACATGGAAACGGAATACCATTTGAAATGTAAATAAAGAAAATATCTAATAAAAAATGATTTGTCACAGGAAGTGACACTTGCTTTTTATTTTCGCGAGTTGGATAAAAATACCAAATAGATTTAATTTTTATTCCTCACAAAAATGTAAAGGATGGTTTTCTCACAGTGATGAACATTTAATGTTCTTCAAAGATCTGTAGTCACTGTCTTACTGAAAAATAAATTAACACAGAATTTCTTATCCACTGATTTTTTTTGGTCAGGTCAGTTCAATTTCGGTGGAAAATGTTATAGAAATATCAAATATCAAGGTGTTAGACCAGGGAGATGGCTGATCATGTAATGTACTTGCCTTAGTAGTTTGAGGATCTGAGGTTCATCTCCCTAACCCTCAAACCTGGATGCTGTAATCCACATCAGTATTCAAAGGATTCCTGTGGTGAGATGGGAGATGGAGGCAAGAGAATCAGCTAGAACCCCCAGGCCTGCTAGCCTAGAGTACTCATTGTGGAGAGATCCCACTTCAATGAGGTCAGAGGTGAGATCTGACTTTGGAAAGCTGTCCTCTGATTGGCCCTTCACATATGTCAGGGCAAGTGCTTGCCTGTATTTACATACAAACATGCACACTGAATAATCTAAACTGTCAAGATATAGGTGACATTTTTTTAAATCTGAAGACTCCAAGTTAAAGGAAAATAGTATTTCCCACTGTCACAATCTATAAGAACTTAGTAGAATGGTGTGCTCTTTCTCTAGAGTGGGCATAGTTGTATGTAGTCTATTATAATTTCATATAATCCTATCTCAGTAGGAGAAGTCATTTGTTCTCTGACTTTTCAGTGTGGTTCTTTTGTGTGCATACTTTTGTGGGTAAGAAGTATGCAAAACAATACGGGGGTAGGAGCAAAATATTTCAAAGCTAACCGAAGGGGAAAGTTTACTTTAGAGTAAAATCCTATATAAACTGTGATAAATTCTGCGTTTAGCATTATTTTCATATATAGCTTTAACATTTGTGATAAATGTTATTTATCACAAATATTAGTGTGTTTAAAAATGCAGTGAAATAAGCAATTGGCATTTCTGATGCTATTAAATATATCTAGTTGTAAAACAATAAATTTTAGAGATCTATCTAGATAATGACATAATTGCAGCTATTAGAGAAAGTCTGGAAAGGATATATCTGTAATGGTAACTATACCCTATTTGAAATATGAGTATTCTTAGCACTCTACTGGGAAGAAAGGTTCTTGCCAGGCTAACCAGCCATGTAATTGTGGGAGTGAAGTCTCACATGTTTCAGGATGGTAGCGTCCATGCGGGGAATTCATGACATTCCAAACTGCACTCTTGGAGTACCATCCTAAGCAAGGGAAGTGGGTGTTGACTCTCAGTGGTACTGCTAAACTTATATATAGGAGTATTTATTTGGCCTTTGGGTTCCTAATTGTGTGTGGAAGACATGAAAAAAAAAACTGACGGGAGTTTAGGGAAAAGCAATGAAAATGATTAAGGGGCTGTTCGCATTGATTTATGAAGACGTGTTAAATGAATTCAGTATGAATAACTCTCCTAAGTGAGGAGCAGGGAAAGGCATAATAAATGTCTGCAAATATCAGTTGGGAGTGAGCACTGGAGAGAGAGATGGATGAGGGAAGAGACGGAGATGATAAGGGATAATGACGTGGAATTGGAAGGGTTCATAGAAAAAAAATCACAGCCATCTGATGTTCCTGAAAAAAGTATGACCGTGAAGAAGCTGGACACGGGGTAAAAAGCAAGCCAAGCAGGATGTTTTTCCAGAGCTAGAATACTTACCTAGCTCACGGGTCAATTCCTAGCACTTTAAAAATATTCAAGGATAAATAAAATAAATGTTAAAATGTGTGCAGTTGGCTGAGAGATAGTTAAGTTCAGCATTCATTTTCCACATAAAACCTGGGTATATTGGTTTCCTTGTAATACCATGATTATAAAGTCAGGGACAAAAGGATCCCTAGGGCTTACTAGTTAGCAACTCTAATTAACTGGTGCCATCTAAATTCAACAAGAGACATCTGAAATTGACTTCTGGCCTCCATACACATGCACATGCACGCACATGCGCACAAATATGCACACCACATCACAAGATAGAAAGCCAGAATATTTTCTGGAGACTTTGATTCTAGCCTAATGAAGAGAGAATAATCATGCTAAATATGCAGCAAAATTAAAGCTTGTTGTATTCTTGTTTTCCTATGTAGAAAATCAAGTAAAGATTTAGAATACTCCTCCCTAGATTCTGTTCCAGTGTCACTGCTACCATTGTATCAGTTCCCTTAATGAAATATGGAGAAGATTTTGCAAAGTTAGCAGCTTTTGTGTAAAGAGTAATTGGTTTTATAAGGCTCATGTCTTCTACCCCAGGGCATGAGACATATTAACTAGTTTAGTTTCTAAGACTGCATCATCTCTCTTCAATCATTTCCTGTTTTAGGCCTAAGTCAGAAAATGTGCCAATCCTTGCTGCATTCCTTTACTTAGCCATTGTGAAATAATGATTTTCTTCTAAAAAATATGGGAGAGGGGTGAACATAATTAATGAACTCAACTGAGTCATATGGCAATTAAATTTTAATAAAGCCTTAACAATTAGTGCTTTAACCACTATTTCAAGGGAAGCGAAACATTAGATTAGTTATGCTTGTAGGAAGTAATCAGCTAAAAATTACTCATTTTAAACTAATTATGATCATCCCATTTATTTCTATTGGGCCTTTCAACTGAGAATCCTAGCCTCCATCCATATTGTGGCTGTGGATAGATGTCACTCAATTAGAAAGCATACCTACAGATTAATTTTTAACATGAGAAAATGATAGTGGTAAAAGAAGCCATGTCAAGATCTATAACTTAAAAGAAAGAAAGAATGTTGGCTTATATATATCAAATATGCTGAGTGAAAAATTACTAAGTTCTAGAGGAGTCCATCATAATTTTTGTTCTGATTTAGGGAGATTAGTAGTTAAAATACATCATTCAACAAATGGTTTCCATAGGCATAATTCAAGTAAATGGCATGGAAACTGCATGTTGCATAGTTATTGAAACTTGGGGTTTTGCATATTTATAAAATTTTTATATTCTATATTTATAAAATATATTGTTAAATTTTAACATACAAACATATTCTTTCCCTTTCCACAATTCCTCCTAGTTTCTCCCTGTCACCCTACATACACAACTTTTTGTTCTTTCTTTTGTTCTTTCGTTTGTTCTTAAAGACAAATAAACAAATAGAAAACAAATAAGACAAGATAAAACAAAAAGCACACACCCACACATACACACACACACATACACACACATACACACACACACATGCACACACTCACACCTAGAGGCCTGTATGTGTTGGCCAACTACTGCCATACTTACATATTTTTGTTTTGCCAAAGGGGAGAGGAGTCTGTGTTTTGGTCAATATTTTCCTACAAAAAGAACTACAGGTAACTAAAGAATGTCCTAGTGGTAGAAATATTCTCTTCTAAGTAGTAGGATCACACCAACTGGAAACCCAATATGAAATGGTCAGTTCTGACAAAATACATAAAAGTTCACATGCAGACTTAGCAGGTTGTGTTTACAGATACTTAGGTATACAAATAAACACATATATTTGTAACAACAATTAATAAAATAAGATGCTTTGAATTGGAAAGACCAATACTGTATTGGAATCTCAAAAAATTTAAAAGGTAATTTTTAAAAATATTAGTTTATGA
The DNA here is from genome assembly GCF_947179515.1 of Apodemus sylvaticus. NCBI lineage: Eukaryota > Metazoa > Chordata > Mammalia > Rodentia > Muridae > Apodemus > Apodemus sylvaticus. The sequence continues at coordinate 83,095,176 of NC_067485.1, read as the reverse complement.
GCTGTGAAATGGCTCTGCAGTAAAAATTGTGTACTGCACTTTAAAAAGCATAAGTTCAATCCCCAGCACCCACATTGGGCAGCTTACAACTCTTTGCAACTCCAGTTTCAAGGGACATGATTCCAACCTGTCTTCTGGCCTTCTCGGGTACATGCACTCATTTGTTCCTTAGACAAACATGAATGTGCATATTAAGAATAAGGTAAGTATTATTAAAGGTTTTAAAAGGCACTATTTTAAAATAAACTGAAAGAAGAAGCATATACAAAGTGTAGGCTTTCTTTAAAGATCAAAGAGTGTTTCCAAATTTATGGCAAAACAAATATTTTTGAAGAAATATTTTGAAAAAAATATTTTTCAACAAATAGAACAAAAAAATAATAGAAATTGCTGTAATTGGCCCAAGTCTACAGACTTTCAACATTTCAAGGCAAATTGAGTCAAAATCTATTACATAAATGAAAGCAAAAAATACTTAGTATTCTACTCACTGTTCTAGTTAGGATTACTATTGCTGTGATGCAACACCATGACCTAGGGCAAGCTGGGGAGGAAAAGGCTCATATAGTTTACACTTCCACACTGTAGTCCATCACTGAAGAAAATCAAGACAGGAAATCAAGCAAGGCTGGAAGCCAGGGACGGGAGCTGATGCAGAGGCTGTGGCAGGCTGCTGCTTAATGGCTTGCTTCCTATTGTTTGCTTACCCTTCTTTCATTTATTTATTTATTTTTACAGAACCTAAGACCACAACCCAGGAATGGCACCACTCACAATGGGCTTTGCTGGCCTATATCAATCACTAATTAAGAAAATGCACTATAGATCTGGAGACATGGCTCAGAAATTGAGATCACTGACTACTCTTCCCGGGACCTGAGTTCAATCACCTATATCCACCTGGCAGCTTATAATAGCCTATAACTCCATTACACAGATATACAGACAAAAATTTATAAAATGAAAATGCCCTATAAACTTGCCTACAGCTCAGTATTATGGAGTCAATGCAGTTCTCAATCCCCAAAATGACTCTAGCTTGTGTCTAGTTGACAAAAATTAGCCAGTTCTTCCACATTCTATCCTGAATGATTATTGTAATGTTTACAACTGTAGGTGTAAAAGTCTGACATCCATATGACACTAAATATGACCTTTTAAATCCCACAAATTATTCTTTGAAATCCAGGAAAAAAAGAAAAGTAATTTCATTTAAAATCTTGGAACAGCTAACATCCTTATTCAGAATTTGCTTTCTAATTTCCCATCGCAATCCAATTTAAATGGGTGACCTTTAGCTTCTGTAAAACATGCCTTACAATCAGCATAAGCATTTATCAGCAATCTTATACTAAAATAACTCCTGAGCTAAGAGCCTTTTCACCTTCCAGTGACACAGCAGCCTATTGAGAACTCTAGAATTCATTTGGGATGTGCCTGGGAGCAGCCCTGTGTGGGTCTACCTGAGTACAGGATGTGAGCTTTGGGATAGTGGGGAGAATCTCGCTTTTTTTCCTTTTTTTTATTTGACATAATTTTTTATTTACATTTCAAATGATTTCCCCTTTTCTAGCCCCCCACTCCCTGAAAGTCCCATAAGCCCCCTTCTCTTCCCCTGTCCTCCCACCCACCCCTTCCCACTTCCCCGTTCTGGTTTTGCCGAATACTGCTTCACTGAGTCTTTCCAGAACAAGGGGCCACTCCTACATCAAATGAAGTACAAGGAGAATCTCGCTTTTATAGTAACAGAAACGTGAATCAGCTGCTCAAGCATAACGGCAGGCCAAAGCCTTCATCCTTATCTCCAAATTAAAACCCTGTGCTTGGTTGTTTATGTTTGTCACCCCAGTACTACAGGAGATAGGATACGAAGACGGAGATGTGCTTCCTGCCAGGACAGCCTCAGGGTAGGAAGACACCCTTCCTCGAGTAGAAAAGAAGATTGACCAAGCAGAATAGACTAGACAGTGTTTTCCTTTGTCCTCTCTGCACATACACCAGTACAGACACTTGCTGATACAGTTCACACATACACTAACTACAGTGGCATATCAAACTCATATAGCCTCAAAACAGTGATTCATATCTAAATGCAGTAAAATTACAGTTCTAATATTCCCAATCCATAATAATTGCCCTAAAGCAGATAATCAGTTGGTTTAACACTGTATGTTTAGAAAATGATGATGACATAAAAGAGGTCTTTATTGCAATGTTGTAGCTAAAATACAATGATTATTATAGAACACAATGGTTATTAAGGTGCCAGAACTCATTGCTTTTTAATCCTGAAATTTCTGCATCTCTATTATCTCTATTTTTCTTTAATGCCTTCATTTCTTTTTCAATGCCTCCCTCAAATCTAAAGACATAGTATTCATAAATGTTCACGTTAAAACATTTGTAGTTTTTCTGATAGATTAGCATGTGTCCTTCCAGCTTTCAAGTCCTATTAATAATAAATAATCATTTCTATCTTTTTTACATTAACTTTGCCAGAGTCCTTTAGAAAGAAACAAGCAAAGGACATGAATTACAGGTTATATAAATCACTGCTGATAAGTGAGCATAAGTGCTTATCAGTAATTTTAATATCAAGGAAAATTTCCTATATTAAGACATTTCAGCAATTGAATAAGAAAATATTCTTAGTGTCTAAGCTTCCAGCATTACAGGAAACAGCATTGATTTATGGCATTTATACATAGCACACACACACACACACAAACAATAATTTTTAATGGCAAATATCATAAAACAGCATAATTATTCATTGGACTCACAAGAGTTAGTGTATTATATTTAGCTGTTTAGGTAAGATTCCCAAACTTAAAAAGAGAATTGTGTGGCAAAAGACACATCTGTTCCTTGAATCTGATCATTATAAATTTTACACATATAATTAAATGCTACACTCTACCACATAAACATTTATAATTGTTATATTTTATTAAAATTCAGATATCCATTATAATTTATGCATTTGCATGTATAACCGTTCATAAAGAGGAACTTTATATTTTGAGGTTGTGCGTGCTCTTGGAAGCCAGAGGACACCCCCAGGTATAGCTCCTCAGGTGCCACCCACCATAGATTTGCAAGTCTGTCACTGACTTTGAGCTCTTAGTGTAGGCTGACTAGTCTGTGACCTCCAGAGAATTCCCTGTCTCAGGCTCCTCAGAGCTGTCAATAAAATGAGGCTTTTATGTGAGTCCTGCTGCTCTCACACAGGTATGCATACTTGTAAGATGTCACATTACTGACTGAACCATCTCCACATCCCAGAATTAGATTCTTGAGTAAAGAATCTTATGCAATGACTAGGCAGGTGAAAGTGTATCTGTCAGAAATAATGTGTTTTGCAGCAAGATTGGAGAATATTTAAGGCCTGGCGAGTGTGTTTTGTTTCCTAGTCTCTGTTTCAAGTAGTATGCAGAACACAATCTTAGGGAAAGCCCATTTCTACCTGCCCTGTAGCAGACTATCCTGAGAAATGCTGAAGAATAGCAGCAGAGGGGCAGTATTTTCAGATGTTCAAATGTTCTTAAGTAAAGCAAGGCAAGCAGCTGCCTTCTTTGTTTGCCTTTTGGTTGGCCTTGGAATCCCACTTTGTTCTGGGAAGGTGCCCAGCTTCTTCTCAGGTTTCTGAAAGGTTAAGTTTAGAATCCTGAGCCCAGAAAGCAGCAGTAGAAAGACCTCAAGCAAATGCAAGAATGCTTTCAGGCAGTAGTTCTGATAAAGCCATCTATTGTCTTGTAAATAAAGGCCAAATTACTGCTGACACAAGTCTGTGTAAAGAGTATAGCAGTGGAGGCCATGGCTTTGATGCCTGAGTCCTAATGGCCCAGACACTACTTACTTCCAGGTTGTTGACCATCTGCCTCCTGGTCCAGGAAAGATCATACAAGCAGGGCCTAAAAGCAAGGCCTGTACAAAGAACACAGGGTACTTACTGGTTTTGCTAGAGTAATAAGAAAATGGCTGTGCAAAGATAAAGACCATTTTCTTAGATAAAAGACTTTTGTGTTTTACAAAGCTGCACTGGCTATGGGGAGCCTTTGTCACTCTGATTGAACATCCTTGATCAGTGGTCCTTCCTTTTCAGAGAGCTTTCTTCTCTTCTCTGCATGCCATTCAGAAAGTGCCATTTTCTTCTTACATTTCACCCCCCAAATGGTATTTCAACAACAATTCGCCTTCATCTTTTTTATTCCTTTCTGCGGTGATGGCTTTTTGGACCCTAGCTATTATAGAACCTCAACTTCACATAGTACAGTATTCAAAAGGCATTTAGCGATGCAAATGCAGGAATCCACCATCCTATAAAATAAATTTAAATTTAAACAAAGAAATAACAGAAAAACCTATCTCTGGCTACCTGGTGAATTTGTGAGGTCACCCAGGTTGCCTTCTTTAAAAACCTAGGAGCCTCAGGCTAGAGATTTGTCTCAGTTAGTAATGCTCTTGTCTTGGTGGCATGAACCCCTTTCTGCATATAAAATATATTGTGCTGTGATACATATTTGCAATTATGTTGGCTAGGGAAACACAGTCTAAACAATGTGTATGCACCAGAGGAATCAGAGACCGTTTCTTAAGAAAATATACTCTTCTAAGGAACACTTGTATTTGATTCATTTTGCCATCAAAATCCATGTACCCACTGGGGCACATGGATCCTCCACACATGCAGTTGTACATACACAAACATTCCCACATATAACAGACAAAAATACAGAATAGAAACCTGTTTGTAGTAGAATCAATTTTTATTGCATTCAAACAACATAGAAATTCATAGCATGAAAGTATTCCATGTCATTTGGGGCTTTGCTGCTTCTGACAGGAGTAAAGTGTATAAACTAGCTACCACAATGTAGGGTAAAATGCAGAGGATTAAAAAAATAACTTTAAATGAATATGATAAAGCATTAGTTTCAAAGCTACCAGAGATGAAAACAGTGTGGAGCATTAAAGAGGCAGGGTTTCATATCAACAGCAGCAGAACTTTTAGAACTGGGATGTGTGTGTGTGTGGGGGTGTGTGTGTGTGTGTGTGTATGTGTGTGCTGAACCTGTGTGTCTGTGTGTATGTATCTATGTGTGTGTCTATGTCTATGCTGTCTCTCTGTGTATACTGTGCCTCTGTGTGTGTGTGCATGTGTTTGTGTGCCAGTGTGTGTGCATATGTGCATGTGCATATATGTGTGCGTATCTTTGTGTTAGAGGTATAAGGTAATAAGTAGCTGGTATGTAGTCACCTGTCTTCTGCTGTGATGATAATTCTCTTTGTCTACAAAAACTAAATCAGGAACATTGATGGGAAAATGCAGTCGCCCAACTGCAATATTCTGTCCAAGTTGAAACAAGTTTCACTGCTTTTCTTCTCTTTGATGATTTTAGGTTAGCTACTCTGCTGTTCTCAACCCTGCATTAGTGGCAGACTAGGAAGATGGGGAAAATTATGGAGACGTGGAATCAGATAGGAGCCCTCTCAGGAGTATATTTGAAAACTCTCATCAACTAGTAATAAAAAATGTTAATAAGGTAACAACTGCTGCAATGGTTTCAGATTAACAAAGAAACTCCTCTTATATGAGGTATTTTTAAATAAAGATATAAATAGTTATAAGCCAAGCTTATGGCCCACGTGCATGCTACCCTGGTAGTAGTGTCTTAATCCATTCCAAGATTCTTCATGGGACTCTCACAGACAAGACAATTAACTCCATTCTACAGGACAGTGAAGACCTTTGTGCCTTCCTATATCTTTGTGGTCCAGAACCTGACAAATATACCTCTGACCTGCAGGCTCAGAAACATTGCAGCCAGGCCCAATACTACCTGAACACTACATTAATATTCATCAAATATACTCCCTCCTAGGGATGAAGGAGTTGTCTGCAGAGAATTCTGCAGACATTAGTAAGTTTTTGAATACTATATATGTAGTTATTTGTTTATACATGCTGCCTTATGCTGTTAATGAAATGAAAAATCAACAAATTACAAACCAAAAGCAAAATAGCATCTACACAATAGTAATGTCTTAGAAGCAACAACAAAGAGATCTTCGTTGTTATAACATTCACGTTTGTCTTATATAATATTTCTACATATCATTTTTCTATATCATTACATACCTACTCCATATTTTTAAATATGCTGGTTATTCAGAGTGATGATGAAACTAGCTGTAGAATTTTCTCCCTCTTTCATGTTAGAAGAGATTCTGGAAAAGAGCTGCTTAAAATAGAACACTGGCAGCCCATCTCGTCTTGGCTTAAGCTAACGAGAACACCTGACTTCCTATATCGCCATCATTACTAAAATACTCCCTAATGGTATATTAAGATGAGTACCTGCAGAATGTGACATGAGAAGATAATTCTGAGCATCACCTGTCATTAAGTACATCAATATATAAAGACTGATTTGCTTGCTGGACATCTGTCTCCAAGATGCAGGCTTGAAGACCCTCATCTGTACAGTCAGAGACTTGATGTGATGGGAAAACTAAAAGAACAAAAATTTGTATGCTATCATATAACTCATAATATTAGCAAAGGAGGAACCTTATATTTGGATGGCAAATTTTGCATGACAGATCCCTTTAACTTTAAAACATGAGAATATTCTGAGTTCTCAAGGATCTCACAAAAAACCTTAATTGCCACCATGAGGAGACAGTACCTTCACATTGCCTGAAGATTTTTTAATGGTCTCTTTGGAGAGGTAGAAAGCATGGCAAGATAATAGTAGCTCTCAACTCCATCTCAGGGTGTAGATAGTGGTCTTTGAAGTCATCATGAGTTACTTTTCTTGTATAAATAATGGATATGAACATATTTAGAAGCTGAAACAGCCTTCCTGTAATTCTTAAGATACATAAAACACAAGTACATAAGACAATGCTATGGGAAAAGGCTTGAAACAGGCCTCTTTATCACCAAGATAATATAAATCAGAAACTATTATCTCAGTGTAAGTGACAAATAAATAAACCTCAGCTCTCCTCTAAAAACATAAACATAGGGATGGTAGCTTCCAATAAGCTCTTATGTTAACAACTCTTTTGATTCATACACAAAGCAGATGGATTATGCTGGATGTTGGCGAGTTCTCTTATGTTTGTAAGTGATACCCATTTGTAGCTCTGTTCTGGATATGGTGGTCTCATAGATTAGGACCTTCTGTGATCTTGGTAACTGGCAAACATATTCTTTAAAATTCTTATCACAGGGACACTTAGAAAGATGACTCACCCTTTCAGAGTACAGATCATGCACTACTGAGTTCTGTTCCCAGGCTTGTGTTATCTGTCCTGCTTTTTGTCACAACACAGTCTAAAGGGGACATGCTTATGTGATTATTCAGTGAAGAGAGAAAATTTCACAACAAAACAAAACAAAATAAAACAAAAATAACAAAACAAGTAACATCCAGATAACAAGACTTGAGAAAAAGAAGTGGCAAGGACTCCAAATGCTCAGGTTCTAAGACAGTAAATCTGCTTGGGATTGAGGAGTGGGAGGTTCTGATTTAAGATCCTCAAAGCATGCTATGACACATGATTCAAGGTCAGTGAGAAATTATTTTTTACTTCCTGCCTCAAAGTATGAAGCAAAGATATCTTTATGCTTAGAGTCAATAGTCTGAACCCAGAAACACTACATCAGCTTACTGGTCAGATGACTCTCTTTTGTAAAATTTTCATTTATTTCCAAGATCCTAAAACAGACTCGAAACTGAATCCAAGGACTCTCCTGTGTTTCTGGTTTCATAAAGTTTAAACAATGATCTTAAACCTTCCTGGAAATTTTGTGGATTAACCAATAAGTACAAATTCCTTTCAAGGTCATCAGAATGAGTCTATTTCTTCTTACAAAGAAGAAAACACAGAACAAAGTTAGATTTTCCCTTTTGTTCCTTTTAGAACATTTGCAGAGATACATGGTAACTTATGGTGAACACTGTGAGATTTGTGTTTTAAGAAAACAAGATGAGACTGTCAGTTGTGCGGGTCATATTTATGTTTATAGAAGCACACACACACACACACACACACACACACACACACCACAAAAATTAATCACCATGAACTTGAAAGAGGAAGGATGAGTGTTTAAGAATATCTAGAGGAAGGAAAGAGCAGAAGGAAATGGCATAAGTTGTATCAGAGAGATGATAAATAAAAGAAAGGATATTCAGCAGTTAGAATCATCCGAATAAATTTTCTCAATCTTATAAAGGCATTGTCTACATGTGTATTCTTCATATCACATCCCCAGAGATGTTCATTTTTTTCTGGTGATAGCATGAGCTCTCAAGGCTTCCATCAGTGTGACAACTATGCATCTTTGCGTTTCCCAGGTATCTCCTTTCCTTGGTTACCTTTCACAACGTACAGCACAGGGGACCTGACTCCTGTTGGCTTTATTAACCTCATTGGACGACACTCCAAAGGAAGCTTCTTCCTCTTATGTCTGAAATAATGGTATTACAAGTTTCTCCATGGCTATTGAGCTTTTTAATAGACTAAATGTACAAGATGATGAAGGACTTTACATTTTTCACAGTAATGATAACTGGGTCAAGGATATATCAAGGAGTTCATCAGAAGAGTGTGTTAATTAGCATTTTTCCAATGTAGATGTTGCAACTGATTAATATCCACACACAAAGGGTACATGAAGTTTAAAAATCAATGGCCCCATTGGCAGCATTGTCTCTTCTGAATCAATTGGGCTGAAGATTTATCAGAATTCTTACATTACTAATTATCATGCATAGAGTCCTGGACACCAGTGGGCCTTAGTAATATGAACAGAGTGAAGCAGCCAGAAATTCCCTAGAAAGCTTTCTGTAAATTTATTTATATTGGCACATAAATCTTCCTGTTCAAGTTGAAATAGTGTACTGCTTAATATTAGCTTTAAATAGAAAAAGCAATTAGTCCACTAGAAGAACTAATTGGTAGAAAATGGTCAGCTTTAAACACAAACCCATTTCGAAATAACAATCGTGAATGCCATTTCAGAGTCTAAGCAAAGGGTTTTGAAAGTACTGAGCTGTGCATACTGTCATGCTTGTTCACTAATTATGAGACAGAAAACTGGTGATTTTTTTAAAAAAATTCAAGAAAATAATAAAATTACGTGTTTCTCTTTATTTTTATAACTGTAATTTTTATTACGGAAAGCACTATTAGGCCTGTGACTATTTTGATCAGTGCATCTTATAAATAGCCACTTTGTTCTAAGCAAGTATGCCAGTTCCTAGAAACTTCCTTAGCAATTTAATCTTAACTAACATAATGTTATTTTAAGGGCAAATGAATTATATATATATATATATATATATATATATATATATTTCTTTTTCTTTCTTCAATCCCATTACACATTCACCTTTCTATTATTTGAATGAACAAAACACCATTGTTTACTTCTTAGAAGTAAAAGAACAATAACCTCAAACTCTCTATTATGTTTTATGGGGTAGAGACTGAGTTCAACATGTTCATATACTAAGTGCTCACCTTGTATTAAGCCATACCCCTACACTTAAATATATACACTCACTGAATTGCCAAAGATTCTGTATTCATGGAGTTGAAATTATCCCACTGTGTGAAAAGCCTCTCTTTACCTGCCCTCTTTTGCTTACTCACACTTCAAAGCTTATCACCAAGAACTTTGAGGCCAACTAGATTGAACCAGATCTAATTTTGGTGCCAGTTATCAATGTAATCTTACTTAGTTTCATATTTCTGTACATATCAGGTGACATAACACTGCAATATATCTTATATAATTATTGTTAGGGTTATAGAGATAAGCATGTAATCACTTAATTGTAGAGTGCTTAGTTCATGCATTACTGTTTCATTAGTCATGAATATAATAACCACACATGATCAAAAATGGGAAAATGTTAGGAATTTACTGAACTTCTGTTTTTCACATGAATGCAAAGTATGGTGATACATTTTTCTTTTCTTTTCTTTTTTTTTTTTTCAGAAAACCCTTCTCCTATCCCCCATCCTCCTGTTCTTTTTTTTTAAATTTTTTTTGAAAAAATTTATTTACATTTCAAATGATTTCCCCTTTTCTGGACCCCCACTCCCCGAAAGTCCCATCAGTCCCCTTCCCTCCCCCTGTTTTCCCACCCAACCCTTCCCACTTCCCTGTTCTGATTTTGCTCTATACTGCTTCACTGAGTCTTTTCAGACCAAGGGACCACTCCTCCGTTCTTCTTGTACCTCATTTGATGTGTGGAATAGGTTTTGGGTATTCCAGTTTTCTAGGTTAATATCCACTTATTAGTGAGTGCATACCATGATTCACCTTTTGAGTCTGGGTTACCTCACTTAGTATGATGTTCTCCAGCTCCATCCATTTGCCTAAGAATTTCATGAATTCATTGTTTCTAATGGCTGAATAGTACTCCATTGTGTAGATATACCACATTTTTTGCATCCACTCTTTTGTTGAGGGATACCTGGGTTCTTTCCAGCATCTGGCAATTATAAATAGGGCTGCTATGAACATAGTAGAGCATGTATCCTTATTACATGGTGGGGAATCCTCTGGGTATATGCCCAGGAGTGGTATAGCAGGATCTTCTGGAAGTGAGGTGCCCAGTTTTCAGAGGAACCGCCAGACTGATTTCCAGAGTGGTTGTACCAATTTGCAACCCCACCAGCAGTGGAGGAGTGTTCCTCTTTCTCCACATCCTGGCCAACACCTGCTGTCTCCTGAATTTTTAATCTTAGCCATTCTGACTGGTGTAAGGTGAAATCTCAGGGTTGTTTTGATTTGCATTTCCCTAATGACTAATGAAGTTGAGCATTTTTTAAGATGCTTCTCTGCCATCCGAAGTTCTTCAGGTGAGAATTCATTTTCAAACTGCTCACTAGAGACAGTTCTGACTGGCCATTGTGACAAGCCAGGGAGGGTAGAAAGCAAAGGTCTTATGAATATATAATAAAATAGAGGATTCACTCTACCTCCATACCCAAGTATACTGTTTAATTATAGATAAAATAAACAATTGGATTAACTGGTAAATTAAATGTATTAAAAGAATTCTGTTTAAATTAGTTTAATTCTGGAAAACAGAAAGTTGAGTTGATTGTTAAAAGAGAAAGCAAAAACAATGGGGTGAGCAGGTGGTTTAGAAGGAAAAAACATTAGCTGCTCTTCTGAAGGGCCTTGGCTTGATTCCTATTACCAACATAGAAGCTCAAAACTGTATGCATTTACAACACATAACTGCAATCCCAGAAAGTCCAATGCCTTCTTCCAGCCTCCACAGACACAAAGCATACATGTGGTATACAGATACATGCACACAAAATATACACATGTATTTATGTGTGTATATGTATATACATATATATGTATGTACATATATGTATATGTATAGACAGAGACACACAAAAAGTTAGGTGAGAAGGTTGATCTGGAAATATCTAGGAAGACTGGGAAAAGTTGGTAGAGGTTATCAAATATAATCCAAATGCATGGTATGAAATTGACAAGCAATTAATACAAATAAATGCATAAATCAGTTAAATGTCATGCAATCTTAAGACTCAAGAAAGACTTGGGATTCAGAATATCCTTAAAAGTAAGTAATATTTCTTTAGAATCCTGTAAGAATAAGAAAATTATTGCTGTTTTGATGTTATTTTAGGCTTAAATCAATTAGCCATCCACATGGAATAAATATGTTTTAAAAATGATGCAATCTTCAAACATACAAAAATTTAAAAACACTGTATACCTGATTGTAAAACTCAAAGTTATCACCCTAGTAGAAGAAGTTTTAGAAAAGACATCGTGAACACATTAAATTTAATATTAATCATTTAGGCATCTCAAAAACAAGAAGAGTTAATGGCAAAGAGAATGAAGTTGAATTCTATTAAAATTAAAAATCTTGGGGCTGGATAGATGATATAGGGGTCAAGAGAACTTGTGGCTCTTGTAGAGGACCTGGGTTTAATTCTCAGCATCCATATTAGGCAGTTCATAGTGTTGCTTGTAACTCCACTTTTAAAAAATTCTGATACCTATTCTGACCTCTGTGGGCATAGACACTCATGTGTTGACATGTAACAAGCAGGTAATCATAGATAAAACACACAATTAATAAATTTTAGTAAATCAAATGTCTCTAGGTTGGGAGAAATATCATTAAATAGACAGACTGAGAAAATGTCTTTCAGAGACATTCCTATGTCCAAATATCCAGAGAACTCCAGAAGATCCTCAGTAAGAAAAAGACACACAGGATTAAATGGGTGCAAGACATATCCACATCATTGAAACTCATATTTTAAAAAGTCAATGTCACAAGTCAGTCAGAAAATACAAAAGGTTGCAGATTTGTTAACATGACTAAAATTCAGAATACCACCAACACCAAATGTTTGCAAGAAAAGGAGTAGCTATACTTTGCATTCACCATTCACTGATAGCAGAAATAAAAATAGGAATAATTGCAGAACAAACATTCTTACAAAATCACACACATAATTTTGCTGAGGATACACCAATCTCTTTGTGATGTAGTTTTCAAAATGGATAGAAAACTTTTGTTCCACAAACATTTGTACCCACACAAAGGTACCTGTAGTCATAATTAACCTGAACTAGAATAAAGCAAGTTATCAGCCAATAGCTGAATAGATAAGAAATTTTTGTTATGTGAAATCAAAATAATATTCAGTGCTAAAAAGGAATGAGCTATGAAGGCAAGGGAACACATAGTAGAAATATATGCAAATTATCAAGTATAAGGAACTAAAACAAAGATCCTACATATTGAGTGACGATATGGCATTTGAGAAAAGGAAACACTATGGAGTTAGCATAAAGATCAATAATCAACAGGGCTTAGTGCAGGGAAAGAATGAATAGGCAAAGCACCAGAATTTATAAGTCAATGAAATTACTCTGAATAATACTAATGACAGTTGTATATCATTATGCAGTCATCTAAAGCCTAGAGTGTCCAGGCTGGACAGTGCACAAATATACTGGACTTCAGTTAATAAGAGATTCTCAAATTTGTTCACCATTACAAATGGAGTAAATGATATAAAAGGTTAGAAACTAGAAACATGCCAGGCATAGACAACACAGAATTTATACTTTCTGTTTAATTTTTCTCCAAACCTAAAGCTTCTAAAAAGCTATTTAAGTCTATTTTTTAAATTATATGCATCTATAGAAATTAAATCACTCTATAATAATATTCATATATTCAGCATATTTTATACATAATTACCATAACCTCAAATACTATAAGAGAAACAGAAATTCATTAAATTACTTGGTGATTTGATTTCCATTCCTCTATATTTATTATTCTTTAAGCAAAAATTTGAACAACATGGAATAATAACAGAAGAAATTCAAAAAATCATCAGATCCTACTACAAAAGCCTATACTCAACACAACTGGAGAATCTGGAGGAAATGGACAATTTCCTAGACAGATTCCAAATACCAAAATTAAATCAGGACCAAATAGATAATCTAAACAGTCCCATAACCCCTAAAGAAATAGAAGGGGTCATAGAAAGTCTTCCAACCAAAAAAAGCACAGGACCAGATGGTTTCAGTGCAGAATTCTATCAGACCTTCATAGAAGACCTAACACCAATGCTCTTCAAACTATTCCACAAAATAGAAATGGAAGGAACACTACCCTACTTCTTCTACAAAGCCACAATTACACTAATACCAAAACCACACAAAGATCCAACAAAGAAAGAGAACTTCAGAACAATTTCCCTTATGAACATCGATGCAAAAATACTCAATAAAATTCTTGCCAACCGAATCCAAGAACACATCAAAATGATCATCCACCATGATCAAGTAGGCTTTATCCCAGGGATGCAGGGATGGTTCAATATATGGAAATCCATCAATGCAATCCACTACATAAACAAACTGAAAGAAAAAACCACATGATCATTTCGTTGGATGCTGAAAAAGCATTTGATAAAATTCAGCATCCTTTCATGCTTAAAGTATTGGAAAGAACAGGAATTCAAGGCCCATACCTATAAGTAGTAAAAGCAATATACAGCAAACCTGTAGCCAACATCAAACTAAATGTTAACATGACTAAAATTCAGAATACCACCAACACCAAATGTTTGCAAGAAAAGGAGCAGCTATACTTTGCATTCACCATTCACTGATGAATGGTGAATGCAAAGTATTCAAAGAGAAACTTGAAGCAATCCCACTAAAATCAGGGACTAGACAAGGCTGCCCCCTCTCTCCTTATCTTTTCAATATTGTACTTGAGGTACTAGCTCGGGCAATTCGACAACATAAGGAGATCAAAGGGATACAAATTGGAAAGGAAGAAGTCAAACTATCACTATTTGCAGATGATATGATAGTCTACATAAGTGATCCAAAAAACTCCACTACAGAACTCCTATAGCTGATAACAAAACTTCAGTAAAGTGGCAGGCTATAAAATCAACTCAAGCAAATCAGTAGCCTTCCTATACTCAAAGGATAAGCAGGCTGAGAAAGAAATTAGGGAAATGGCATCCTTCACAATAGCCACAAACAGTATATAGTACCTTGGTGTGACTCTGACCAAACAAGTGAAAGATCTGTGTGACAAGAACTTCAAGGTTATGAAGAAGGAAATGGAAGAAGACCTCAGAAAATGGAAAAATATCCCATTAATATCCCTCAAGGATTGGCAGGATTAATATAGTTAAAATGGCCATTTTGCCAAAAGCAATCTGCAGATTCAATGCAATCCCCATCAAAATCCCAAATCAGTTCTTCACAGAGTTAGAAAAAGCAATTCTCAAATTCATCTGGGATAACAAAAAACCCAGGATAGCTAAAACTATTCTCAACAACAAAAGAAATTCTGGGGAAATCAGTATCCAGGACCTCAAGCAATACTACAAAGCAATAGTGTTAAAAACTGCATAGTATTGGTACAGTGACAGGCAGGCAGATCAATGGAATAGGATTAAAGATCCAGAAATGAACCCACACACCTATGGCCACTTGATCCTCGACAAAAGGTGCTGAAAACATCCAGTGGAAAAAAGATAGCCTTTTCAACAAATGGTGCTGGTTCAACTGGAGGTCAGCATGCAGAAGAATGTGAATTGATGGATCCTTGTTTCCTTGTACTAAGCTCAATTCCAAATGGATCAAGGACCTCCACATAAAGCCGGACACTCTGAAGCTAATAGAAAAGAAACTGGGGAAGACCCTTGAGGACATCAGTACAGGGGGAAATGCTCTAAGATCAAGAATTGACAAATGGGACCTCATAAAATTACAAAGTTTCTGTAAGGCAAAGGACACCATCAAAAGGACAGATCGGTAACCAACAACTTGGGAAAAGATCTTCACCAACCCTACATCAGATAGAGGGCTAATTCCAATATATACAAAGAAATCAAGAAGTTAAACACCAGAAAGCCAAATAACCCTATTAAAAAATGGGGTACAGAGCTAAACAAAGATTTTTCACCTGAAGAACTTCGGGTGACTGAGAAGCATCTTAAAAAATGCTCAACTTCACTAGTCATTAGGGAAATGCAAATCAATTCCAGAATCTCTTAAAGCCATTTCCTCATAACTACATTTGAAAGTCAGTGGAGCATTTGACAAAGGAGGGCA
The DNA here is from genome assembly GCF_947179515.1 of Apodemus sylvaticus. NCBI lineage: Eukaryota > Metazoa > Chordata > Mammalia > Rodentia > Muridae > Apodemus > Apodemus sylvaticus. Next base: position 83,079,488 of record NC_067485.1, on the reverse strand, counting down.
ACAACATTTTAAAAGCAGTGAGATACATAAGCCATCATATACCAATACCTAATAATACTGCTGTGATTATGAGATCTAACAGTAGATCCAAAGTTTATATATTAGAGAAAAATTTTAAAATTTAAATAGTTGTTTCACTAGGAATGGGTACAAAAAGTGATGGTCTCACATGATAAAATCAAATTGTACCTACATATATTGATATGATTTCTGTCTCTCTCTCTCTCTCCCTCCACCTTCTCTCTCTCTCTCTCTCTCTCTCTCTCTCTCTCTCTCTCTCTCTCTCTCTCTCTGAGAGAGAGGGGGGAAGGAAAGAGAGGGAGAGAGATACTATTTTTTTTAATTAACCTGATTTGAGATTAGGAATCACTATCATCTCTACAAGCCGTTTTGTGAGGTGTCAATGGGTTAATGAAACCCAGACTACATAAAAATAAAAATATAAAAGCAAGATATATTACCATATTGTATTTATACTGTATTATATTGTATACTACTATATTTATTATTCTTTTTAGACAGAGCTTCATTATATCACTGAAGCTAGCTCGATATTTTCTATTTACCTAGCAAAAGTTAAGTTGGCCTCAGAATTTTGAGTCTTTTGCCTCAGCCTCTTAAGTGATTTCATCACATATGTGTGTGAACATATTCTGACCATTGCCAAGTTTTGAAAAACCCAATAATTGTTCTCATCCTTGCCGAAGAAAGACCTCTAGAAACACTGAATCTGTTGCTTTTAAATAAAGCCTATGGTGGATAGTATTTTATAGTATCTACAATGAAGTATTGTACAAATGTTTGTCTCTGGGCATACCTGCACCAGCCTTGTTTTTCTTTTATTGGTATCTCAGTCACAGCATTCATTTAAGAAAATCATTACTATTGCATTTGCTACTACCTACTTACATCAATACCTATAGGATTTTTAGGAACATAAATTTGACTCTAGTAGGGTAGCTTATCTAGACAGACCAAATCAGTACTAGATAATAAAGGGGAGTGAGAAGGGAAGACTCCTGTCCTGGCTTCTTAATATCCATTTTGTGAGCAACTTTTGCTGTGATCGATTTTATCATAGCCATTGTGCTGGCTCAGAAATGTATTCTTGTGTATTCAGTGCTGTACTCTGGCACCCCTTGTCAGTTCCATCCACAATTCTATTGAACAACAGTGCATAATCAGTTGGTAGGTAAGAAAAAATTAAGTAAGAAAAAAAAAAGAAGTAGACTGTATGAAAGAGAACTGATGCAGTGGTGGTGGGATGGGGAAAACACACAGATTTAGCACATATTTCACATTTAAAAATAATCAAATCTTAAAGAGAGAGTGAAGTAGCTAGAAAATTCTATAGCTCTTTATATGGAAGGTGGACTGAATGGTATATGTGGGTATTTTAGTTCAGAGGAAAATGGCAGAAGAGAGAGTAAGAACTGAGCTACATTTATACATTGTCCATTCATTAAGCAAATTATGTTTGATAAGGTTCAGAAGAGATACAATATGTGTTAAATGAAAATATTGCATAGGTATTTTATTTGCACAATTTATTTATTGGTTTGAGATTTTAATATCAGTCATTCTAACAAAATATACTAACTATAGTAAGGTCTCCTCCTCTGGGTACATTCCCTAGACCCTCTCTTCTGTCTTTAAATTAATAGTATGTTCTTCTGCTTGCCGCCCAGTTTAGGTCTTGATGTATTCTTGAATCTTCCATTTCTCTGATCCCCAAAACCTTTCCTTGCTTTGACTGATAAAGGAGCGTGTCATGATTTGATCTAAACTCTGCAAATTATATTATCATTCACCTTGTGTCATGTTCAGAGATGAACCCTGCACTCAGTGCTCCAAAATCTCTCTTTTTATTTTTCATTTCAGTAGATTGTTTTTAAAATCATGGTAAGATAATCAGAAAAGTCATGTAGCTTCTACCATAATAGTATTGGCAGTAACCAGGAGGGATTACAAAAATCTCTGATACTTGCTGCACCAAGGCAACTGAATGCTGCTGGCCTCTGAGAGAACCTCCAGACAAGTGTGTGTCCCCACTCACGTACACAAAAATCCAAGCATATAGTTAATTTTATTTTTAGATTTCAAACTGGATAGCTTTTCACTAAGTCTTATAGATGTCAATTCTTGCTAATTTAATTGCATGGTGTTTATTTACTTGCAAATTTCTTTTTAATTAATTTTTTATACTCCATATTTTATGCCCCCCCCCCCCCCGTCCACACTCCGACTGTTCCATATCCCATAACTCCTCACCTCCCCCTGTCTCCACATGGATGTCCCTAACCCCCACCCCACCTAACTTCTAAACTCCCTGAAGCCTCCAATCTCTTAAGGGTTAAGTGCACCATCTCTGAATAAACACAGATTTGGAAGTCCTCTATTGTATGTGTGCTAGGGGACTCATATTAGCTGCTGTTTGTTGCCTGTTTGGTGGTCCAATGTTTGAGAGATCTCAGGGATCCAGATAAATTGAGATTGCTGGTTCTCTTACTGAATTGCCTCGGCTTCTTTCAGCCTTCCTAATTCAACAACAGATCAGCTGCTTCTGTCCATTGGTTAGGTACAAAAATCTGCATCCGACTCTTTCAGCTGCTTGTTGGGTCTTCCAGAGTGTGGGCATGCTAGGCTCCTTTTTGTGACGGCTCCAGAGCCTCAGTAATAGTTATAGGCCTTGGGACCTCCCATTGACCTAGATTCCACTTTGGGCCTGTCTCTGGACCTTCTTTTCCTCAGACTCGTCTCCATTTCGATCCCTGTAATTCTTTCAGACAGGAACAATTATGGCTCAGAGTTGCGACTGTGGAATGGCCCCCCTCTCCCTCGTTTGGTGCCCTGTCTTCCTGCTGGAGGTCGGCTCTGTAAGTTCCCTCTCCCTAGTGGCAGGCATTTCATCTTTGAGTCCTAAGAATCTCTCCCCCCCCAGGTCTCTGGTGATTTCTGGAGGGACACCGCAACCTACTATCTGGGAGTGAAAGTGGACTGGACAGGAGGGGTGAGAGGAGAACCTGGTCTGGTATTGGGTGAGGGAAAAGGACTGCAGCCATGAGGGCCAGCTGAAAGAATGGAAATTTGCAAATTTCTTATGATGTTTATAAACTAAAAATAAAAGTGTTACTGGGATAACAAAGCAACTTGAAATACAGATATATGAGAAATATGAAGGAGAGAAAATAAAGATGTAGTGGCGCAGGTACCTGAAAGAATAGCATGTGGTACTTTTCATTAGATGTCAGAGCAGTCATACAGAGAGATAGAAAGCTAAGCTTCCTCCAGAGAGCAAACATGTAAATTACTACTGAGGTGACATAGAGAGAGAAGGACTTAGGTTTTCTACTAAGCACGCATTCAATTAGAGCTTCTTTTTTTAACATGTAATTTTTATTTGCTTATTTACATTTCAAATGATATCCCCTTTCTGCATTACCCCTACAAAAATCCCCTATCCCATCCCCCTCTCCAGTCCCCTCCCCCCAGCCAAATTTTCTGACTTGCATTCCCCTATTCTGTGGAATTGAGCCTTCACAGCACCCATGGTCTCTCCTCTCATTGATGTCTGAAATGGTCATCTTCTGCTACATATGAGGCCTGAGCCATGGGTCCTTCCATGTGTACTCTTTGTTTGGTGCTTTAGCCCCTGGGAGATCTGGGGGGTACTGGTTGATACATATTATTGTTCTGTCTGCAGATCTGCAAACCTCTTCAGCTCATTGGGTCCTTTCTCTAGCTCTTCCACTGGGGACCCTATGTTCATTCTATTAGTTGACTATGAGCCATGGGTATTTTGATCCACTTTCCAATAAGGATCAATTAGAGCTTCTTAACTGGGGGACCCTATGTTAATTCTACTAGTTGGCTGTGAGCCATGGGTATTTTGATTCACTTTCCAATAAGGACCAATTAGAGCTTCTTAAGTGTGAACCAGAGTCCTCTGACACTGCAAGTATTTAAAGGTTGCATGTTCACCCAAACAAGGTATTTTGAAAGGAATTCTAGAGTGAAGCAAAACTCTCCTGAAAGATATTTAAAAGCCCATGAAATTGAAAGTCCTATGATTCTCCAAAATCAATTCCCTTTAGAATGTTGCTATGATTTCTTGATGAATATGTTTATGCTTTTCTTTAGCAAGCACTTTAAAAGCAGAGAGTGTTTGAGCTGGGCCCAGTAAATAAGAAATATTTATTGACTCATTGGCTATGGAGTTCTGTTGTGTACCCATCTGTGATAACAGAGATTGTGTGCTTTCCAGTTTGGTATGCACAGAACTCATTAGTTTTAAATTTAGATGCAAGCTTGCAAGCTTTTATGCTGGAGGGAATCCAAGTTTGACTAATACATCTGACAAAGTCCCTATTAGGAAGAAAACTATGATGAAGAATTCTATTTTCCTACTTTGGAACTGAGGGCTTTGTAGAGAGGAATAGAACACATTCCATTTTCTAAATCCTAAGTCTATTTTGTTTACAATTATTCATAGGTTTCTCATTCTAAGACTGCTTACCCAATAGTAGGTATGCAAGTGATTATTTCACAGAGCTCTGACAGGGCAGAGAGGAATCAGTTCACAATCCTCAGAGCATCCCGACTCAAATTATCTACTATACTTTTTTTTTTCTGGATAAGCTCCTGTCAATGAATGGGACAGTGCCCACTGTCACTTATGTCATTTTGTTTGGACATGGTCTTATTAAATACCTGCTAGGTTTAAGAATGAGTAAACAGAGATAAATAGAATGCTTTTCTGAATGTCTATTCTGAAGAAACTTCCTCTTGGCAGGCAGAAAAATTGAAAAGGACAAAGCACTATCTTTATTTTAAAGCTTTCTGGTTAGTATAAAAAACTTCCCTTGCTCTTTTAGTAATATTTCATAGACAGTTAAAAATTCCCTGAACATTACACAAAATCAGACTATTGCTTTCAATACTGTAGTTCAGTGTAAAGTCAAGTTATTCCATTTATTCCCTCTCCAAATGAGATAAAAGAGGTAAAATGATTTGTTTGTTTTATCTACTACAATTAACAGTAAATTACATAAACTATAAATGTCTGATGGTTCAATATACTTAGAATATTAATTTTTTCTCTTCCCCTTGAAAGAATTCCACATTTTGATAACGCCTGTGTGTCATTGACCGTCTTTACACTCCAGGTCCTCAGAGAGGTCATGGGAATGGTATGGCCTTTAAGGTGTGGTTAAAAGCTAAATGATGGCTGATGTCTAACAACAATGGAACTTGCTTCCTTTTTTTGGTCCTATTTTTTCCTATAATGACTTTACTATATATTAGGTAGATTCATATTAAATCCCTAGGCTAATTTCTGTCCAGCCTGGTCTATATATCAAGACTATGTCTCTATAGCAAATCTAGGAAGAATGAAGAAAGCAAGAACTAACCTTGCATATTACCCATCTGCAATTTCACTAAGACTCTGGGGAGTAGGCAAACCGCTGACTCTGAGACAACATTGTTAACTTTTACCTATTAAATTTTATGTAGTTTTTCACTTCAGCATAGATAATACACTATGCAGGCATTACCATTCCTATGCTTCCGTTCCTGAGCAGTCACAGTGACGGTGAGCAAGTCTGACTTGCCGTCAAGTGTGACACAGGTTTCTGAGAAAGTTTCAGTAGCACGCATTACTTATATCATGTTTACAATATGTAACTAAATAAGAGGATATCCTTAAAGAAAAAAGTCTCTAGAGCAAATTTCAGTGTGCTTTATCAAATAACTGACCTTTGAGTTTAAAGGACCACGGAGCTTTGAGGCTTCACTCTGCTCAACAGCTAAGATATAATGGATACAGGAAGGAGGCATGAGGCTCTTAAGCCAGAGGGATTATTACTTGCAACCTTGTAGACAGAAGAACAGCTTTATCAATGACCACATAAGGTTTAATTCTCCTAAGCTGCCTAAGGGTACCAAAGCATAAATTTTATTATAAAAGAACACACAATTAGGAGAACCAACATATATCTTTGATAAATTGTTCTTTATATGTTATTGTTCTTACATTGGACTATATTTATTGTATATAGTAATAGACTTTGGAAAAATATTTTCATACAAGTATATTTTGATCTCTGATTCAGTCTCCTGTGAAGCACACCTTTCTTTCATCTCCTTTAATCATCTTCACCCACCTCAGTTTTGTTTTTATTTATATTGAAAATAGATTTTTTGTATATATAACTATGAATATATAAATAAACAAATAAAGTTTAAGTAGAAATTTTAATATTTGAGTTGACAATGTACCTTTCAAGGATCAAAGACCCTCTAGCTCAAACCCCTAAACTGAATATGAGAAGCCCTGTGTTTGAGGTGATGATCTGGGTTGTATAAGAGAATCCTATACACAGGATTCTGCGTATTGCCTTAGTGATGAAAGGTCCCTGCTGCTGAAGGTGTCATGCATTTGAAAGGAGGTCCAGAGTCCACTCCATTGAAACTGATTTGAAAACCTCCTGTCTGAGAAACAGATTTCATGGTATTATAAAGAGCTATTAGAGTTTCAAAAGGAAGCAAGTAGCCAATAGTTCTCACCAGCTATTAAATCTGAGAACCACAATAATAATCAGTATGACATGATAACGGTAAGGGTACAGTAGAAGCACTCATACTTTGGTGGTACCGAACATCTCTCTGATTGGACTCCACATACACTCAACAAAAGGGAAGCCATGCCTGGTAACAGAAACCTAGGTGTCTTAGTCAGGGTTTCTATTCCTGCACAAACATCAGGAGCAAGAAGCAAGTTGGGGAGGAAAGGGTTTATTGAGCTTACACTTCCATGTTGCAGTTCATCACTAAAGGAAGTCAGAACTGGACCTCAAGCAGGTCAGGAAGCAGGAGCTCATGCAGAGGCCATGGAGGGATGTTTCTTACTGGCTTGCTTCCCCTGGCTTGCTCAGCCTGCTCTCTTATAGAACCCAAGAGCACCAGCCCAAAGGTAGTACCACCCACAAGGGGCCCTCCCCACTTGATCACTAATTGAGAAAATGCCCCACAACTGAATCTCATGGAGGCACTTTCCCAACTGAAACTCCTTTCTCTGTGATAACTCCAGCCTGTGTCAAGTTGACACATGAAACTAGCCAGTACAATTGACCCCTTGTCAACTTGACAAACAAACACATCATTATTAAGCCTTAACCCTTACTTTCTTATTCATCCCCAAGATCTAAATTACTTTAAACGTACCACAGTCTTTACATATTAAAAGTTCAATCACCTTAAAATGTCCAATATCTTTAAAATTCAGTCTTTTAAAAATTCAAAGTCTTTCAACTGTGGGCTCCACTAAAATACTTTCTTCCTTCAAGAGGGAAACATATCAGGGCACAGTCACAACCAAAAGCAAAACTCAAACTCCAATAGTTCAATGTCTGGGATCCAACTCATGATCTTCTGGGCTCCTCCAAGGGCTTGGGTCACTTCTTCAGCTCTGCCCTTTGTAGCACACAGCTTGTCTTCTAGGCTCCAGCTGCCTGCACTCCACTGCTGCTGCTGTTCTTGGTGGTCATTGCATGGTACTAGCATCTCCAAAACGCTGCTTTCTTCCACTGTAATTAGGCTTCACCAATAGCCTCTCATAGGCTCTCTTCATGGTGACAAGCCTCTGCTCCTATGCATGACACCTTCAAGTCCTGGGCCATCAATTGCAACTGAGGCTGCACCTTCACCAATGGCCTTCTGTGGCCTCTCACTGTGCCAAGAGCCTCAGCTACTCTTCATGACCCCTTCATGCCTTCAAAACCAGTACCACCTGGGTGACTCTTACACAGTACCAAGTCCAGCCACAGCACAAAACACAACTGTGGCTATCTCTAGAACACATTCTCTGTGCTCTCAGAAAACACTTCCAAGGAGATTTCATCTCAGTGATGCTGGTCTCTTCTTAATCACCACTAATTTCTTAGCTCCAGCTAACCAGCATCAATAGTCCCAGTAACACAAAGGTTTGCTTTAGTGGTTCTGCTATCTTGTTACTCACAGCTGATTCTTTAGCCCCAGCTAACCAAAACCACAGAATCTTCACAATCAAAACATGGCCACTGTAAGATCTTTAATCTTCCCTCTGATATTTCACAAACCAGGCCTCCATCATTTGCACTGGTCTTAACATTGTCTTCCAAGCTCCTACAGAACTCTCCACTGAGCTCTTAATATTCTAATGGCTCATCTAGCCCAAAGTTCCAAAGTCCTTCCACAGTCCTCCCCAAAACATGGTCAGGTTGTCACAGGAATACCCCACTATGCTGGTACCAATTTGTCTTAGTCAGGGTTTCTATTCCTGCACAAACATCATGAGCAAGAAGCAAGTTGGGGAGGAAAGGGTTTATTGAGCTTACACTTTCACGTTGCAGTTCATCACTAAAGGAAGTCAGGACTGGACCTCAAGCAGGTCAGGAAGCAGGAGCTCATGCAGAGGCCATGGAGGGATGTTTCTTACTGGCTTGCTTCCCCTGGCTTGCTCAGCCTGCTCTCTTATAGAACCCAAGAGCACCAGCCCAAAGGTAGTACCACCCACAAGGGGCCCTCCCCACTTGATCACTAATTGAGAAAATGCCCCACAACTGGATCTCATGGAGGCACTTCCCCAACTGAAATTCATTTCTCTGTGATAACTCCAGCCTGTGTCAAGTTGACACATGAAACTAGCCAGTACACTAGGCAAGTCCCCAAGCAAGTGAAAGTCATGAATCTTGGAGAACCTACCACTGACACCTTGCTAAGCCAACATAACTTTGCAACTATATTCTATCCAGTTTTCCTTACACCCACAGATAGGTATTATCCTCACTGAATATTTGGAAATATTGCATTGAATATATAGAGTGATTTTGGTAATTTGGCTATCTTATCAATACTAATTCTTCTGATCCATCAGTATGCAAAAAATCTGTATATATATTTTTGTGTCTTAAACAACTTGCCTTGATAGTTTCCTAAACCAATCAATGCAGAAGTCTTTCACTTCCTGTATCAATATATGCCAAAGTATTTTTTTAAGGCTATGTTGAATTACAATTCTTTCTGAGCATTCTCAGAATGTTCACTATCGGTACTTATGAAGTCCACTGAATTCTGTACGGCGACTTAAGCAGATTGCCTTTTTGTGCTAGAGTAAAAGACTACTCATTCAAAGTAGTTTGCTGTGTAATGCTCATTGGAATGATAATTTGGAAAAAGAAAGTCAGTGCCAATGCTCCCAGAGCCTGCACGAATATAAGAAACTGGCAGAAAGCTGTCACCCAACTGTCACCATGCGGTGCCCAAGAACTCAATATTGAAGATTGTATTGAAGTTGTGCAGAAGAATGCCACTGTTTCTAGAAAACATACTAAAGTGACTAGTTCACACCGGGCCTCAAGTCTATAATGTCATTTCAAATTTGTTGAAAGAGAAAACAGATTTGCTTTCCTTTTATATCTAAGTTTTCCTTACATTTATAGGCACTTCCATATAAGTGGGTGCCTAGGGATTCAGGGCAAACAAAAATCTGATGGATGTGATAACCTATTTAATATTTGTTAGTTTAAGTGGCTTCTTTAATTTTTACTTTTGCTGTATGTTGGTTCTGTGATAATGTCAGAGGCTTTGTGCCTTCTGAGCTTCACTCTCAGCCTCTCCCAAAATTTCAATGTCCTTTTAAAACTTAATGCATTTCTTAAAAATTTTGTCTATACATCAACTTTATCAATATAGTATTTTACTCACTATTTTTAAGTTCTCTAAGTTTTATGCACTCTATCTCATTCTGTTTTCCACTTAATATCATTTATTTGTAATTATGTCACAGTAATTTTATTTCTCTTTTCCTACAGAGTTCTGATTAAGTATGTTTGAAAGTCATCATTAATTTTTGTCCCTTACCCTTTCCTTCATATTTTGAAAAATGGGTTTACCTGTATTAAATACTTTTCATATTAAATATTCAGTATTAAATATTTTTATCTCTCTTGTAATTTTCTGCCAGTACAAGGGAAATTATTTGTTGTTATAGCTTTCAGTCATTTTCAGATTTAAGATAATTTAAAATGATGTTTAAGCAGTCGTCAGCTTGTTGGGTTTCTTAAAATTTTTCATATCCTAATCTGAGCAACCAATAGGTTCCTATCCTAAAAAGCACCAGCAGCAGTTTAACCTACAGAGTAGGTGCTGCTGTTAATCTGTACTGTGACCCATGAAGTGATCAGTGAACATGACCCTATATCTAGCCCTCCTTACTGACACAAATGCTGGCCCAGTGTTATTTTCAAATGGCTTAAGATAGTCCTGCGAGTAGAAGGTTCCTTTAGTAAAAGTTAAAATTCCAAATTTTTCTCTATGAATAATCATTAATGCAAAACCTAATCTCCATCATTTGTTATCTCTGGTACATAAATTTGCTAATGAATGATGTTCCTACTCAAGGCCTACTTCAAAATGGATTTTTTCACCAAACAATATTTTCCAAAGATAGAATCTAAGCTTTCTATTTTTAGAATTGTAAAATTTTCTATTTCAATTTTCATTGTTTATTTATCTATGTTGTCTGCTCTATTGAGAAGGGAGTCAATAAGAATCCTGAATAAGTTGAGCCTACGCATTCTGGTTATCTAAAATCCAGACATTCTAATCTGAATTCAGTTTCTATAAAAAAAAAAAAAAACAACTTAGCAATATTTTGTGTAAGGTTTTGTGAACTTGTTCTTAGAATTAACCTCCTCTCAATTGTTGGCTCTTTCAACAATGCTCTTTGTAGACTTCTGAACCGGGAGTTTGTGTTTATGAGGCTTTTTGATGGTGCACAGGTCACTGAGACCCTTTGTTTACTGTACACAGCATCGTATGTTGTTCATAGATCACACTTATTTTTACATACTCAGCTCGTCTTTCTCATCTCACTGGATCAGAAAGACCTTATCAATTTCTTCACACTGTAGACTTAGAGGTAAGTGTGGCATTAAAATGTACACACATAGTCTTATATAGTTGTTGTTTGTTCAAGGAATGCTAGCATTTAAATTTGCAGAACTGTTATTAGAAAAATAACATTACCTTGTCTTAGAATATATTCGTGATGCTTTAGTATATTAAACAGAAAATAATTTAATGTAGTTGGAAACTCTAGAGGGAAATACTACAGATTCAGGAAGTAATGAAACATCATGTCTTCCTTATTCAGTCAGTGATTATCTTTGAGGGTTTAGCCCAACAACTCCCATATAGATTAATGAAATACAATAATGCATGATGAGTAAAATTACATTAAATATTTTAATCAAATATTAAAGTTTGGCTGATAGTCACTACAAAAACTTTTAAAATTTCATTACATTTATTTGCTTATTCATTTACGTGTGTGTGTGTGTGTGTGTGTGTGTGTGTGCATTCATGCATGACTTTCATGTTCTCTTTCTTTACCAAGCAGATCCTGATGATTTTCAATCTTGGTAAAGTTTACCTTGGTAAAAGTACATTTACCTGCTGAGTCATCTTACTGGGCCATAAATTGTGGCTTATTTGAAGGAAAAACTCATTAAATTCATAGAAATTGGCCCATAATCAACTTATTTACTTGTGTTGTGGTATTAGGGATTGAACCTAGGGACTTGTACATGTTGGGCAAGTATTTCTATATCCCCACTAATCTATATCCCCACCCCTTCTAATTTTTTTGTAAAGTTAATTAAATACTTTCTTATTTAGTGCTGTGTGTTTGCATCATCATGCCTTTCATTTATTAATGTTTGGGGAAGTAAATGGCACACTGTACTTGATGTTTGTTAAACTATACTCAGAGATACATCTATTAGACACTTTCTTATTCAGAATGTATAAGAAACAATAGAGGCACTCTAAATAGCCTGATAATAATCTATGGAAGCTGGAGCATTTCTTTTTTAAGGTTTTATTTCTTTCTTGAAAGTGCCTGGACAATGAGAGCATTAAAAACATTGGGAATGTGTTCTTGGTATGCCTGCCTACTGCAGTTAAAGAGTGCCAAGGGATTTGATGAAGTAGACAGTTTCAGTACCTTAAGGAACTCAACAGTATAGGTAGCATTTATAACTTGGAAGTCACTTTTTCTTTAGCATATATAATGTTCTTTACTGATGCACTTTGGCCATAGAGAGGCCTGTTCATATATCTTCAATAAATCTGTGATTTATTGAGAGGAATAAAATACTTATTAATCATTTGAGTTCAGGATATGAAATAATTTTTCAACTTGTCCAGATGAGCCTGTCCAGCCGAATTCTATCATCAATTGTGGGAGACGGTAGAAACTTGGCCTTGAATGCCAACCTGTCTTCAGATACAGTTTTAATTTCAGTTCCTACCAACGTACCAGTAGCTTGACAGTGAATTATGACTTTCCGCACTCTGTGCAGGACGTGTCACTCACAGATATTCTGATAACATGACCATATTCTGAAGAAATTGTTTTAGATAAATGTTAGTGTTCTAATGGAAAAATCTAAAAATTCCCTTTCTTGTGAGTAAGGAAAAATTCTGTACATAAATAAGCCATATAAAAACAAGATGATAACTGTACTCTGTAAATATTTATGTCGTTGAAAATAATGTACTGAATAGTAAAAAAAAAATTCAATGCTTATCAATGGAGAAAACAACTGTTAGCAAGGAAGTATCATTTTAGTAGTAATTTCCCAAACAGACCAACACAAATACCATTGTGAGTTTACTTCAGAAATTGAGGGCAGGCAACAAGTAAGGACACTTTGAAATATGCAGAGAGTTATAATTTCTTGAATAAGCAAATAGAATTAGTTAAATGTACTGCACAGCATGTATGAAAGTCTTAAAAACAGAATCACAAGGCAGAATATGTTTTCAAGGAGAAAATTAAAATAATTATTTTTAATAACTGTTCACTATGATACAAAAATGGCTAGAATTACTTTTAAACAGTAAATTAATAATGAATAAAATCAATAAATTCAATTAAGTTGGGCTAGTGGATATCTGGTATGACCTCTGAGGAAGGGAAATTAAGGTTCTCATTGTGTTTGTCTTCTAGACTTTGTCTAAATGAACATCAGCAGCATAGTAAGTTTTAAAGAAAAAAGTAGATTTATTTTGTAGAAAATTTAACGTACATTCCTGCACATTAACTATACAGACAATAATGACAGATTTCTTCTGAAGGAGACAAGGAACACAAAGTTGTAGGTAGGTTAGAAGCTAGAAGGAAATAGACTAAAATTCATCCATGGCCAGCTTGATTCTGACAGAAGTGTGCTTCGGAGAAGAGTGATACACAGAGAACTGACTGAAGCATGGAAGGACCAGGAATAGACATGTGGCTGAACGCAGTCCCTAGGATTCCAGAATGAGGCTCTTCCCTCCATCCATTGGGGCAGCACCAATTAGAAATGATGCTACCCAGGAACCCAACACAGCAACAGACAGATAAAGCTTGGGCATGGGATGTTAACTGGGCTTTGTGACTCCTGTATTTTGTCTTGACTTAATGAAACATTATCCTAGGAGATGAACACACTTCAGCAAAGTAGCAGAAGCGTTTTCAGAGTTCAACATTAGTGCTGAACTTTAAGCTTCAAAGTATTGTAAGTGGGGGAAAAGGTGCCTTATGGGGTCTTTGAAGACTACTCAAACATGGCCATGGTTGTAAACGCAGGCGCATGTATGAAAGTAAAAGATGGTTAGAGATAGAAGGTACTTCTAGACACACAGGACTGCACAGTAGGAATTGATAGGAAACCAGCTCCTTCCTGGAAGCTATTAGATGATGTGAATCAGAAAGTACCTGAAAGAAATCGAATTTCGTTGCATTTAAATGTAGTACAGAGCAAAAGGCCTGAGGAGTTTTATAGCTCATCCTGATGACACTAGGTCCCAACTAAGGATACAAGAGGGGCATTTGGCATAGGTCAACTTTATTATTGATGCACATCTTTCTTGTAGGGTCATAGTCTGTGGGAGTATGGAACCATCCCAAAAGAAGAAAGGTATTTTCAGATACAAAAATACAAGCCGGGTGGTGGTGGTGCACGCCTGTGATCCCAGCACTCTGGGAGGCAGAGGCAGGCGGATTTCTGAGTTCGAGGCCAGCCTGGTCTACAAAGTGAGTTCCAGGACAGCCAGGGCTATACAGAGAAACCCTGTCTCGAAAAAAAAAAAAAACCAAACAAACAAACAAACAAACAAAGATACAAAAATACAGATATACTCACAAAGACATACATATTTCAAATGAAATTGGCATCTAACAGTGGAATAACTAAACAGAGGCTCCAGTAGGCAAGTATCCAACCCAATCCAAGAGTCATTATCTGACGTGACACTGAGGGTCCCATAGTTGGGAATAAAGAAACATCCACGTGAGCGGAACAAAGAGAACACAGAAGCTCTTCCACATTGCTCATCTCTGTAGGGAGGTCAAAAGTCTATCTTGCATGATTAAAATTTTAATTAAATGCACTTTTATTCTAGTTTAAAGAGTACTTTTACCAGCCTTAGAACATTTGTTGAATTCTCCAGCAAAAAAAAAAAAAAAAAAAAAAAATGGATCTCAGTTGCCATAGAAATCTATTCTCTTACATGTGATTAAAAGTAGGTTCCTGTTATCTGGCAAAACTCATTTTATGGATTAGTTTTCAACAATTGTGAAGCAATGACTTGTTAGACATAAGAGAAAAGAGAAAGAGGCTCTCATGTGTTGCCTCACTTTGCTACCAGTCACAGCTTCTTCTTGTATTTTAAGAATGATCCGCATAAATGGCAGAGGATGTCCTTGTTGGACATCAGTAGGAGGAGAGGCCCTTGGGTCTGAGGGGTTCGATGCCCCAGTGTGGGGAAATGCCAGGCTGGGAAGGTGAGTGTGTGAGTGGGTGGAGGAGCACCCTCATAGAGACAGGGGAGGGGAGGGGATAGTGGGTTTCCAGGGCGGAAGCTGGGAAAGGGGTTAATATTTAAATGTAAATAAAGAAAACATCCAATAAAATTACATTTCAATAGAAAAAAAAGAACTAAAAAAAAGAATGATCTCTATGTTTTTCACCAAAATTACAAACTTGGTGCTTATTTTTATATTTAAAATGACTGCTAAACATAATGTTTTTATATTACAAAGTTACCCTTCAGTGACAACCAAGGAATTAAGGATCATGGTTCTAAATACTGTACTTAGTAGCATTCTCTCTCTCTCTCTCTCTCTCTCTCTCTCTCTCTCTCTCACACACACACACACACACACACACACACACCAATAATCCATTCATGCTTTCATTCTCTTATAGCTTCTCTCTTATTCTTCAATGGTTTTATGATTTCATTATCTGAGAGAGAGAGAGAGAGAGAGAGAGAGAGAGAGAGAGGAGAGAAGAGACAGAGACAGAGATAGACATAGACATAGAAAGACACAGATCTAAAGCTGTGTAAGTAATACAGGGATGTATGTATGGTCAAGTGTGTGTTTTGTGTGTGTGTGTGTGTGTGTGTGTTGTACATGGAAAATATGTATAGGTCAGAGAACAATCGCAGGTGGCAGTTCTCAAGGACTTTCCACTATTTGAAACAGAATCACTCACTGACAAGGAACTTGACCATTTAAATCACATTAACTTGCCTGCAAGCTTTCAACCATCTGCCTCCCTCTGCTTCCTTCCTCAGAGCTTGGATGACAGGGATGCTTACATGGCTCCTCAGGTTCCTCCCACTCTCATACTTGGGATTTAACCACTAAGCCATCTCTCCAGCCTGATTTCTTTTACTCTCTAAATATAACTTACAAAACTTGCACATGTTATTTACTGAGATTTGGAAGCATTCCACTGAACAATAAAATCTTCCTAAAATATTCAAATATGCTTTAAGGTTATTAAACAAATTTAACTTTGTTCTAGAATTACTGGGAAATATGACATCATGGGTTGACAATGTCTATATGTAAGCATTTTGGCTTCCATTTAAGGCATTTGCCAGAAAAAAATAGTGGAAATTCAATTTCTGTTCCTTTTGTCCAAAAGTTGTGTTGTTTGTCTGCCCATAGCTTCATGCTATGACATCATTCTAATCAGAAATGGAAGTGCTCCTTGCCAATATTAGAACATTGTTGAACTTGGTGATTTCATACATTTGAAATGGATTTAAATCTTTAGAAGTCAGTTCATGAACTATAAAATAAAGGAACATTGCTTCCTTTTTCCAAGAAAAGTACTTCCCAGGAGCTTCTTAGACAAGGCATTTCCTCCATGAAGCCAGACGTCCAAGAGCTAAAGGGAAGAAAATCGGAAACATATGGAGCAGCAAATTGTCTCTGTGTTTAACTCTTACAATGAAAACACTCGCATGTTGGAACAGTAAGTACACCAATCTGGTGATTGAGAGAGACATTAAACTGAGTTAAAAATGAATAGTTTAACACCTTTATAGGACTACAACCTATGTAGTATGCTTAGCAATCCTAATGCTTGGCACTTGTGTTACTGATTGGTTTGAAATGACATCTAGAAATTGACAGCTTTTGCCAAGCAGAAAAGCCACCTCAGAAAGAAAGCACAATATATAAATAAATACAAAGCAAAGCAAAAACTCTAATGGAAAAATAAAATAATGCATTGATGCAACCATTTCCATAAAAAACTTACTTGAAAGACAAACACACAATGCAAAAGTGGGGTAATTTCTTTGTTTGCTTCTTAGTTTGAAATAGGTTGTTGTTTTGTACTCTGGGTTCGATTTGAACTCAAAATCCTCCTGCCTTATACCTGTGAATATGGGGATGGCAGACATGTACCTCCACATCTGTCTACATTTTATATTACATTATTTTTCCTTCATATTGGAGAATATAAAATTGATTTACAGATGTTAAATATCATGAAAGAGGACAAGTATACTAAATATGTACACTGCCCTTGTGTCTATACATCAACACACTCTCAATCCCTCAACACACATTACTGGACTTCATGCTTTGATTTATTTTCATATTATTGAGAAGTCAATATTTTTTCCTTGTTTTAAGAATGTGTTTGATTCTGGGAACTGTGAGAGGCTTTGGGCAGATTATAGACATAATATCCTTGTCTTTAAGTATGATTTTACACATAATGAATATATATTCAAAAGGTTTTGATATCTTGCATTTCATGTTTCCATTTCCACACCATATATTCCAGTATCAACGTATTCCACTGCATGATCACATCATTGAAAACTCTGGTTTCTGCTCATAATATAAGGCATCTTCTGGAGGGAATGCAGCCAGCTTGGCTTATTTTGTCAGCTCTCAAAGATTGGTATAGTTCCAGCACAGAACTGCTGGTTTTGGTTCAAAGCAGTGAAGCCTTTAGTATGTGGCAGATTTAAAAGCAATCTAATCATTTACTTTAAACCCACTGAATGCTGAAGAATGGCTGATCTGAATTAAAAGTGTTGAGTAGAATGTTGTTGAAATTGGTGTAGTTTTTCCCTTTGTACATGAACATTAATATTTTTGCTTCTTGGTTTGAACCCATTCCTCCAAATGAGAACAAGAGAGATTTGGGAAATATGTCTTTTGTTCACTTCTGGGCAGACTTAGCCTTATGGAGACGGGGTTGCACTACGGTGACATTTAAAAAAAAAAAGCTATTTTGAATCATGTCAATCTCACTTATAATCTACTTTTGAACAATGCACTCAAAAGAAATTCCTAGTCTCAGAGTAATAGTGATTTGCCCTCTGGTGGAGTCTACCCTTCCAGCTGCTTCCACTAAATAAAGCCAGAATAGAGAGCAGGGATAATTAAAAATTAACTGCACCCAACTGGCTCCACACAGCTTTCATTTCTGCATGCCTGTTTGAGGAGGTACTTTTCAAAGCTTTTAATTGCAATATGAAATGAGGTCTCTGATGGTCCAATATCTTTCTTCCTAGGTTTTTACTTCTCTATTTTGCTATGGTCTTATCCATTACTAGAGTGCAAATGTGTATTGTGCTGTGAAAGTTGGTACTGTCATCATCAGTGAGAATGCAAGGTCTTTAGATTTTTCAGATGGAGAAAGCGAGAGGAAGAGAGGAAATTTAGTTAAGGGTTACAAATTACTAAAAGCTTATTATCGATAAATGTATTTTATTTTTTACAATTTAATGGGTTTCTAGAAGTTTGCCTATTACTTTCTTTTATTCCATGTGGTTTGCTACTGTCATCATTTAGATATTAAATATTCCCGAAAGGACTGGGTTTGGAGGCTTGATTCACAGACTGAGGCTTTGAGGCTATGTGAGAACCTTTGAGATTAAGTTGCACACTAGGTTTTGTGACTGAAGAATGCTAGCCCCTCCTTCCTTTTTATTCTCTCCAGCCATGTTAGATGATTTGTTTTGTTGCATGCTTCTCAAAACAGCTTCCAACACTGCATGCAATCAGTGGGATCAATTAAACACGGAAGAACCAAAATCTCTTGAATCATTAGGGAGAAAAAAATCTTTCCTAGATGTAAGATTATGATTGATTCTTGCTATAATCACAACAAGCTAGCTAGCACAATGGTTAAAGGACCACCTATTCACTTCTTTCAGGACTGGACTCCTTTTTGGTGAAGCTAAGTTTACCTTCCGTTGCCTCTGAAGTTACTAGGATTGAATATAAGGACCTCACATTCATTTAATCCAACATGCATCACCGTTGGATTTTCACCATCATTACAAGGGAAAAAGTTTCATTATAATTTATAGTTGGGCTGTAACTCACTATCCATTTGGTTCACACTTCCTGTCTAAGGCATAAAAGAACAAAACGCAGAAGAATAGCATCTAGAACAGCCCATTTATTAGTATACTGCACCCACCCCTGGATGTTCTTTGAACGATCTTAATAATCCCACTGATTCTCACCTTTTTCTCTGCTTTTATTCCTGTGAGAACAAGCATATCTCATGGAGTTACTGCACACAGTCTAGGCTCCTCTGTTCCATTGATTTGCATGATTCTGTGTAAATGACTCTGTGTTTCCAACTTCTACCAGACCTATGCTAAAACTGGAACATGGAAATACTTACAAGGTCCCTGTGGGAGGTAGCATACAAATGTACACTTCTGAATTTGCTAAAAGTTACTAAAGAAATCAATGCATTAAATCACAATGGGTTTCACAAAGTGTGACTTGCTTCCCTTCTGAAATACAATAAAATAAGTAAATAAATAAATAAATAAATAAACAAATAAATAAAAACAATGGTCTTTTTTTTTCAAAAACTCAACATTGTTTATCCTATACAAGTTAAAAATCAATGGTCAAAATTCCATTATTAAAGATTGTTAGACTGTGAAATGCAGTCTATATTCTGGTTGAGCTAGGTTTAAAGCCCAGTGGCCCAGTGGACTTAATCCATGACCGACAGAAGACTCTTTGCCCATATTCCCAGACACTAGGCTGACACCATGAGGCCTTCAGCTCCATAATTCTGTGGCCATCAGTCACATAGGGCCACACCCCAGGCCCCTAGTATTCTGGCTGGACTCCACCCCCACAGTCACCTGGCTCCAGCCAGGTTTGCCCCACCCCACAGTTACCTGGCAACAGCTAGGTAGCAGGCCCACTATAAAAGGAGATGCTTGGCCCCTCCTCTCTCTCTCTCTCTCTCTCTCTCTCTCTCTCTCTCTCTCTCTCTCTTTCTATCTTTCTCTCTTTCTCTCTCATCCCCTGATCCCCCTCTCTCCCAATTCCCTTCCCCTTCTTTCCACTTGGCCATCGCCAGCTTCCACCTTTCTACCTCCCCTCTCTCACTCTACTCTTCTACAACAAAGCAATAAAACCATGGGCTGTCTCCTTCCATGTAAACCTGCTGTGCTGGAACAATGCAAGTGGCCCACAAAAGATCGACTCCCCTCCTTGCAGTCTGACAAGAGTCAAACTGTCCTGAACATGTGTAAGATTGATAATGCCACCTTCAATGACAAGTTGGTTTTGCACTTGTATCTGTTGTTGAGAGATACCATTGCTACCTCACATATAGAAAGTTGTTAAGCCAAGGACTAATGCTTAAACGGGTTTCAAATGGCAGAGAACAAGAAAAGGAAAGAGACTGAAGTTACTGAGTAGCTGGAGGGTGAGTTCAGTTGGGTGAGTATGCACAAGTCTTTGGTGATTTGAAAATCTCCATGGGCTCAAGTAGAGAATCCCTATGATTTCACTTCTTAAGATGTGAGGCAATTGGAAGATAGGAAGCTGAGGTGGCAATATTGCAAAATTCAACATAGCAGGGTCAGATTCTTTACTGCATAACAACACTATCCCAAAGCGTAGACTTCTCATATCCTGGATGATTAGTAGAGCCTGCAGAACTCCCCAAACACCCTGTGTCTCTGTCTTTGTAGGCCCTCAGCTCTGAATGTTCTTCTATGCATGTCACCTGGTCACCTGTCAATTTGTCATTCCAGCTTGTATAAAGGTATATTCAGCATTAGCCACTAGAAACCCTTGTGGTCAGAGACTCTTTTTATCATCTGGTAAGTCAGTCTCTGATATACAGGTGCACCCCAATTGTCTGCAGCATGGCACCAGTAGAGTCATTTTCAGTGCTTACATAGAAAAGGTAGATTAGAATATTCTGGGAGGGGAAACTGGGAGGAGGGCAATATTTGGAATATAAATACATAAATAAATTTAAAAATAAAGAATCACTGGGAGCTCAAGGATCCTCATCTATTAGCCAAGTTCCCTCTGACAACTCATCTTCCAGTTGTTATTCTTTCCAATGTCTATGCTGTTGTGTGTTTTTTTTTTCATAAAAGCAAAATTCATGAATTGGTACAATATAATAAGTCAATTAAATAATTAACCAGACATAAGAACTGAGCCTCACATACAGAATCAGTTTAGGCAATGAAATATAAGTTTGGATTTGAATGCTTCTGCAATGGTAACTTGGTAAACATCTATTTGTAAAAGTGCATGGCACAGAGCTTTTGTGCCAGGTCATTGCCTGGCTCAATTAAGCAGTTCTGTAGACTTTAGCCCCACTCACCTCCTCCAACACAATAATTGGTAGTCACATGCTACGTATTACTTAGTTTCAGCTTTACATCCCATGTCTCTTCGTAACATTCAAGCATCTTAGCTTTTGCATGGTTACTATCTCTTTGCCTGCTAATAATATAAAAAAATAATGTGGAAAGAAATCTTACCTACCATTTTCATAACTGAGCATTAGATTGTAGAAAACAAGATATATAATAGTTGTATAAGGGTTTATAATTAGTAATAGAAAGGAGGAGTGAATCCAATTAGTACACTAGTTTATGGGAAAATGATATTTTTACATTATTAAAAATGAGAAATGAATATGAGTAGTAATAGTATGAGTCAGATGAGTGCTACATCCATTTTTTATCTGACTATAAGATTTGGCTCATCCTGCTAAAGAGAACTGAGAATACAAATGTACCCTTTAGATATTAGTGAAGGCCACCTTTGCCTGATTGGGGATCCAATCTTTGCTTCATTCTCTCTCTCCCCTTCCTCCTTCCCCTTTACCACTATCAACACCCCCTTTTCCCATCTCCCTCATATCCGCCTTCTCTTTCTCCCATTTCAATCTTATACAGTAAGAGCATTTGGCTTGCTTCTGGACATCCCAGCATAGAATGGCCTTTTCATCTTGACAAATGAAGATTATGAACCTACAACATTGGAAATTCTAAGGAGAGAATAAATTAATTTTTATTTCAATCAATCATAAGTTTTCAATTACAGAGGAGAATTAGAAATCACAAAAGTGAGATCAGCTGAAGCTGGCTAGGCATAGGAGACACAGGAAGAGTGGTAGCATAGGGCCAAGGGATCTTATAATTTCTGTGCACTTAACCTTTCTTCCTCATGCTCCTTTAACTTATCACCCTTCTTAAACCCAAATGTGGATGAGAATCATATTTGTTACAAATACTTGGAACCTCCTTATTAGTTTATGGCCAACTGCATCATGATTCTCTCAACAGCTACTGACAGAAGAGGCAAAAACTCTACTGTAGAAGAGACAAGCACAACCAGAAAGGGAAATAAAGCACTGCATATAATCTTCCAAGCGCTGGCTTGATAGAATGGCAGCAAGATAGAATGGCTGATTGATGTCTCAGTCACAATACCAGGAGACAATTTTTAGTTCTTTTCTTAAAATTTCTGTTGAAACCTCAGATCTACAACTAATAATATGCTGTCAGAACCATAGTAAAAAAAAAAAAAAGCAGCACCAGGAGACAAAAATAAGATTACACTGTCATAGCAATACACCAGGAAGAAGTATTTGCTTCCCATTCACATAATCTTGAACGTTACAGAGTGTGAAAAACTTAGAGACCAAAAGAATGACATATTCCCCAAATTGCACAGCCACAATTCCATCAGATTCTATACCAATCTAGTCGACATGGTTCTGTGTCCTGTTGAAGAGACAAACAATAGATGTATGTGTTTTAACTAGTGCTTAAGTCTACAAATCTATGTACAACTATTTTTAAATGTAAAAAAAGCTGCAAATTATGTGTGTTCATGTGATTAGTATAACTGTTTAGGAAAAGATCAAACTGTCCCAACATTAACTTATTTAAGTAAAATTTAAGAACAAAAACCATGGAAACTAACCACATGCAGTTTCTCCATGGGTTCACCATTTAATATGCAACCAAACAACTTGAGAGTTAGTCAACCTGGTCTCATAGACTGTAGAAGGGGACAATGGATGCAGATAATCTCACAAGACTGCTACAGAGAATAAACAGCATGATTTATATGAAGCCATAATTCATGTGAAGTGCTTAGCACCTCTTTCCAAGGCAATACTCAATAAAAATGATCTATGGTACTCACATATTTATAGAGATGTATTTATGCACATGTATGCATATGCATATCAAATATCGATGATGGATTCACAGACAGTGAGTATTTATCATGTGTCTTTTCTTTTTTTAAAATATTTTGTTTCCAGGAAAAAAAATCACAACAGAATGGAAAACTGTCCTTGATACTTTTCATTTTAAAATTTACAGTTTAAAAATGGCAGACATGAAGGTAACAAATTGTTTTGTATGTACATAATTTATAGCTTGAACAGTGTCAAGAGAAACAACCAAATATATTGATGTTTATGGAATTGAAACTTTAAATCTTTAATACATGCTTAACTCTTTTTACATTCCTTGTATCATCCCAGAATGATTTTTCATTCTGCCTCTGAGTACTTGTTCCGAATTAGTAATGATGATAAAATTATCATTCCTAAATGGTCCCAGGGATCTTTGCGTCTGTCTACCCTCAGCTTTTCAATCACACTTTTTTTTAATCACACATTTATAATTTACAGGGCAGATTTACTAGGGATGTATTTGAGAATATGTTTCTTAATTCACACATGGCTTGTTCTAAAGTTTAGGTTGCAACAGCTACAGATTTTGCTTTAGTAAGTCACTCACCTTGAAGGGTCACTCCTGGATGACAACTTTTTCAGCCTGGTCTTGAATCCAAAGACTGTTGAGGTGGGGATTGCGGGACTATAATTAACCCTGGAGCGAATTGAAATACCCATGCTTATTTCATGGGATGTGTTTTAGCTGTAGAATTCCACCCACACTGGTGCCCAATCTGTGCATATTCCAAATATGCTTGCCAAAGAATGAAAACTACTGAGAAAAGGCTGGAATAGACACAAGAAAAGGAAAGGAAGTAAATTTAAAAGTTTAATGTGATTTAAAATAAGTTAAATGGGTTAAGAAATGTTATTGTTTTATTATTATTATTATTTTATTGTTGTTGCTCTTGTTAAACATTTGACTCTTAATAAAATTGAGAATGAAATATTATTTCATCTTTTACTTGGATTTATGTAAGCCTCACAAATCCATATTGAAAAATTTTAAACTTAAAAATTTCAAAACTAAACTGTGCACATAAAATTATGGATTCTCATTAGAGAAATACAAATAGTATGATAAAGAGTATTATTTTATTAATATCTCTTACAGGTTAATAAAACCAGAAATTAATTCAAGATTTTTTCCCACTAGGATGCATAATAATTTATGTACCAGAAACATGATATACATACATACATACACATGCACACACACACATTTGTGGGTGTATATATATATATATATATACATATATATATGTGTGTGTGTGTATATGTGTGTGTGATTTAGCAATTTTATTTATATATATGTATGTATTAGATGTGTTTACATTATATACACACATTATGGATACATACTATTTATACATATATTTAATACATTATATATACACATACATACATATATATATACACATACATACATATACACACACACACACATATATATATATCCATACATATATATATATATCCATACATATATATATATATATATATATATATATATATATATATATATATATGCTTATATATGCTTATATATGCTTACATATCCTTACATATTCTTGCATGGAGTCAAACTTGCTATATAGCCCAAAGAGACCTTAAATTTGTACTCGTCCCACCACACTCCAAGTATTACACTTGCAGTCACGCACCAACATGCACCAAATACATGATGCTGAGAATCCAACCCAGTTTTTTTGTGCATGCTAGCCAAGTGCTTTGCCAGCTGAAGCACATCATTAGCCCAAGGTACATGCTTTAAAGTTACCATTAAAAATAGTGGTAGGGAAGCTCAACTCCAAATGGATCAAGGACCTCCACATAAAACCTGACACACTGAAACTAATAGAAAAGAAACTGGGGAAGACCCTGGAGGACATGGGCACAGGGGGAAAGTTCCTGAATAGAACACCAATAGCTTATGCTCTAAGATCAAGAATTGACAAATGGGACCTCATAAAACTACAAAGTTTCTGTAAGGCAAAGGACACTGTCAAAAGGACAAAACGTCAACCAACAGACTGGGAAAGGATCTTCACCAACCCTAAATCCGACAGAGGGCTAATATCTAATATGTACAAAGAACTCAAGAAAGTAGAACCCAGAGAACCAAATAACCCCATTAAAAAGTGGGGTACGGAGCTAAACAAAGAATTTTCACATGAAGAACTTCGGAGAGCAGAGAAACGCCTTAAGAAATGTTCAACATCATTAATCATTAGAGAAATGCAAATCAAAACAACCCTGAGATTTCACCTTACACCAGTCAGAATGGCTAAGGTCAAAAACTCAGGAGACAGCAGGTGTTGGCGAGGATGTGGAGAAAGAGGAACACTCCTACACTGCTGGTGGGATTGCAAGATGGTGCAACCACTTTGGAAATCAGTTTGGCGATTCCTCAGAAAACTGGGCATGTCACTTCCTGAGGACCCTGTTATACCACTACTGGGCATATATCCAGAGGATTCTTCAGCATGCAATAAGGACACATGCTCCACTATGTTCATAGCAGCCCTATTTGTAGTAGTCAGAAGCTGGAAAGAACCTAGGTGTCCTTCAATGGAGGAATGGATACAAAAAATGTGGTATATTTATACAATGGAGTACTATTCAGCCATTAGAAACAATGAATTCATGAAATTCTTAGACAAATGGATGGATCTGCAGAACATCATACTAAGTGAGGTAACACATTCTCAAAAGATAAGTCATGGTATGCACTCACTAATAAGTGGATATTAGCCTAGAAACTTTGAATACCCAGGACGTAATCCACAAATTAAATGATGTCCAAAAAGAATGGAGGAGTGGCCCCTGGTTCTGGAAAGACTCAGTGCAAGAGTATAGGGGAATTCCATAATAGGGAAGTGGGAAGGGGTGGATGGAAGAACAGGGGGACGGAAGAGGGCTTATGGGACTTGCGGGGAGTGGGGACCCAGAAAAGGGGAAATCATTGGCAATGTAAATAAAAAATATATCAATAAATAAATAAATAATATAAAAATTAAAAAAATAGTGGTATGGAAAGGAAATACATATTTATAGTTCAGAACCAACTAAATGAGAAAACACAGAAAAAAAAGAACTTTAAGAGAGAAGTTAAAGGAAATAAACATATAAGGTTTTTAATCTTCTAAAAACACATTAGATGTTAGATTAGATGTTAGATTGATTTATTCTGGTATTATAGCAATTTAAAAATGATAGACAATAAAAATGAATCCACGCAGGAGGAGTAAGAAAAGCAACGCTCGTGGTATAGAAGGTGATGCTTGTGATTTACTGTTCAGTCTATTTTCACAAGCATCATCTTTGTGTTAGGCACACGCTATACACTGCCGAAGCTGTATGTGACCACCACTGTATTCTACAGTCCAGTGTTGTGAGATACACCCAGGTTGAGTGAGACACCATGAGGCAAGACAAGAACTAAGGGACAAGTCAACCAGGCAAAATTCCAAACATGAGCTAAGAACATGGAAAAAGGATGAGGAATTTTAAGAGTCTGTTACCATTGCAGCATTCTGAAGACATGGAAAAGAGATAAATGATTCCAATGACTTCTGGGGCATGTTCCACTCCTGCAGATCTAGCTAATATAAAGGGTTTGCTGACTGCATTATATACTCTTATTATATCCTAAATACAAGGATCATCATTAAAAATTCTAGAGTAGGCTAGTGGGGTGATTAAATTTCAACGCTGTGATGCTGTGAATGAGAGAATCTCCAGTGTGCTAGGGGACAAATACAGATTACATAGCATGAAGCTCATAGGAGGACTGAATGGATAAGAGAGTGAGAAGATTCAGAAGAAAAAATGACCTAAAATTAGTTGTTAAAGGTTACAAAGAAAGGAGAAATTTAAATGGCTAGTGGATCCTAAAGAGGCATGATAATGAATGTAGCTAGGAACTTTGATTATCTCCCAAAACAGACAAAGAAAGTATCTAGTGAAATGATAGTAAGGTTACTATCAGTTAACAGTGCAAGGAAGGTTCATTGCTCTGCTCTGGTGGGGGGTTTATGGGTAGGTCCAATGTTAGTGAAGAAAGACTCCATGACACAATGTGGAAATGATGGGATGTGTTATATTCATAACTTGTCTCCTTGGCCAAACTTACGTGCAATTAAATAGACCTTTAAAATGAATCTTTAAAAGGACATATACTAAAGTGGAAATCAAAAAAAAACAAAAAACAAAAAAACAAAAGAAGATACAATTGTTTGAGGAGACAACTCTATAAGGAATCACAAAGTACTAGCATTTATAGCCCTCAAATATCTGATGATACTTTCTTTGTTCTTCCGGAACTGGAATGATTGGATGGGCCTAAAAAAATCTAAGAAGAAATTGTTTCGTTCCTCATTAAATGGGCATATAACATTGTATGCTACCTAATAATATTCTTGAAGTATAGGCCATACAAATAATTTTTAAATTTTATTTCAATAAAAGAATTCTACAGCTCTAACATTATTCTCATACCTATTTCTTAGTGAAAAACTAATATTTTATTCTATAATATTTTAGACTCCTGATATATTCAGATTTTATAAAACTACATTATTTAATTACTGCATTTACTTAAGTGGGCATTGCCTATAAATTTTAATAAGGCATTTCAAATCCTTTTGTTCTGAGGTGGGTAGTGGTGTTGCATGCCTTGAATTCCAACAATTGGAAGTCAAAGGCAGGCAGATCTATTAGTTTGAAGCCAGCCTTGTCTACAGAGCAAGTTCCAGGATGGTCAGTGCTACATAGAAAAACCATGACTCTAGGTAAATAGATGGTAGGTAGATAGATAGATAGATAGATAGATAGATAGATAGATAGATAGATAGAGATAGATGATAGAATTTGACTATTCAATCTAGTTTTTTTCAATTTCCCTTGTTACATTATCTTCTTGTTACATTTATATCTTTTTTAACTTATTTTTTTATTCGATATATTTTTTATTTACATTTCAAATGATTTCCCCTTTCCTAGCCCCCCCACTCCCAGAAAGTCCCGTAAGCCCCCTTCTCTCCCCCTGTCCTCCCACCCACCCCTTCCCACTTCCCCGTTCTGGTTTTGCTGAATACTGCTTCATTGAGCCTTTCCAGAACTACAAGAGAAATAGAGAGAGAGGTTAAGATACAAAGAACAATTAGGCATGTAGGGCTTTGTATATTGTATGAAATCACCAATTTTACTATTTTATCTTAAGCTCTCTTTGCACCTTTCAACTGTTATGATTTTGTCTTATCATTGTAATCCTATTGTTGATAGGTAGATACACTGTCTCTTCCTAATATAGCTTATTAATCATAAAGTCTGTTGCTCTTGAAGTTCTTGGGTTGTTCTGTTTTTTGTCCTTAAAAAATTTCACCTTCATTTCCAATCTTGAACCCTGTATATGGATCCTTGAACAGTTCCTTGCTCTCCTCATTTTCTGTGTTCTACAGTGGTTATTGTGTGAGTTGGGGGCATGAGAGTGCTGAGCAGTTTAAGCCTTCAGGTACTTGCCTTCCAATATCATTTCCGGAGTTTCAATGCATTCTTATTTTTCCTTGCATGAAAAGCTGTATCAAATATATCTCTGAACATAGATGCAAATAAATGCATAGATATACCAATGTTGTGTGTAACAGTGAAATTTGTGTTATTAAAATATCTTCATTGAGTTATCCAATGAGGTCATGTTGTCGAAAGCATGGAATGTTTTTGATTCCAACTGAGACGCACTATTGGTTTGGTTATCTGAAATTTATTAAACTCATTATATGACAAATGAGTACTGGAAACGGAAGTGTATTGTGTTGTAGTACTTGAGAGAGGACAAAGTTTAAGGAGAAAAATGGGTTGGTTCCCTTTGGATTCAGACTGTAGTGCGAAATAAATTATGGGTAAATTAAGTTGTCCATAAAGGACAAATTACTATCAATTAACATCAATGAAAAGACTGAACAGGTTTAAAGTCATAGTGATCCTTCTCCATAAAGGATGGGCTACTTTCATGATCTATATTTGTGTCTTGATATCAGAGGTGTGATTGTCAGCACATTGTTGATGGAGGTTTGTCAAATGCAGAAGTCACTGTTTCATGGTTACTGACACAACAGGTTACTTACTGTGTTCCAGAAAGCATTGTATGGACATCACACTTTTTCCTACGCGTATTCCTGTGAAGAGGCTATAAACCTGTGCTTCATTCTCATTCATGGCCATTATTGCATTTTGTAGATATAATAGATTACAAATTAAGATTTTAATACATTTCAAAGATTTCTTAAGAACAAATGATCTCTCAAAGACAGTGAGCCATGCTCTTCACTTTTCATTTTAGCCTGTAATCCTCACATTTGAATGGTAGACAGTACATTCAGTCCTCATCATTTGCATAGTGTTCCTTTTCTTAATAAACAAAATAATCCCATTTTGTATAATTAAAAAAGAAAGCTAGTTTTATATGTGTACTTTCCTCTCTGGTGATCAACATCATAATCAGCCAAACTGGGGTGACTGAAAGTATTATAAAGTAACAGTTCTACTCTGTAGCACTACTCTCCTATGCTGAATGAGACTTCTTAATTTTATTTAACAATACAAGAGAGATAAGACAAGTGATTTGACTTTTTTTGGTATATGTTCTGATTATCTCTGCCCACAAAAATTATACATGGTTCTAAAATTTGAATATTCTGAAAATAATACAATAAATATATTCAAAAATAGATAATTAAAATGGATTCATGAACATAAGCAATGTTTCTATTGTTTAGACTGAACTAGAAACTAAAGAAGAAACTAAAGAAACTAAAGACCATCTGAGTCTTGATCTTCCCTGATGGTTGTTAGGAAAAGCCTGGGTTATTTGGTTTGGATGGGCATACCTCAAAAGGAAACATGACATTTCTAGCAAAAATGTTTTGAAACAATGTTGGCACTATCCCAACAGTTGTCTAAAAAATATTGGGATGATGTAGGTCAAATGACATTAATTAATGCTTTTAAAATGGCAGCAAATATTCTTGATGATTTTGAGTTATTCCATGATCTATATTAAAATAAAACTAGGTCTCAGGGAACAGAGAGCAAAGTGAAACTGTCTTTAGGTTTATGTAGAATTTGAATCATTAAAGAATAGAAGAAATTGACTCTTTTGGTATATATTAATGCAAATCTAGGAAGAAATGTGGGCATGCATTAAATATCATTATAGTGTATCTTTTCCATTCCTTGTTTTTTAACACGTGATAAGAAAACTTATCCTCATGCTCTATCAAGTGAGCTTCCCTGAATAGACTCCAGAGAAAGAAAACCACTTCACTAGTGCTACAGTAAGCACCTCACAAGTAAAGCATATGGCAAAACAACATCTTCTGTCCGTGTTTGTTCCCTCTGGAAAGTTTTGTTCTGCTGTTTGTGGAGTCATATACATTTTTCCCCATAATGAATGTCTAATCCTTTATATTAATTTGTTTACAATCCTTTGGTATATTTATTTCCAGATTATAAATAATGGAGAATTCCACTTAGTTGACTGTTCCATATCGTGGATATGTCTAGTTGCCTTTCATGACTACATTGAAGTTTAATGAGCTTAGGGCAATAATAAGTCCTCATAATTTAGTGTTGTCCCAAAGAATTAAGAAGTCACCAAGATTTTATGCCAAGCTGTGTGATGGCTTATCTGTATAATCCCAGCACTCAAGAAGCTATGGCAGGGCACTTGGCTGACAGATACAAGATGGTGGACAGTATGAAACTAAAAGATGTAAATGGCAGTAAGAGAAGAAAAATCACAGAAGGAAGACTTGTTAGAAACCCTCCAGGGACTTAGAGTTGCCTTTTAGTCACTCACCTTAAGGGACCCACTATGCACCTGAAAATAAACCTCTGGCTTTTGCATCAATATGCATCTCAGTGTCTCACTTGGAGGCATCTCAAAAATCAGATTCATTCAAGATACGATGCAGACTCAGATTATAACATTATCTAGAGAAGCCTTTTTACTAAGAGGAATAAGAAAGGAAAACCAGGTTTCCATCTCGGACCCAGAGCTGACCCTGTACCATAGCTCTCCATACTCAAATCCTGATGGAGAGAGCTTGTCTCTTAGAAGTGCTGACAAACCTGATGGACAACACAGGTGAGACCATCACTTCTGCTCGAATTTCTGGCCTAAGAGGCACCTGCCCAGAGCCATCAGGACACATAAATTAAGAAACAGCTGGGAGCAGGATCTTTCCAGTTTCTATCTGTGCCCAGAACTGACCCTGTAACACAGCTCACTATACCCAAAATTTTCCCAGAGAAAGCTGGTCTACAAGGAGTGCTGATATACAGGCTTATAGGAGGGACAAGCCACAGACAGAGACAGAAAGACCAGCTAACACCACAGATAAGCAGATGGTGAGAGACAAGGGCAAGAACATCAGTGGATGTGGAAAAGCCTCAGCCAGGGCGCCCCATCTCCAGGCAGTGCAAGAAGCCAACTATACACCCAGAGGCCATCTAGGAAGAGGCAGATTGCACTGGTAAGTCCAGTCCTGAAGAGCGTAGGATCCAGTCCAGAGGCCTCTGGCAAGAGCCTTCCAGTCTCCGCCTCTGGATCAGGAACAGACTTAGCCACAGCTCCTCATTTCCAAGCAGTGCAGGAAGCCAGTTATACACCCAGAGGCCAGCTAGGAAGAGGCAGCTTGCACAGGTGAGTCTGGTCCTGCAGAGCTGAGGATCTGCCTGCACAGCCTGCATCCAGAGCTGATCAGGGCCACAGATGTGCATAACCAAATACAACTATAAGAGAGTGGGTCTCGGCTGCCATCTTTGCTTCTGTGACTGTGCAACAGATTGGTAGGCAGGTTCCACGAGAGTAGAAGATAACTTGGGACACATCAGACCAGGACTCCCCCTGCACCCAGGAACTCTTCAGCACCACAGCAATTTGTGTCAGAAGAAAGCAGCTCACGTGAAGCTGCCAAGATAGGCCTACAGGTACACAAACAGGAGGGGCAAGCTCCTGCCAGTGACAGCAGGCCCAATGAACACCAGTGATAACCTGATGGCAAAAGGCAAATTTGGGAACGTTGCCAACAGAAATCAAGGCAATATGGGACCATCCGAACCCATTCTCCCACAGCAGCAAGTCCTGGATAACCCAACACACCAGGAAAGCAAGACTTGGATTTAAAATCACAGGCCATGATGCTGATGGAGGGCATCATGGAGGGATTCAAGAAGGACATAAATAACTCCCTTAAAGAAATACAAGAGAACACATCTAAATAGCAAGAAGCCCTTGAAGAACTAAGGGAAAACACAACAAAAAGGTGAAGAAATTAAACAAAGCCATCCAGGATCTAAAGAAGGAGGTAGAAACAATAACTAAATCACAAAGGGAGACAACTCAGGACATAGAAAACCTAGAAAAGAAGTCAGGAGTCAAGGATCCAAGCATCAACAACAGAATACAAGAGATGGAAGAGAGAATCTCAGATGCAGAAGATATCATAGAAAGCATTGATACAATAGTCAAAGAAAATGAAAAATGCAAAAGGTTCCTGACCCAAAATATCCAGGAAATCCAGAACAAAATAAGAAATCCAAACCTAAGGATTATAGGCATAGAAGAGAGTGAAGATCTCCAACTGAAAGGGCCAGTAAATGTCTTCAAGAAAATTATAGAAGAAAACTTTCCTAACCTAAAGAAAGATATGCCCATAAACATACAAAAAGCCTACAGAACTCCAAATAGATTCGACCAGAAAAGAAATTCATCCTGTCATATAATAATTAAAACACCAAATGTACTAAACAAAGAAAGGATATTAAGAGCAGTAAGGGGAAAAAGGTCAAGTAACATATAGACGTAGACCTATCAGAATTACAACGGATTTCTCACCAGAGACTATGAAAGCCAGAAGAGCCTGGGCAGATGTCATGCAGACCCTAAGGGAACACAAATCCCAACCCAAACTGCTATATCCAGCAAATCTTTCAATTACCATAAATGGAGAAACCAAGGTTTTTTCATGACAAAAACAAATTTACACAGTATCTTTCCACAAACCCAGCCCTTCAAAAGATAATGACTGGAAAACACCAACAAAGGGAAACTACACACAAGAAAAAGCAAGAAATTAATCTCTTTTTATCAAACCCAAAAGAAGATAACCACACAAACATAAAAATTACATCAAAAACAGTAGGAAGCAAGAATCACTATTCCTTAATATCTCTTAACATCAATGGACTTAATTCCCCAATAAAAAAGACATAGACTAACAGACTGGATTCATAAACAAGACCCAACATTTTGTGGCATACAGGAAACGCATCTCAGTGTCAAAGGCAAACACTACCTAAAAGTAAAAGACTGGAAAAC
The DNA here is from genome assembly GCF_947179515.1 of Apodemus sylvaticus. NCBI lineage: Eukaryota > Metazoa > Chordata > Mammalia > Rodentia > Muridae > Apodemus > Apodemus sylvaticus. The sequence goes on along the minus strand of NC_067485.1, from coordinate 83,046,215 downwards.
AGTTATCCAAGCAAATGGTTCCAGGAAACAAGATGGAGTAGCCATTCTAAAATCCAATAAAATAGACTTTCAACCAAAAGTCATCAAAAAGATACAGAACGCCACTTTGTACTCATCAAAAGAAAAACCTACCAGGAAGAACTCTCAATTTTGAATATCTATGCCCCAAATGGAAGCCTTACTAAAGCTTAAAGCATACATTGCACCCCACACAATAATTGTGGGGGACTTAAACACCCCACTATCTCCAATGCACAGATCAGGGAAACTCAAACTAAACAGAGTCACAGTGAAACTAACAGAATTTTTGGACTAAATGAACTTAATAGATATCTATAGAACATTTCATCCTAAATCAAAAGGGTATACCTTCTTCTAAGCATCACATGGTGCCTTCTCCAAAAATTGGCCATATAATTGGACACAAAACAGACGTCAACAGATATAAGATGATTCAACTAATTACATGCCTCCTATCAGATCACTATGGAATAAGGGTCATCTTCAGTAGCAACAAAAACAACAAAAAGCCCACATACACATGGAAGCTTAACAATTCTCTACTCAATGATACCTTGGTAAAGGAAGAAATAAGAAAAAAAAATCAAAGACTTTTTACAACTTAATGAAAATGAAGGCACAACATACCCAAACTTATGGGACACAATGAAAGCAGTGCTAAGAAGAAAGTTCCTAACTCTGAGTGCCTACAAAAAGAAGCTGGAGAGAGCATACATAAGCAGATTAACAGAAAACCTGAAAGCTTTAGAACAAAAAGAAGCTAATACACCCAAGAGGAGTAGAAGGCAGGAAATCATGAAACCCAGGGCTGAAATCAACCAAGTTGAAACAAAAAGAACTATACAAAGAATCACCAAAGGTAGAAGCTGGTTCTTTGAGAAGATCAACAAGATAGATAAACCTATAGCCAGACTAGCCACAGGGCACAGAGACAGTACCCAAATTAACAAAATTAGAAATGAAAAGGGTGATACAACAACAGAATCTGAGGAAATCAAAAAAAATTATCATATCCTACTACAAAAGCCTATACTCAACAAAACTGGAAAATCTGGAGGAAATAGACAATTTCCTAGACAGATATCAATTACCAAAATTTAATCAGGATCAGATAGCCCATATAAATGGACCCATGACCCCTAAAGAAATAGAAGTGGTCATTGACAGTCTCCGAACCAAATAAAGCACAGGACTAGATGGTTTTAGTGCAGAATTCTATCAGATCTTCAAAGGAGACCTTATGCCAATACTCTTCAAAATATTCCACAAAATAGAAATAGAAGAAGCATTACCCAACTCATTCTATGAAGCCACAAATTCGCTGATACCAAAACCACACAAAGATCCACCAAAAAAAGAGAACCTTAGACCAATTTCCCTTATGAATATTGGTGCAAAAATCTTCAATAAAATTCTTACCAAACCAATCCAAGAACACATCAAAACAATCATTCACCACGATCAAGTAGGCTTCATCCCAGGGATGCAGGGATAGTTCAATATACGGGAACACATCAATGTAATCTACTACATAAACAAACTCAAAAAAAAAAAAAAACCACATGATCATTTCATTAGATGCTGAAAACCATTTGATAAAATTCAGCATTTGTTCGTGTTAAAGGTTTTGGAAAGTACAGGAATTCAAGGCCCATACCTAAACATAATAAAAACAATATACAGCAAACCAGTAGCCAACATCATATTAAATGGAGAGAAACTTGAAGCAATCCCACTAAAATCAGGGACTAGACAAGGCTTCCCTCTCTCTCCATATTTATTCAATATGGTACTTGACGTTCTAGCTAGAGCAATTAGACAATACAAGGAGGTCAAAGGGATACCAACTGGAAAGGAAGTAGTCAAACTATCACTATTTGCAGATAATATGATAGTATACTTAAGTGAGACAAAAAAATAAATCAGAGAACTCCTACAGCTGATAAATAACTTCAGCAAGGTGGCTGGTTATAAAATTAACTCAAGCAAATCAGTAGCCTTCCTATACTCAAAGGATAAACAGGCTGAGAAAGAAATTAGGGAAATGACCCCCTTCACAATAGCTGCAAACAGCATAAAGTATCTTGGTGTAACTCTATCCAAACAACTGAAAGATCTGTATGACAGGAACTTCAAGTCTTTGAAGAAAGAAATTGAAGAAGACCTCAGAAGATAGAAAAATCTTCCTTGCTCTTGGATTGGCAGCATTAATATAGTAAAAATAGCCATCTTGCCAAAAGCAATCTACTGAATCAATGCAATCTCCATCAAAATCCCAACTCAATTCTTCATAGACTTAGAAAGAGCAATTCTCAAATTCATCGGGAATAACAAAAAACACAGGATAGCTAAAACTGTTCTCAACAGTAAAAGAACTTCTGGGGGAAACAGTATCCCTGACCTCAAGCAGTACTACAGAGCAATTGTGTTAAAAACTGCATGGTATTAGTACAGTGACAGGCAAGTAGATCAATGGAATAGAATTGAAGATCCAGAAATGAAACCACAGAATTATGGTCACTTGATCTTTAATAAAGGAGAGGAAAACATCCAGTGGAAAAAAGATAGCCTCTTCAACAAATGGTGCTGGTTCAACTGGAGGTCAGCATGCAAAAAATGCGAATTGATCCATTCTTTTCTCCTTGTACTAAGCTCAAGTCCAAGTGGATCAAGAACCTCAACATAAGACCAGACACACTGAAACTAATAGAAAAGAAACTGGGGAAGATTCTTGAGGACATGGACACAGGGGGAAATTTCCTCAACAGAATACCAATAGCTTATGCTCTAAGATCAAGAATTGACAAATAGGGCCTCATAAAACTGCAAAGTTTCTGTAAGGCAAAGGACATTGTCAAAAGGACAAAATGACAACCAACAAATTGGGAAAAGATCTTTACCAACACTACATCCGACAGAGGGCTTATATTCAAGATATATAAAGAACTCAAGAACGTAGACTCCAGAGAGTCAAATATCCCCCTTAAAAATGGGGTACAGAGCTAAACAAAGAATTTTCACCTAAGGAATATCAAATGGTTGAGACCCACTTAAAGAAATGTTCAACATCCTTAGTAATCAGAGAAATGCAAATCAAAACAACCCTGAGATTGTACCACACACCATTCAGAATGGCTAAGATCAAAAAGTCAGGAGAAAACAGGTGCTGGGGAGGATATGGAGAAAGAGGAGCACTCTTCCACTGCTGGTGGGGTTGCAAGCTGGTACTACCACTCTGGAAATCAGTCTGGCGGTTCCTCAGAAAACTGGGAATGATATTTGCAGAGGACCCCACTATACCACTCCTGGGCATATACCTAGAGGATTACCGAGCATGAAATAAGGGTACATGCTGCACTATGTTCATAGCAGCCCTATTTATAATAGCCAGAAGCTGGAAAGAACCCAGATGTCCCTCAACAGAGGAATGGATACAGAAAATGTGGTATATATACACAATGGAGTACTATTCAGCCATTAGAAACAATGAATTCATGAAATTCTTAGACAATTGGATGGATCTGGAGAACATCATCCTAAGTGAGGAAACCCAGTCTCAAAGAGCACTCATGGTATGCACTCACTGATAAATGGATATTAGCCTAGAAGCTTGGAATACTCAAGACACAATGCACATATCAAATGATGCCCAAGAAGAAGAAAGCAGTTGCCCCCAGTCCTGGAAAAACTTAATGGAGCAGTGAAGAGGAATACCAGAACAGGAATTCTGGGAAGGGTTGGATTGGGGAGTAGGGGAAGGGAGGAGGGCTTATGGGACTTTTGGGAAGTGGTGGTCCAGGAAAGGGAAAATCACTTGAAATGTAAATAAAGATTATATCAAATAAAAAAAGTAGTATCAGCCAAGCATGCCTATAATCCCAGGAACTTGTTGGCATAGACAGAAATTCAAGGCCATCACCTGGAGTTCAACGTAAGCCTGCTCTACACAGCGATCTACAGGCCAAGCAGAACTCCATAGCAAGATCCCGCCTCAAAAAGTATGGTATCATAAATAAGCATTGAATTAGTCCAGATTATTCTCGGGACACATTAATTAAGGCAATAAGATGGGTGTTAGTGAGATAGTCAGCAGTGTTAGATAATGTAAGGGACACATTGCTTGTGTGACCAAGTAGCCTGTTTAAGCCAAGTAGCCCAGTAACAAAAAAAAAAAAAAAAAAAAAAAAAGAAGAGAAAACAAAGAACATCAGCAACAGAAACCAAGGCTACTTGGCATCAGAACCCAGTTCTCCCACCACATCAAGTCCTGGATACCCCAACACATGGGAAAAGCAAGTCTCTGATTTAAAATTATATCTCATGGTGATGATAGAGGACTTTAAGAAGGACATAACTAACTCCCTTAAAGAAATAAAGGAGAGTACAGGTGAAAATGTAGAAGGTAGAAGGTAAAGAGGTAAAAGGTAGAAAAGGAAGCACCAAAAATCCCCCTAAAGAATTACAGGAAAACACATCCAAACAGGTGAAAGAACTGAAAAACATTATCCAGGATCTAAACAAGGAAAGAGAAACCATGAAGAAATCATAAAGGGAGACAACCCTGGAGATAGAAAACCTAGGAAAGAGATCAAGAGTTATAGACAAAAGTATCACCAACAGAATACAAGAAATAGAAGAGAGAATTTCAAGTGCAGAAGATACCATAGAAAACATTGACACAACAGTCAAAGAAAAGGCAAAATGCAAAAAGCTACTCACCCAAAACATCCAGGAAATCCAGGATTCATTGAGAAGACTATATCTAAGGATAATAGGTATAGAAGAGAGTGAAGATTCTCAACTTAAAGGGCCAGTAAATACCTTCAAAAAATTGTAGAAGAAAACTCCATAATCTAAAGAAAGAGATCCCATGAACATACAAGAAACCTAAAGGTTGGACTAGAAAAGAAATTTTTCCCATCACATAATAATCAAAACACCAAATGCACTAAATAAAGAAAGAATATTAAAAGCAGTAAGGGAAAAAGGTCAAGTAACATATAAAGGCAGACCTATCTGAATTACACAAACTTCTCACCAGAGACTATGTAAGTTTGAAAATCCTGGGCCAATGTCATACAGACCCTAAGAGAACATAAATGGCAATGGCAGCCCAGGTTATTATATCCAGCAAAACATTCAATTAACATAGATGGAAAAGCCAAGACATCCCATGGCAAAACCAAATTTATACAATATCTCTCCACAAATCCAGCCCTACAAAAGATAATAGATGGAAAACTCCAACACAAGGAGGGAAACTACACCATAGAAAAAGCAGGAAAATAATCATCTTTCAACAAATCCAAAAGATAGCCACACAAACATAATTCTACTCTAACAACAAAAATATCATGAAACTACAATCATTTTTCCTTAATATTTCTTTTTTATGTATTTTGCATTTTTTTAATATTTTTATTTTTGATATTCTTTGTTTACATTCCAAATGATTTCCCCTTTCCTGCATCACCCCTCCCCATATGTCCCATAAACCTTCTTCTCTCCATACATTCTCCAATCACTTCCCTTCTTTTTTCTGTCCTTATATTCCCCTCCAATGCTAGATCAATCCTTTCCAGGATCAGGACCCTCTCCATACTTCTTCATGGGAGTCATTTGTTATGAGATTTGTGCCTTGGGTATTCAGGGCTTCTGGGCTAATTAATATCCACTTATCAGAGATTGCATTCCATGTGTATTATTTTGTGATTGGGTTACCTCATTTAGGATGATATTTTAATCATTGTTTCAATTCCCCCAATAAAATGACTAACCGATTGGATAGATAAACAGGACCCAGATTTTTTTTTTTTGCATACAGGAAGCACACCTCAGTGAGAAAGACAGACACTATCTCAGAGTATAAGGCTGAAAAACAATTTTCCATGCAAACAGTCCCCCAAAAACAAGCTGGAGTAGCCTTTCTAATATTGCATAAAATTGACTTTCAACCAAATGTTATCAAAAAAAGATAAGGAAGGTCACTTCATACTCATCAAAGGAAAAAAAATTACCAAGATGAACTCTCAGTTCTGAACGTCTATGCACCAAATGCAAGGGCACCCACATTCATAAAAGAAACTTTACTAAAGCTCAAAGCACACATTGCACCTCACAGAATAGTAGGAGACTTCAATACCCCTCTCTCATCAATGGACAGATCAAGGAAATAGAAGCTTAACAGAGACACAGTGAAACTAACAGAAGTTGTGAACCTAATGGATATGTCTATAGAACATTTAATCCTAAAACAAAAAGAAGATATATACCATTTTCTCAACACCTCATACTACCTTCTCCAAAATTGACCATATAAAGAGTGTGGAATACCCCACTACAACTCATAGACCACATGAAGTTTAAGAAGAAGGAATGCCAAAGAGTGGATGCTTAAGTACTACTTAGAAGGGGGCAACAATATAAACAAGGGAAGTAAAGGGTGGGAAGGACTTGGGAGGAGAGGAGAGGAGAGGCAAAAGAGGGGCAGAATCAGGTATAGGAGGAGATGGAGGAGATAAACAGAGGGTCAGGAAATTGAACAGAGGTGTATAGCAATGGGGCATGTGGAACTGGGGTAGCAACAAGAAAGTCTCAGATGCCAGGAACACAAGAGCCTTCCAGGACCCCACAGGGATGACATTAGCTGAACTACCTCACAAAGGAGAGGGAAACCTATTGAGACTGTATCCAGAGGTTAGGTATGGCCCCTTGGTTGAGGGATAGGGCCACCTACCCAGCACCAAAATTTCAACCCAGAATTCCTCTGTCTAAAAGAAAAACAGGGACAAAGAGTGAAACAGAGACTGAAGGATAGGCCATTCACAGACTGTCCCACCTGGGGATCCATTCCACTTGCAGACAAGAAACCTGATGCTATTGTGGATGCCAAGAAGTACTTGCTGACAGGAACCTGATATGGCTGTCTCCAGAGAGGCTCTGCCAGATCCTGACCATACAGACAAGAATGTTTACAACCAACCATCAAACTAAGCACAAAAACCCCTATGGAGAAGCTAGGGGAATGACTGAAGGAGCTGAGGGGGTCATATCTGGCATCAATGGGAGGGGAGGCCCTTGGTCCTGTGAAGTCTTGATACCCCAGTGTAGCTAGGGCTATGAGGTAGGAGTGGGTGGGTGGGTGGGTGGGTGGGTGGGGGAGCACCCTCATAGAATCAGGGAAATAGGGGATGGGTTAGGGGTTTGCAGAGGGGAAACCAGGAAAGTAGGTAACATTTGAAATGCAAACAAAGTATCCAATTAAAAAAAGAGCTACTGCAGGGAGCTTTCTATGAGTTCAAAGACAACCAGAGCTATATGTTTAGTCACAGGTTGGCATGGACTATGGAGTGCAAATCTAAACAATGCAGTAAGTAAAATAAAAGTTAGTTGAGATGATGTAAATCTATCACTGCCCTCCTTGCTTCCTCTTTTCAATCTCACAGAGTTAAAAAGAGTAAATTCAATAGTAATATTAAATATATTTTATCAAATATTTTAATTTACAATTAAGTGACTTTACTGAATATTAAATATCATTGATCATACATTGCTTTCTCCCATGTTGAGTATGTCAATACATTCCTAAAAATACATGAATCAGCCATCATGCTACTATTCTACCAACTTTAAATAAAATGTATTGATTACCGGTTGTGAGAGTTAAGAAAACCATGGATATCTTCATCTGAAAAACTGGAACTTAAGATCTTTATACAATGACTCAGCATTATAGAAATGCTTAATATAGAGACTGAAAACCCAAGTTCCACTTCTAGAGTCCACATGGAACTGACTCTAACAAGTTGTCTTTTGACTGCCTTTCATATCCACTACAGAATGTGTAGATACCACACAAATAAATATAATTTGGCATAAGTTAATGGAGGGCCTCTCTTCTAGTTCTTCAATAATTTGAGCTTTTGTAAGTGTGAAAAATATCTTTCCAAGAGTATCTATTTTTTTTCAGAATCTTTTCATAGCCTCCTGGAGCCATTAGTAAATAATAGTAAATCCCTTTCCATCAAAAAGTTTCATTTTCAATTTCTCGTTGGCGTTCTGTGTTTCAGAAGTTACCCAAGGACAGTTTGTTAATTCAATCCATCTGTGTGTTGCTGTAGTTCCCCCAAATCACTCACCTTCCATATCTACCTCAATCAAAAACACTGAGATATCTTCTTAAACTAAATTGCCTTCTGGTTTTCACGGGAGGTCTTAAAGTGCACCAACACACATTCATTTAATTTATCCTTACATCACCTCAAAGAATTGTGTAGAACTATGAATCATGTAGAGACCTACCTTTGTAGCTTTCTATCATTATTCTGCCTCCACTCCACCATTATCAACTGCTTTAGGCTGCTAAAAATGCAACTGTCTTAGTCAGGGTTTCTATTCATGCACAAAATATAATGACGAAAAAGCAAGTTGGGGAGGAAAGAGTTTATTCAGCTTACATGTCCACATTTCTGTTCTTTACCAAAGGAAGTCAGGATTGGAACTCAAGCAGGTCAGGAAGCAAGAGCTGATGCAGAGGCCATGAAGAAGAGGCCATGAAGCAATCCACTTACTGGATTGCTTCCCCTGGCTTGCTCAGCTTGCTTTCTTATAGAATTCAGAACTAGGGATGGCACCACCCACAACGAGCCTTCCCACTCTTGATAACTAACTGAGAAAATTCCTTACAGCTAGATATCATGGAGGCATTTCTTCAAGTGAAGTTCCTCTCTCTGTGATAATTCCAGTTTGTGTCAAGTTAACACACAATATTAGCCAGTACACCAACGTAGGATAGTTAATTATTTGCCTTGACAATTTCCATACACCACTGAAATATCAAATGTGTTTTTGTTTTAAACTTTCCATCTACTAGTCTTAGTGTGGTAGTCATCCAAGCAAGGTGATGACCATATACCCTGAAAACATAATGCAAGATAGAGAGCATAATCTATGTGTAGGTACATATTGATCCTTCTCAAGCCAAGCATTAAGTGTTAGGTGGATGGAACATGGAAAATGGAACATGTTCTATATAGGATTTTTCCATTTATTACAAAATCATCCCCATCCCCACTATAACATCTGTTACCCACCAACATGTGAGCTTATTTAGAGCTTTGAAATATTATCTTCTGCATCCATAAGGACAGTTTCTATTAATGCCAAGTAGAAAGTTATTATTAGACTTTCCACTGGTACATTTTATGTTTATAATCTCAACAGTCCACATTAGATTGTTCTTCAGGATTTTTCTAAGACTCACCCTGCTGTCCTCACAGAATTATTATGCATAATTTGTTTCTATACAGTAGATGTTCTGCCTTTATTCATGTTAACAAAGGCATACAGGAATGGGGAATTCTGTTGGCATGTCCAATCAATATTGTCTGACTGATGAGTTTGAATGCTTTATGTTTTACAATACTGGAGGACATGTTTCGAAAGCAGATATGCTATTTATGCTAGAATATATTCAGCGAAAAGGAAGAAACTTTTCTTTCCATAATCTAGTTTAATATTATGATTTTCCTCAACTATTCTTCACAGTCTCAAAACATCATATACTTCTGTTTTCACAACTGAATTGCTGCCTCAATTAGCTCACCATTAGTTTTACCAATGGGTTTTAAGTCACAATATATGGCATGTCACAGAAAAAAAATGTTTCCTAAACTCTTCCATGCTGTTCATTTTATACACACAAGTTTGAGGTTTCAGGATCCCCAGTGGACAGCTCGGTTGACACTGGTCCTTACACTGACTAGTGGGCATAAGCACTGCCTCAGGCAATCTGAAATCAGACTTCTTACCTTACAGATTTCTAAATTTCTCCAATCAGAATAACTAGATCAATTATTTTGGGAGTTAATCATTTGGTATTGAAAAATAAAGTCCTGTGTTTCTACTAAAATTCCCAGATATCTATATTAAGACCTTTAATTTCTCCATTCATTTTTATTGCTTGAACTTCTTAATAACTACTTAAATATTTCTACTATACAGAAAAGGGAACATTCAGTTTCCCTTTGTCCTTCTTTCTCTTCAAGGATTACCATAATTTTCTCAGAGATCTATGATTTTTTTGACCAATTCATCTCTTAACCATAGTTCTAAGAGTAGCCAGTATAGCTTGGGTTGGCTGAGATCTGGACTTGACTCACACACACACACTTGCACACTCGAGTCCATGCATGAAACATTCTGTCTAATTAATTACAGAGAACATACATGTCAACACTATTGCTGCTAATTTAATTTGGCAACAAAATTTCGACTTAGAAACTTAATAGAGAGTGTATCTACTTCCAAACATTGTTCCAATGTTCTTCAACCTTGCTCAGATGGATGAACTCTTACATAAGAGGTAGGAGAGGAAGGTGGTGGGTACAGAGTGGGTTGAAACCCTTTACTGCAACCCCTGACTTACAAAACTCATGCAGCTCTTAGGACAAATTCTATCAAACTGCCAGAAGCAAAATTCTTTCAATAGGCCTTGCTCCATTCCTTAGACACTGGCCATTGTGTGGTGTCTACACACCATTTATCTAGCACAGAGTGGTGTTTAAAAGTGTCTTGAAAATGGAATACAGGAGGACCAGGGAGGTTGTCCAAATTTGCATTACCAAATCAAAACATTTTGGATTTGCATAATGAAAATAGTCTTAGTCAATCCAGATGATGGAGAACACAGAGATACTTTGGCTCCTAGCTACTCAGGAATGGGCAGCATTGACCTCTGCTTAAACTTAGTTTTGCATAAAGCTCATTAAGTGGCATTAAAACTATGGTATGCTCTCATGCTGTCAACACTTCAACCCAGACACTTTTCCATCTCTCCTTAAATTCATGTAATAGCTTTGTAGTTAATGTTTTCTTTTTCATTTCATAACAAAAGCCACATTAGAACTTAAAAGTGGGGGAAAAAAGATTCCTTTGCTCATGTCATGATCAGCTACAAAAGGAACCATTAAATTGACTTACAACAATAATAAAACATTCTCACACTTGTGCACTAATACAGGCACCACTATTTCACTGATACAGCCTGTGCCTTTCTGTGGATATTTGTTTTGAACTATTAGCTGTGAGACTTGTTGCAAGCTAAAGACTCAATTCATATCTTCTTTATGAATTAGTTGCACATAAGAAATATGTATGTGGCAGACAGTTAGAGGTGCTCTTTCTGTGTCAGACCACCTAAGAACCAAAGACTGTCAAACTTCTTGGCAAAAACAACAGTCAAACTCAGCAATAATTTGGAGAAGTATACTGTTCTCTTCCCAGTATGCTACATCCTAGGAGCAGTTGTTGGTTGTAGAATAGTTAAAATTAGCCATGGGGGAAGAGAAAGTAGAAATAAAACTCTTAGATGCACATCCCACATGGGCCTTAGGGCAACCAATCAAGAAAGCCCTGAGTTGTTCCCAAAAAGCGGTAAGAGTTTTATCCTTAGCTTCTAGTAACATTCTTTTTATTGAAGGAAGTCCACTTTGCTTTCTTGGGCATTTTAACAACCAAAACCAACAAAAATTCAGGGGACATTTTAATGGAGATTCTATGAGTTTCACAAAGCACCTTACATTTAAATTTTTTAAGATTTGTTGAGAGAATTTTTACTGATTTTGAATCTGTAGGAAATCATATTCTCAGATTAAAAATAAAACCATTTTTTATTTATTTAGATTTGTCAGGTTCCTTTTACTAAATTTTCAGTTTCAAAGTCTAACATAGATCCCAATGTAGGTTTCTTCAGCTTTCAACTTCCATTTGTTCAATATCACCCTTGCAGTTACCATTGACATTAGTTCCTTTGTTAAAATTATCTTTTTTTAGTATAAAGAAACTTTGTGCTCTCTGTCAGAGTATTGGAAACATGCCAATAAGGTAGGAAAAAATCTTATTATGCAATTAATGATTTTAGTTGCATATTGCTATGTTGATATGAACTTTTGCTTTTGCAAATACTCAATATATTTTCTTTAATTCTAAGAAAGTCATAGAGATAAAGATATTGATAAAGATAGAGATAGATGAGATAGACACACACACATATATAAATAGATTATATAGAGATAGAGATAGAAAGAGATGATATACATATAGAGACAGAGACAGATATAGATGAGTGTGTGAATTTGAAACATCTTTCCATTCTATCCCATTCAATATGTTCTTTTTTAGTCCCTTAAATAATGCATTATATAAGAATACATTTTTAAAGCCTTCTTGTTGTATAGAAATTTAATAATTTATTTAATGAGTTGTTTTCTTCCTTCCATCCACCAATTCTCATTGTCCTGCTGATCCATTCCTCCCAACAACCTGACCCTTCTAGCTGCATGTTCTGTGTGAAGCCCACTTAAGTTAGACTTACTTGCCCAAGTGTGCATGGGAGTATACTTCCTGGAGGAAGGACAACTTTACTCACCACTGGCTACATTTTTTTTCTTACTACACAAAGACAACTGACTACACCAATGAGGAAAATTACAAATCCTCTTTTAACAGCCATTAAGTGCCATTGCCCTACCACCACTGTGATGACATACAGTTGGGTCGAATCTTATGTCAGCTTGTACAGATAGTCACAACTGCAGTGAGTTTGTGGGTGCAACAGCTATGTCACATGTGGACCACATCTTTGGCTGCATGTCTCTCTATACCTTTCCTTTCACATTCCTTCTGCCCCCTCTTATATGATATTACACAATTCCTTCAAAAGTTCCCCATAGGCCTTCAATTCTTTGTCCCATAACAACGTTTGTTAATTAAAAATGAAAAACAAAACTTTGCTAGTAACCTGTCATGATTTTAAACTTGAATTGCTTAATGTACTTGCCTTAAAGTTATTTAGAATGGTGTATGTATGAGTCTTATTCTTTTCACATGGGGATCTTTATAGACATCTTTGAGTCTTCTCCTATTCAGAGTAGATTAGTGCACATGCAAAGACGTGTGTTACACAGGAATATTTATAACTAGAGAACATTTAAGAATAACTTTGGCTAATGTTTTTAATAATGTAAGTGTGGTTGCCCACATGGATGTCCATGCAGATGGACATCCTCATACATGTATATGTGTAAGGCTTGGGCAGTTAATATAAGGCAAGAAATTTTTATGTAATTAGAATCTTTCTGATACATTAACAGTTTCCAGTGAGTCACAATTTCTAATGTCTACACTCTGATACAGTTTCTTCTAATGTCCACTATGGCTTCAGAATTGAAACTTGCTTCAGTAATTATATATTTTAAATGTGAAATGTGTTTGTGAATTGGATCATGATTTCTTCACTGCTACTTTAGAAGACTAGCTATGAGGTATAGTCAGATTTAGTCTGCTGAGCCATGCAGCTTAGCAGCCAGCAGTGTGACCAATCAGCTGTATGTGCTGTGATCCCTAACAGCATCCAGACCTACCTAATTCCCTGGCTATCTGCAACTGCTTGGAAGAACAAAGAGTCCATGGACATATCTTATTACATACATCTGCATCTGCTAACTCATAAAGGGATGTTTAGAAGCCACAGAGGCTAAAATGATTTTTACTTAAGCAGGAGTTAAGTGAACCCCACACCCTGTTTTGGTGACCCTTACCCCTCTCAGAAACTGTCCCTGATTGGAAATACTGAGCCTTATGGAATATTAATCCTTTCAGCGGTTGACCTTGAAACTGTTCGTGTGCTGTATATTCTGCTGATGCATGCATGTTTCATCTTTTCTGGTCATGTACCTATATATGCTTTGTGCTCATGTTCCCATATATATTTATATGTGAATTTCTCTGCAGAAGGAGAAGGTTGCAAGTTACATTTAATTTAACAATTTGACCTTGATATAAATTCTGCGTTAAAAACACATTAATATTCTTCTCAATATAATGACTTTTATCCCCATTCCCATTTTCATTTAGTATATGTAGATTTGATTTACATAATGCAACAGCAATATCTTAAAAAGTATACTTTCAATTACTAGCTAATTATATATTAAGGATTAACCATCCTTTCTATAATATTTCTTAGTGTTAAAATCAATATTAGAGACCAGGGAATGATCAGTGAGTGAATTTCTCTCTGAGCAAATATAAGGCCATGAGTTGAGCTCCCTAACAGCATATCAAAAGCTGGATATGATAGCACACACTTGTAATGTCAACCATAAGGCAGATACCGGAGGATGATAGGGCATTCTTGGGAAGTTTAATCAATCAGTGAGCTTTAGTTTCAGTGAGAGGCCATGTTAACTAGTGGTTCCTCAGAAAACTGGGAATGATACTACTGGAGGATCCCATTATACCACTCCTGGGCATATACCCAGAGGATTCACGAGCATGTAATAAGGATACATGCTTCACTATGTTCATAGCAGCCCTATTTATAATAGCCAGAAGCTGGAAAGAACCCAGATGTCCTTCAGCAGAGGAATGGATACAGAAAATGTGGTATATCTATACAATGGAATACTATTCAGCCTTTAAAGACAATGAATTCATGAAATTCTTAGACAAATGGATGGAACTGGAGAATATCATCCTAAGTGAGATAACCCAATCACAAAAAAACACTCATGGTATGCACTCACTGTTAAGTGTACATTAGCCTAGAAGCTTGGAATACCCAAGACACAATTCACATATCAAATGAAGTCCAAGAATAAGGAAGGAGAGGCCCCTGGTCCTGGAAAGGCTCAGTGCAGCAGTATAGGGGAATACTAGAAAAGGGAAGTAGGAAGGGGTGGATTGGGAAACAGGGGGAGGGAATAGGGCTTATGGAACTTATGGAGGGAAGAAAGCTTATGGGAGTGGGGATCCACGAAAGGGGAAATCATTTGAAATGTAAACAAAGAATATATGGAATAAAAAAAGAAATATAAATGAAGATTATATTCAATTAAAAAAGAAATGGGGATTTTTTTAAAAAAGGAGTAAGATGTAAAATAATAGATGAAGACCCTCAGTGCCAATGTGAGGCTTCCACATCATCATATGCAAGTGTCTGTATAGTCATACATGTACACGTCACAACTCTCTTCTATACACATATTTAAAAGTATGTGTATAGAAGATTATCCTAAAGTTTCCCTCTTTATAAATACTACTATGCAGATTTATTATCCTAAAGTTTCCCTCTTTATAAATACTACTATGCAGATTTAATTTTTTCATGTTCAGAAATAAATTTGGGAAACATTTTTTTTGTAGACACAAGATACCTCCTTGGGAGAGCTTCATATACTGAACAGCCATCTCCTTTCTTGGTCTGGAACTCTATTTTAATGAAAGTTCTTGAGCCATGCATCTCTGCTACCATGGTGGCTTTCAGGGACTGGTGTTTAACATGGAGCTACTTTAGTATTTTTATTAATTGTTCTCACTCATTCATATACCTCAAATTACATATGTCATATTAGATTATTGCTTTAGTGAAAGCATTACTAATGTCATGTATAAATTTCATTTCATTTATAGGCCTAGAGAGGTAATGTACTTAGAGTAAATGACTGACAAGCATTTAATACATGCTTCCCAGTTAACATTGCTTTGTAAATAGTATTTCTCTAACCTCATCAACTTGGTTTTCTCTCACAATGAATTATTTTAAACTTTAAATACACGATAAATAAGAAGCAAGTGAGATATATCATATATATATGTACCAATTACATATACATGATGAAAATATAAAAACAAACAACTTACTGTTCTAATAATGTGTATATTTCCCATGTTGTTCCTTTCAACTGAATACTTTAAGTCCCATGAGATTTGAAAAAGAATAAGAAAACAACTTACAATTCATCATCAAAACAAGCCCATTTTTTCAAATTAAAATGTATCTTATGGAAATTAATACATTTACATGAAACCTCACAATCTAGCCTGTGATGAATCAATTTAAAAGCATTTTAGCAATGTGATAATAGGTGATATCTTTATAATAACCTTCATCACATTCTCTGTCCTCTAAAATCATGGCGAGGTTGTAAATCGTAGCTTCAGCTCCTCTCCTTCCCTCCTCATCTTCTCAGCTGGAGCTGCATTTTACATTCTAAGATACAGGAGCGGTATCATTGGCTCCCAATGGGAATGCTAAGAGTGTTTTAAAAGAATAGCACATTTGTGCATGCGAAAGCAATTCCTTTTCATGATTTGATAGAAAAAGTTCAGCAAAAGGTTAAATTAAACAGACATCTTATTTTCCCTCTTCCTAGAGGCATGGCGTCCCCTGAGTCATCACCTCTGCAGGGAAGTGAATGGAAAGATGTGGAGATTTAAAAAAAAAAAAAAGATGATAATTCAAGGTAAAGCGTGTGAGAGCAGTTTTGCTCACTCTACAAATTTCTGGGTTTAAGGTGTGCTCTTGGCTACTTCTGATCACACGGATCACCCCTGACAGGCAAAATACATTTTGTTTGCACTATTAAATCATGCCCATGTCCTGTGCCACAGCCTCTCTTAATTATTGTTAAGATTTTAATGTCCCAATATAAGCATCATACTCACTAAAATGCACAATCAAGAACCAAGCTCCACGCAGTGATTTGCAGAATTATCAGAAGATACTTATCAGAAGGATTGTAGGATGCTACTGATGACAAACATTCCAATGGTTTCAATCTAATGTAGCTTAATGCCACAGATACTTTTCTTTATTTACACAATGTCCTAATTTATTACTCCAATTTATATGCTGGCCTATTTTATTTGTAGGCTTAGTCTAATTTTAACACTGTCAAGAATAATTCAGAGGGAACCGGGTAAGTCTGCTTAGAAGAGAGAACCTGTGTTAATCTTTTTTGACATTAATAGAATTAGACCTTATTAATTCTGACATGATTTATTTCATATTGTGTAAATACTAAATGTGAGCGTCACATTCTCATTGAAACAAGTGTTTTACATGCTTCATATGAGGCAATTTAAACACGAATTGAAAGTGAGCCTCTAAAACAATTTGAAATTACTTCAATCCTGTCAAACTTAGAAAGATTATTACTGCCGAATGGGCAGTGCTAAATGCTAACAAACCTTGCTCTACCGACGTCACTGGGGAAAAGCAGAGCAAGTCGGTCCAGCTGTACAGAATAAAGCCAGCCTTTATTTGTCTCCCCAGCTATATTCAAACTGGTTGTTGGGATGGGCAGCAGCCACTGAGCCATCCTGTGGTCCCCTAGGTGAAGTTTTGTTTTTTTTTTTCTCATTGTAGTTGTTTTTGCCTTTTTTACATTATAATATAATTGCAATATCTTTCCCTTATCTTTACTCCAAACACTGCCACATACCCTTCTGCACATTCTTCCAGTTTTGTGACTTCCTTTTTATTCTTGTTATTGCATGCATTATTTGATTGTATAAACACATCACACACACACACACACACACACACATACACAATACCATCACACACATGCATTCCTAAATATAACCTGCTCAGTCCATATAATGCTATTAGTCAGTATGTTTTAAGGACGGTATGTTTGGCACTGGGCAAGCCATTGGTGTGGTCGCCCAGTGTTGAGCCACCTCTCCCAGCATCAGCTTTACCCAGGTCTTTGTGTCGCTGTGAGGCCTGATGGCTTTTGCCTATGAAGTTTGGCATGTTCCTTGGTGTCATGCTTCTTCTGCTCACTTTTGGGCAGCCACACTGCTGAGACTTTCTGGGTATAGCTAAGAGACATAATTTTTAAGCATGACTGGGAGCATGTCTACTACTCTAATAAGCACTGAACATCAAGTTCTCTTTCCAATGATTTAACCTGTCATCAGCTGATTAAAACGATGATTTAGGGCAAGCTGCTCATTTGATGTGCCTTTGTATAGTTTTTAAAGCAGAAATGGTTGGCGTCACAACTTTAAAGAACATCGAGGATTTACATCTAAGTTGCAGATGTGTGGAAGCCATCTGAACTGCTGCATAAGCGCTATAAGATGAAAAGGAAATATTAATATTGGCTTCTTCAAAGGTAAGTGATTTGATCTATGATGTAAAGGACTTTTTAAGAAGTAGAAAAGATACTCATTCTTTGTTCTTTTGAAACAGAGCAAAGATAGCATTCCTTTTAAGCCTCAATTATTTATGTTCCTAAAATATATGGGAAGAATTATTGGGCAAAGGCTTCATGTTTCTAGAGCAGCTGATTTTCTCGCTGTCAATTGAGTTATGAACGACACCACTTAATATAGCATATGAATAGCAGAAAAGGAAAAGAATAAATTTCTTAGATAGTTTCCATTGTTAACCTGACCTAAAGTATCATATCCAAACTGTCAAAGCAACCACATTTATACAGAGGAGAGTAATATTAAATATTTTTATTTAGCCTTAAAAAAACTATAAACATGGATAGAAAGAATTTTGTTCATGACTGTTCTCTAGGGTCTAGCTCCTCCTAGAAACCCCCAAATCTATCTCCCATATAACTTCACATTTTATCTCTCATTTTATAAACAATAACCTGATGAGTCTAATTAATGCTGCCCATGGGGGTGGGACAACCTACTGGAGCACAGGGAACCTTCCAGAGGCCAAAGAAAAGTGTCCCTCCCTACCTCAGCAGCCACAAACTGCAGTAACAGCTGCAGTCCATTTAGGGCACACCATCATCTTCTTTCTGTAGCTGTAGCACAGTGAAGAACATGTGCAGATTTTAAGACTGGAAAGATAGTAACCTATTTAAGAGCAGAGCCAAGCCAGAGGCAACTTGGGTGAAGGTCTGTGGTGATCTTGACATGGAAATCGGCTTTGCAGCCTGGGAATGGGGGTAAAAAATTAATGGAACCCTCTATCAGCCGTTTCCCTCCAAATTTGCTTTCTTTGTGTCAGTTCCTCAAGACTGCTTCATGTGTTCAATATTGTCTTCATTTTTTTTTACACCTCGGTGCTTTTAACATTCTTAAGTATAAAGGTAAACAATAGCAGCATGAATAAGAACATTTGACCTATTGGAAAATGTTTCAAGAAGTGGAAGTGACCAATGAGAGATCTGGTTCATCAAATATGAATACTGTAGTATGAGAATCCCAGAAGGCACAGAATCATGTGACCACCATCAACCTGAATGACAGCAAGGACAAGTGAGGCCAAAGATGGCACATGGCTCTATAACACACACTTCACATAAGGCTGCCTAATGTTGACCTTTGTTTTTATGAAATGCTCCTGAAACCCAAGTTTGAATGTCTTAGAACGATTTCTTGAAATAACACCATGGGATTAGTCTATTTTTCTCAATATTATTTTATTTTTGTCAATTTATTAGAATTGTGCAAAATTACACTTTAGTGTTTCATAGTATTTTCATAAATCCAATGCTCAGGATTGTCTAGAATGATTTTCTCTTATTGCCAATATTTTTAGAAAATAAGTGATGAGTGTATCATTCTGGTCTCCTCTCTTATGAAATAAAATAATATTAAAATTTTAACAATCTTTTGAAGTACTGGTCTATTTAGTGAGAAATAGACCAGCAAAGTGGCTGGTTATATAATCAACTCAAGCAAATCAGTTGCCTTCCTATACTCAAAGGATAAGCAGGCTGAGAAAGAAGTTAGGGAAATGACACCCTTCACAATAGCCACAAACAATATAAAATATCTTGGTGTGACTCTAACCAAACAAGTGAAAGATCTATATGACAAGAACTTCAGGTCTCTGAAGAAGGAAATCAAAGAAGACCTCAGAAAATGGAAGAATCTGCCATGCTCGTGGATCTGCAGGATTAATATAGTTAAAATGGCCATCTTGCCAAAAGCAATCTACAGATTCAACGCAATCCCCATCAAAATCCCAACTCAGTTCTTCACAGAGTTAGAAAAAGCAATTCTCAAATTCATCTGGAATAACAAGAAACCCAGGATAGCTAAAACTATTCTCAACAACAAAAGAAATTCTGGGGCAATCAGTATCCCTGACTTCAAGCAATACTACAGAGCAATAGTGTTAAAAACTGCATGGTATTGGCACAGTGACAGACAAGTGGACCAATGGAATAGAATAGAAGACCCAGAAATGAATCCACACACCTATAGTCACTTGATCTTCGACAAAGGAGCTGGAAACATCCAGTGGATAAAAGATAACCTTTTCAACAAATGGTGCTGGTTCAATTGGTGGTCAGCATGCAGGAGAATGCGAATTGATCCATTCTTATCTCCATGTAGTAAACTTCACTCCAAGTGGATCAAGGACCTCCATGTAAAACCAGACACACTGAAACTAATAGAAAAGAAACTGGGGAAGACCCTTGAGGACATGGGCACAGGGGAAAAGTTTCTGAACAGATCACTAAAAACTTATGCTCTAAGATCAAGAATTGACAAATGGGACCTCATAAAATTACAAAGTTTCTGTAAGGCAAAGGACACTGTTAAAAGGACAAAACGGCAACCATCGAATTGATCCACTCTTATCTCCATATACTAAACTCCACTCCAAGTGGATCAAGGACCTCCATGTAATACCAGACACATTGAAACTAATAGAAAAGAAACTGGGGAAAACCCTTGAGGACATGGGCACAGGGGAAAAGTTCCTGAACAGAACACCAATAGCTTATGCTCTAAGATCAAGAATTGACAAATGGGACCTCATAAAATTACAAAGTTTCTGTAAGGCAAAGGATACTGTTAAAAGGATAAAACTGCAACCAACAAATTGGGAAAGGATATTCACCAACCCTACATCTGATAGAGGGCTAATATCCAATATATACAAAGAACTCAAGAAGTTAGACCCCAGGGAACCAAATAACCCTATTAAAAAATGGGGTACAGATCTAAACAAAGAATTTTCACCTGAAGAAATTCGGATGGCCGAGAGGCACCTTAAGAAGTGCTCAACATCATTAGTCATTAGGGAAATGCAAATCAAAACAACCCTGAGATTTCACCTTACACCAGTCAGAATGGCTAAGGTCGAAAACTCAGGAGACAGCAGGTGTTGGCAAGGATGTGGAGAAAGAGGAACACTCCTCCACTGCTGGTGGGGCTGAAAGATGGTACAACCACTTTGGAAATCAGTCTGGCGGTTCCTCAGAAAACAGGACATGACACTTCCGGAGGACCCTGCTATACCTCTCCTGGGCATATACCCAAAGGATTCCCCAGCATGTAATAAAGACACATGCTCCATTATGTTCATAGCAGCCATATTTATAATAGCCAGAAGCTGGAAAGAACCCAGATGTCTCTCAAAGGAGGAATGGATACAGAAAATGTGGTATATTTACACAATGGAATACTACTCAGCAATTAGAAACAATGAATTCGCAAAATTTTTAGGCAAATGGTTTGATCTGGAAAATATCATCCTAAGTGAAGTAACCCCATCACAAAAGAATACATATAGAATGCAATCTCTGATAAGTGGATATTAATTAGACCAGAAGCTCTGAATACCCAAGGCACAAATCGCATAACAAATGACTCCCATGAAGAAGTATGGAGAGGGTCCTGATCCTGGAAAGGATTGCTCTAGCATTGGAGGGGAATATAAGTACAAAGAAAAAGGAGGGATGTGATTGGAGACTGCTTGGAGAGAAGAAGATTTATGGGACATATGAGGAGGGGGGATCCGGGAAAGGGGAAATCATTTGGAATGTAAACAAAGAATATAAAAAATAAAAATATTTTTAAAAAAAGAAAATAAGTGATGAGTGTATCATTCTGGTCTCCTCTCTTATGAAATAAAATAATATTAAAATTTTAACTATCTTTTGAAGTACTGGTCTATTTGGTGAGAAACTGGCTTAAAAGTATTATTTTCTATGTAGTGATTGTGGTTCAATTGTTTAAAAATTTAAAGCTATAAGTTAGTATCCATGTATGCTTCCATTTCTCTGGGTTCAGTAACTAGGAATGAAGCAGCTAGGTCATTTGAAAGATTCATAGTCAATGTGTAAGAAATCCTAGAATGGCTCACACAATGCAATTGGCATACCAACAAAAGAGGAGTCCCTCTGCCTCTCATCCCTATGTAGTACTCTAGTAATTGATAGAAATGTTCATCTCATTGTGACTTTACTTCTTATTTCTATAATTCTTGTATTAAGAAATCCTTAAGGATTCTATAAGTATCCCTTATATATTTGCTAGTCATCCCATTTTGTTTTTTTATTAAAATGTTATCAATTGGCATTTTGGTTGTTTAAAATTATGTCACTTATTCTTACCAAGTTATAAGCATTTTTTATATGTTCTACTCACAAATTTTTTGTTGGACATGTGTTTTCTGTGAATTTTCTTTTATTCATTAGCCTATCTTTTCTTTGTCTTTTCAATATCTTTTGAAAAATAATAAGCTCATTTAATTTTTGTTGCTTCCTGTTTTTTAAATGCTAGCTAGGAGCCACTGACCAAACAAAGAACCTAGAAAACCAACAAATTATATCAAATTTTGAGGAATGCTATGAATTTTTCCTTATTATTACCACTGATCTTTTTCTACTAAAAATCTCCCAGTACCATTCCTAAACAGACAGTAAAATTTACTTCTATCAGGTTATGTTAGAATGCAGAGTCTGCAGAATAGCTGACTCAGCAATTATTTTTTTTACAGATATATAATGTATCTATGAGTTTTATTATCATTTAAATGTACTGTAGAACATGCTTGACTTTTAAAGGTTTAGTTAAAAAAAAAATAGTAAAAAAATCCTAAACAGATTTTTTTTCTAAATGTTCTAAAAAAAAAAAAATAGAGAAATATGTAGCTGCCCGCAGCCACATGTAAACCGGGTTACTTGTTGAGAGAATTTTGGGGTCATAGGGAAGAGGGGCGAAAAGAACGTGTGGCCAAGTCAATGTTCACTGATCAAAGCCGTAAACTTTAATGGCGCTGGACCTTTTAACAGTTTGGGAAAACCCTCTCCCCAGACTCTAGGCTGAGTTCCGGTGGAAGTTGTCTAGCTTCTCTTGGAGGTCTTCGTCTTGACTGCTCCGGCAGCTGGGTGGGTCACCTGTTTAATTCAGGAATCCCTATACCTGGAGGAACAATGAACTTAACCTTTACTACGTGCGCTCTACCCTAGGTGGAGCAGGATCTTGGCTAACTGGGAGAAGTTAACCTTGACCAAAGTCAAACTCTGACCAAGTGTAAGACTGCCCCAATATGGCTCTGTACATGTCCTCCCTTTTTTTATTAATTTGAACACGAGGAGGTAGAAAACAAGTGGATAAATATCCTTCATAAGAAGGCGGGCCTTAACCAGGAGGGGAAGCATTGACCTTAATTCCTCTTAAATATTGTATAACGTTTTTTTCAGAGGAGGGGTAATAGGCTCTCTTATTATTTTAAGGACAGCCTCTCGACGTTAACCCCTATGTAATTAGGTGTACTTCTTGGGGACTTAGAAGCAGAAATTTACCTTTCTATGTAGTGTTTTGCCTCGCACGTCTCGCTGGTACCCATGTTTGTTCATAAACAAACACACATAGATCTGAGTTCTATGTGGCTCCCTCTTTGGAGATCTACTTGTGTAAGTTTTGAAGCCAGGGGGGTCTGTAAGTGTCTTTAACAGACATGTAATCTCTCTATCTAGGTGAGCCTGGGTGGAGACAGCCAGTCTGCTTAACAGACAAGGTCAAGAGTTAAAGGTGGAATAGGATTAACTTGTCCCAGAAGTATCTAATTCAGTTGTAAATTAACAATTTTAAGGATCTAAAGCTTGGCCTCTGAGGTGGGAGAGGTAGCCTTGTGAATCAAGAAATAAGCTGTTACTTCTCAGGAAAAGTGGAGACTATATGTTAAATTAACACAGCTGGCTGAAGATTGTTAGCCATCTTCAAAATTGGAATCTACAATTTTGGAATTATTTCTAGACTAGTCTATGGTTAAGTCAGCTGAACACAATAAGGGGAAGAGTCATTTTAACTCTTCTTTAGATTAATTTTTCCTAAGCTAGCTTAACAGTCTCTATGTTCTGTCTCACAAAGTCTAAAAGCTTGAAGCTAGGCAATTTATCTAACCTGGGACATTTGACAATTGAGGTAAGTCAAGAACATATACCCAATATAGCTCTTATGTTACCATGGTCTGGGCATTCAGCAAGCACACAGTCAGCATATCTTCTGTAGCATTCTGTGAAAAAAACAGAGGACATGCCTTCTCCCCCAATATTAAATCAGGATCATGGCATATGTTAATAAGTGAATTCCTTCATTTCACCTAGACATCAATATGTCTAATTACAAGATGTCATATACATTTAGCAAGGAGTTTCTTGGCATCTAAATTTTAAAAAAATTTTTTTTAAACATGTAAGCATAATTTAAATTATATGTACAGGGACACAATTTCTCCTCTTTTCTTTCTTCTAAGAAGATATTGTTTTATTAATTTAAGTTGGAACACAAAGTATAAACCATAACATAGGCAATAACTATGTAATTATATAAAATATAGTTGCTTTTTCTGTTAGAGCAGTTGCAACTAGACAGCCTAAAAATGAATCATTAGTCACATGTACATATTTTTTTTAATCTTTTAAATTAGAAATATGAATATCATTTATCTGTAATAACTAAGTCCTCTAGGATTAACACCATTACATGGTAGAGGTAGAAATTGAGGACATCAAGAACAAATCTTTATAATTTGATGTGCACAAAATATAAAATTATTTCAAATACCTAAAGGACAGTCATTTAGAGAACATATCCTTTGTTCTTAGAAATTTGAATCACATTTGTATAAACTGTAGAAATTAAGAATTAGCAGTATTAAAATGGACTAATTTTAAGCAATTATAAACTATGAGCTATGTATATCTACTATTATTAAAAGCTTGACCTTTAACATCTTAAAAATAGCTGCTATAGTACCTAATTTAGGTATCTGTGTTGAAGCAGGGAGAAACTTAAAGGAATAAACATGTGATCTGATAGTACAAATTATCTTTTGGATAATAATTATTAATTTTGTCTAAAAATGTTTGTCATGTAATAGACCAACCATTAATAATAAATTTGATTGCTGTTTGAAGCAAGGAACAAACGTTTTTTACCTTGAAAACAGAGGTTTAAGACCTTCTGTGGCAAGCTTAAAATGAGGTAAATATAAGATAAAGCTAATTAATATATCTTAACAACTTTTGAAAGCCATTTACCTAAAAATTCTAAAAGTCTATAGGAGCAAGGGCCTGTAACAAATATTCTATGAACATTATTCACTGAAAATTTTAAGATCTTAACTTCTAGTATTGAAACAGAGACAAAACACATTTTTTTTTTATCTGTCCTAGGATCTACTTTTAGTCCTTGGCAAGGACTAGACCTGAGCCTTTTAACTAAGACCAGACCTAAACCTGCTAGGACGTTTTTAGGATTAAACAAAAGAAACCTGTAATTCTATGGTCAAAGGAACCTATTTGATATTAAATATATTTCTACAGAGATATCTTTTTTAATCTTGGAGGGTTAAATTTTGTTCTTACTATTGTAGCCTATAAACTTGTGGAAAAGTGGCAATGGGCCTCTAAAACCCATAGCTGTATCACTCTTAAAATTATCTTAATTACAAAATGTTAACAATTACGAGCCTGTAAACTGAAAACTGTAGCCAATGACACACTGATTTTTATTGTAACTTAATGTTTTCTTGTAATATTAGAGCACAATTATAATTTTGGAAGCAAATCTCAATTTTAAACAATCTATTTTCTTTAAAATTAATGGCAAACACATATTTACAGCACAAGGTTTGTATGTCAGTTTTTATGTTCAAGTGTATAACAGTGTAACTTATTAAAGAGACAATATTTTAAATCTTAATCTTCATTAAGTCTAATCTCTAGGCCAAGATTCACATGAAACACCATGTCAATTTAGGAGCGTCTCAAAGGCCTGTATTTCTTGGATTGTGTGATGTCACGTGGTGTTTAAAATGGCGACTACCCTAAACTACCAGCCTTAATTGTCATGTCACGTGTTTGTTTAAAAATGGCGACTACCCTAAACTACCAGCTTTTACCTAACATTTGTTAATAACATTATACCTTTTAAATCATGTCTAGTGACTTAAGTCAATACTCTATAGTCAAGTCATGTAAAATATACCTTTAAATCTAATTATACACAAGAACAAGGCATGAGTGGCGTTAGGCCACGTGTAGTTAGTTAAGATAGCTCTAACACTGAATCACTAGTTTTAAACTAACCTTTTTTTAATAACACTATACCTTTTACATAATAATTAATTAATTTATAACTCTTTAGTTAAGAAATGTAAAGCCTTATATCATTAAAATCAATTAGAAACATGTATAAAGCGACTACATGAATTTCACAAGCCAAACCAAGGTCTTTTTAAATCTTGAGGTTTCTGGGCTTTAAGAACGGCTTTTTCCCCAGCCACGCTTGTCTCTTGAGTGAGTTGTGCTGTTGTGGCGTGGCTTTGAATCAATCCCCACACAAACTGTGGCTAGCTCAAGAGGTTACCAGCAGATGTAATCTTTATTAATTTTTCTTTTTAACATGAAACAGTCATTCACACAAAGACACAGAGAGGACATAAACATACACATAGACAGTCGGTGTACCGGGACAAACACGGAAAGATACACAGAAAGTTAAGCGTGCTTGTTAAGCAATTGTATCTATTTTCCTCTTTAAACAGCTCTTAGAAGCTGTGGACATATGCCTATTTTTAAAAACCCCTTTCTTTTCGCCGAAATCAGCTCTTACGAGCTTTGGGCAAATGCCTACCAAATTCTTTCTCTATATTTCTCTATCTTATCAACCCAAGCAGTCCTGCGCTGGGTCTACACAGTATGTTTGAAAAACTGTATCTATTCTTGTACTCACAAAAATAGACACGAATTCACTAGTGCTAGTTTTAACCTCTATGTTGCTTACCGTGTGGATACCATTAATTTTCACCTTTTTTGCGAAGCTTCGCTGGATAGGGCTACCTTAAGAAATTCTCTCGTGTCAGGTCGCCCCACGTTGGGCGCCAATATGTAGCTGCCCGCAGCCACATGTAAACCGGGTTACCTGTTGAGAGAATTTTGGGGTCATAGGGAAGAGGGGCGAAAAGAACGTGCGGCCAAGTCAATGTTCACTGATCAAAGCCGTAAACTTTAATGGCGCTGGACCTTTTAACAGTTTGGGAAAACCCTCCCCCCAGACTCCAGGCTGAGTTCCGGTGGAAGTTGTCTAGCTTCTCTTGGAGGTCTTCGTCTTGACTGCTCCGGCAGCTGGGTGGGTCACCTGTTTAATTCAGGAATCCCTATACCTGGAGGAACAATGAACTTAACCTTTACTACGTGCGCTCTACCCTAGGTGGAGCAGGATCTTGGCTAACTGGGAGAAGTTAACCTTGACCAAAGTCAAACTCTGACCAAGTGTAAGACTGCCCCAATATGGCTCTGTACAGAAATATATACTGAGTCAAATCTTTAGAATTTAACAAACATTACAAATGACTGTCATTTTTATGATAGGCATATTGAAGATCCTCAGTGCTCTGTGTTTGGAAGTGAAGACATTCACCACAACAGCCCAGACTAGCAACACATTACCATTCAAACATGTCCAGGCCCAACACGGGCAAAAGAAAAGGCGAAATTCCATTGTATGTAAAATTTGTGGAAGAAAAAAATGCTGACTTTTGCCTTTAAAATGAAAGTCGTTAGAAGTCAAGCATGCTACATGAAATATAAATGATAGCAAAACCTGTAGATAAATTACACATCTGTAAAATTAATAACTGAGCCTGCCATTCTGCAGACTCTACATTCCAAATACACTCACTGAAGATCATTCTAAGGACATAAAATAATAGGAAGGTCATTGAAGTTTTTTGAGGGGAGCCTTCTGTTCCTATATGTTCTTTGAGTCCTTGTGAGGCATCTGGAAATTAAAATAGCAAAGAGAAAGCTATGAAAAATATATGATATTAGGCAGAAAAAATTACTTTTACTAAATGCAAATATGTTTAATATTAGTTATGATGATCTTACATAATAGCACCATATTTTAGAGATGCTGTGCTTTGGCTAGGTCAAAGTGAAATTCATGCCAAATATAGAATATCTACATAATATTGCTATGTTTATGCAAGAGTGTGTGCAAATAGATACTGCCATTAAAATTAAAATCACTAAAACACAAAGCAAATATTTCAAGGCACATTTTTACTGCCTTATTTCTCTTTGCTGTGTTTTGCAAATGAGAAGAGACAGTTCACATTCACTATTTGAGTAATGACTTCACTTTAATTACAACTTTCAGGAAGTTGTCAGTAGCAATACTAGAAGTTGCAATACTAGAAGAATAAAGAAGTTACATTCAAGAAAGAACATGTAAGTCACTGAAAGTCATAGGGTCATCATTTGCAGTGCACAGGTATGAAAACGAATATTGCGTTCAACTACATTCATGTCATGATCTTATTCCCTAGGATACAAGAGGACTAATTATGTGGACTATTAGTACACAGGATGAAAGATTCATAGTGAATAGAGACCAAAATTTTGAAATACTAGAAAATTTTCTTTCTCCAGAAACACAAGATCTTCGATCACATACAGAATTGTCATTGTCCTTTATCCAAGTAACCAACTCTTTTCTAGAGACTATACACTACTAGTACCCATGTGAGAAAGTGGGCACCAGGAAGCATCATCTAGAATGTGAGAACAGAGTCAAGACAGTGAAGAAGCCACGATAGGATGGAAGGCATTGAATATATTACTGAATTGAACTGCACTGTGTAATATCCTAGGGGCAGGAAACAGTGTGGCCCATATTTCTGATTTATCCTACTCACAGGGCAAGAAAATTGAGACATGTATTCATGAAATCCGACCCACCTTGTCTGACTTACCAGGACTATTTTTTCACGCTCACTTCCTCGACACTGCCAATAACAATAGCACAGTGCCCCTTATACCTACACAATAAGATACAAATTTAATACTTCTAGATTCTCAATCTCCAGAGACATATAGATTGCTGCCCTGCATACTGGCTCAATATGGAAATGCCTAGACAAAGTCTGACTTATTGGAAAGCTGTGAAGCCAGGTCACCAGCTCTTGTTACTAGGATATATGAGGAGATTTAACTCTATGTGATTTCCTTCAATGAGAAAGGAAAAGGAGGAGGCATGGATAAGGTTTTCTCCCATCTTCGTCATCTCTCATCCAGCAATTGTTCTGAAGTGAGGCAGGTAGGAAGACACTGATCCTCCAGTTTTCCAGGATCAGTTGTTCATTCATTGCTTTATTTCTGAGAGTATGGGACCTCTCCCAGTTTAAAAATAAAACCTCACATTGAGAAGCTTTTATCATAAATGTCAACTCATGAAAGTAAAAACAAAACCTAATGATGACTTTAAAATCCTTAAATGTCTCTAATCATCTCATGGTAGAAAATGTGAAATGGAGCAAAAAAATCACATACACCAGGCAACTAGAGGACAGTCTTCAGCAAATTTATTCTAATTGTCTGGCAACATTGTCCAGTAGCCGAGCTAAGCGATGGTGTCTCACTAGCATCTTAGTCCATTTAGACCTGGGACCAGAGCCAGCCACATAATTTGTATAACTCACTACAAAAGGAAAGAGCTTATCCTCTTGCTGAAAATGCAAGAAAAATGTGGCATTGAAGGTGCTAAATATAGTCTTTTTATTCTTCCGTGACGCCCCTCTCTCTCCTCCTCCATCCTTAGCTTGTCATTGTGTTTTTTATTTGCTATTTAGTGCCATTCAAGCAAGCAAAATACAAAATTTATATCTGGCGCATGGTTTTTGCTACTTCATCGTCTGTAAAATGCTACTTTGTTCAATGCAAATGTAATACACTTAACTCGTCTTTACTGGAAACTTGTAGCCCTTCACATGTATTGGGAATCACTAAAATAGCAAAATATATATCTCATATCTGTTTGTGTGTGTGTGTGTGTGTGTGCGTGTACGTGTGTGTGTGTGTGTGTGTGCCTGATTTTCCTAATAGTAGAGATATGCATAAACAGAAAATGTGTGTTTTCATGTCACTATCTGATATGTAGACATTCTCCCAATACTGGGTATAATCAGCTTACTGATGAGTAAAGAATTGAAGTATTTTTCTTCATTCTATGCTGTCATTTTTCAGCCCAAGGGGATCTCCCACCTTCATATGTCTTTCTCATTCCTGACCCATTCCTCCCTTCTTCATTTCCTTCATTTCCCTTTGCAATTCTAGTATTGATACAGCACTCTGTTCACCAAATTTAAAAGAGGGTTCACATGGATCCCAAAGTGGGTATTCTATTGATCTAGGAGTTAAAGTCCATACCAGAGAGAAAGGCAAAATATGTCTTCAAGCATGTCTAGAAAGGGTGACTATTGGGGTAGCTTCCATATCAGTTCTATTTTTAATAGGTTTTGTCTGATTAATTTTGGGAAATTTTCTCCAACTTTTGAATTTAATACTGAGGATGACATCCATGTGTCACTTCAACCCCCAGATTCTCTCAGAATTAGCCAATGTTGTCGCACACAAACATTCACATGGAGGCCTTGAAAACTGGCTGTAGCTACAATATTTAGGGTGCCTGGGTCCGAAATGAGCATTAGAATTCTACAGTGTTTAAGCTGGCAAGCAGGTTAGTAGAAATTTCTAGTTCTTTTGGAAAGTTAGCTATGTCAAATGATGCTTTCCTGGGGCACACAGAAGAAAGGATGTCTTGTTAAAGCAAACATGCAAAAGAATGTTTTCCTGAAACAGACACAGGTGAACGGATGTTTTGATATAGCAAACACATGAAAGGATGCTTGATAAAGTGTATAAATATGACCACACAGAGAACTGGAGACGCGTACTGAGCATTGATTTGTTTTGCTCCACCTAGCTGTTCTTCTTTGCTAATGAGATGCATATATTGGTTCTCTCTACATAGCCTTGGTGAGATCAACTTGTGGTAATGCATCCATTGAAAGAAACTTGACAAGAAATACTTGTGAGGTTTCTGTGGCAGCTTGAAGTTTCCACAGCCTCAGGCGGGTTGGCATTTGTGCCTGGTGTCTGCTTACCAAGAAGACTGGACTGTAGTTATGTGTGTGGTATCTGCTGAGTCATATTTGGTATTTGCTATGGGACTGAACTGCTGAGAAAGAAGATAAATCTCACCCCCCAAAAAAACTATTGCTGAACAGGTCCACTTCACCCCAAGCTAATAACCTTTTTCTTCTACTACCTCTGCTGGGTGGTGGGCCAGAGGAAAGGTTGACCCCTTATTAAAAGTAGGTTGCAAAATTTTATGCCCTCATTATTCTGTGGAAGTTGGAGATGGGTCACATAGGGGCTCGTGGCTCTCCTTTCTGCACAAACTGTGATTTTTAAGTCTGTGGTCTAGAGATTGCCTGGAAGACTCTCAAACAAAATCAAGAATCCTAATGTTCCTTGAGCCTTGATGGCTAGAGTATGAGACATTTCACCTACTAACACTGAACACTCTATGACCCTTACTTTCTGTGCTTAAGTTGTGAGTCTGAAATAACTACTGTCCACACCAGAAAAAAAAAATGTTTTTCTGAAGAGGGCTGAGCACTCCATAAATTTCTGCATAGAACAAAACATCAACAACACACACAAAAAAGGAAAAGAAAACGAAATAATTTACTTAGAGAGCAGCTTGATACTCTGCTCCTGTGGATGACCCCACAGCTATGAAAATGTGGCAGCACTAACTGGACTTAGTGGGTTATTAAAAAAAGAATTTAGTATGGCATCAGTGGGGGGCAAGGTCCTTGGTCCTGTGAAGGCTCAATACCACAGCATAGCAGTAATGCGGCATGAGTGGGTGAGTGGGTGGGTGGGTGGGGGAGCACCCTCATAGAAGCAGGGAGAGGAGGATGGGATGGGGAGTTTGTGGAGGGGAAACCGGGAAGGAGGATAATCTTTGAAATGTAACTAAATAAATTAACTAATAAAATATTATATAGTGATTAAAAAGAATTTAAAAATTAGATTGGTGCTGTGAGAGAAGGATCTTGAAGAGTTAGACAGGTGAATAGAATTGAAATACACTATGTGTATATATGTAACTCAAATAATAAATTTGAAATATATTAAAAATAAATAGAAATAATTGCACGTGCACACACACACACAGCAGATTCAAAATTTCCATCTTACACATACCTATGGAGTGAGAGACAGAATTTTAACAGAATTTAAGGCACTGTTTCCAAAGCAAGTTATGAAGCACTGTTTGAAGCAATTCATGAGAGTGTAAGCCAGAAGCCAGGCAGACAGAAATGGAACTTCCTAATGATTTACTTCCTCCTGCTCTGCGAAGCATTCTGTGAAGGCATGCAATTTTTATTTGACTTCTTGATCTCTGATTAGTTCCTTCTCCTTCGTGACTGCCATTTTAGATAAAAAGTGATATGTGTTATGTTTATAATAATACAAATATAAATAGCTCTAATTAAAATGAGATGGAAAATATGCAGCATTCCAAATAGAATTGACATAATTAAAATAATTCATGTAGCTATATTTTTTATATTTCAGTATATCAAAATAAATTAGTTGAATGTAGAAGGTTAATAATTAATTTGAAATGTTTATAGTAAGATAGTGACCCAATAATAATGTTCTGTTTTCTTTCTAGAATTTAATATTTATATAATTTAGATGTTGGCTAAAAATGAATGTATGCTAAACTCTTATAATTAGATCTATTTCTACTACTTTATAGTCAAGAGAGATACATTTATTTAAGATAGAGAAATACCATTTGCATCACATTAGCATTTTACTTAGAGAAAATAGCTGTACTTGTTAGTACAAATGAACTTATTAATCTCTGAGTATACAGATCTGAATTAGTTGTATAAGTTTCTCTCTCTCTCTCTCTCTCTCTCTCTGTGTGTGTGTGTGTGTATTTGATCATCTGCATGTGGGTGCATTTATGTGTGAAAGTACACATTCATATGTGTTTGTGAATGTACAAATGCACATGTGTTTACAAAGGCATGCAGGACTTGTTTATGCAGGAGAGAGAGAATGTATACACATTGTGTGTATGTGTGTGTGTGTGTGTGTGTGTGTGTGTGTGTGTTTGTAGAGGGTAAAAGTCAAGCACCCTTCCTTAGACACCACTTAATATTTTTCTATTTGTGAAATAATTTTTCAGTCCTGGAACTCACTAGACAGGCCAGGCGGGCAAAAGGAAGCTCAAGAGATTCATCTCCCTGCCTCTCTGGTGCTAGGATTACTATCAGGGGTCAACAGATGTGGCATTGTTTTATCCTGGATTCTGGAGATGAGATTCTGGTCTTCTTGTTTGCAAAGCAAGTATTTCACTGCCTGAGTTATCTCCCCAATCCTGAAATGATTTCACATCAGCAAAAAACTTGAACAAGAACAAGTCTATTTGATGTTTAGCTATCTTTCTAACTTGTTAACATTTCAGTTATCATTCTACAACCATAAAATTTTGAATATTATAAATTTCATGAATTGTGATCTTTTTATGTAGTTTTAATTTTGAGATTTTTAGTAGCATATAAACGAGTAAAAATCACCAGATGTGTCGGGCCACATTTATCTGAATGCTAAGCCAAGAATGGAACTCAAGATCCCTGGCTTGGTAGCAAGTAATTTTACCCACTGCCTCATCTTGCTAGCCCACACGCACATTATCTTCCTTCCTAGATGTTTTACTTTTATGTAATTAAATAGTGTTGACGAGCCCTATCTATGACCATTAGCAGAAGACTAGCATGAGTCATGATGAGTCATGATGCTGGGACGGGTACAATGGCTTCTTCTAGAGCACGGATGACCACAATTCTCTAGTAATAAGAAGATACACAAAGAAGCACCTGAATAAATATTTGTGGCACAATCATGGAAGTGATGGGTAGGATTAAGATCTGAAGTTATGAACATAATTGTCTGAGGTTCCATCAATGGAAGGTACTTGTGAAATAAAAGTGTTTTCACACCTGAATCTTGTCTGTGGGGATGTAACATGAGTTCTTATTTGGGGCCCCCATGAAATTCCAGAACATATGAAAGGAAGGTGTGGCTAGGAAGGGATAAAGGACCACATCTAAAAGCCCCGAGTCTCCCAAGCACACATTGCTCTCTTTTTAACTATATTTTAGAGCCATCAGGCTAGCTCAGTACATAAAAGGCATTGGCAGCAATTCTCAGACCTGGCCACAGTTCAATCCCCAGTAACCACATATAGAAGGAATGGTCAACAGATGCTCTCTGATCTCCACCCTGGCCAATGCCTGTCTACACCCACATGTGCTCATGTGCACTCATGCATACACACACACACACACACACACACACACATACACACATGCACACATAATAATAAAAATTTTATGTGTAGAGCAATAAGAATCCTTAATTATGGGAATTTTTCACTTTAAAATTTTTATTTATACACACAGGAAAACATTGTAGGCTTGCTCATTTTCAGACTCCAGAAACCTAAGAGTGTCTGGAGATGTGGCTCAGTGGTTAAGAGAAAATGCTGTTCATACAGCAGATTTGACACTGGTTCTGGACATTCACACCAGGTGGCTTTTAATAGTCTGTAAACCCAGTTTCCAGTGACCTAACATTCTCTCTGGCATTTACTGGTACCTGGACACACATGGTGGGCACTCATATAGACACACATATACACAAATCTTAAAAGTATGTATTAAAAATCAGCCGAAGAATAAGTTATAGGCCAGTTCTGGTGTCATACTTTTAGTTCCAGCCCTAATTCAAGAAACAGAGGCATCAGAGGGCATCCTTCTCAGCTGGTGGCAGGGGAGGAGGGATAGTGAGATCCTATCTAAGAAACACAACAAACCAACCCAACAACAATAACAACAAAACCTCAAGAATTAATATTGAATCTCAATAATGCTGAGGACTTGTCTGTTATATAGTAGTCTGAAATATTTCAGGGGCCTGTCTGTCCCCTTTGCTTTACCAATGTGTGTCTGTTTTATTTTAGGTAATCTGTTTCTCCTTTCTGGACCCAAGTTTGTTTATCTCCAAGAGAAACTGGATTATAGGATCCCCAAATGCCCTGGCTAATTGACTTTGTTTTTGGAAGACCAATAACGAACAGAAAAAGAAATGAATGATTTAGACTTCCCCTTCAAACAGTTTTGAAATTATCACCCTAGGCTTATAGGTCTCAAGTTACTTTCAACAATTCAGTGAATTAAAAAAGAAAACACAAGAAAAAATTGGGAAAGGGGAAAATGATTTAAGCAAGGCAATAAAATTAGTCTTTAACGGTGATCCTCCAGGCTTTGTGTGTTTTAGTAGAATTTATAACTGGCTGAGTATTTTATTTCTTTACCACATATTTAACTCCTTCTTTAAAAGAAGTTACTCCCTACCTTTCAAAGTACTGCATTTAATCTAATATTCTCACAACACTGAAGTAACAACTTCAATTGGACTAAAGTTATTTTTTAAAGCTGAAAAATAAATAGCAAGTCTTTCTTGTCTAAAATCTTGAGAACACCTGACATAAATTATTCACCCCATTAACATAAATTTTACTCTGAATATACACATGAGTTATGAAGATTTGTAGAAATAAAATAACCCCACTCTCTCTTGTAGTAATATTCAAGTGTCAAAGACACCATGAAATGTGTCTGGATACCAGAGTTTTCTCTTAAGTCATATCTTCTTGAAGGAAGGAAATTTGGTTTTGAGACACAGTTTAACTAAAGTTTATTCAGAAAAATCAAAGCATGCCCTTCAAAGAGAGATTGGAGCCTTCTGTCTTTAAAAAGACACAGCAGCACAGTGAGCTCCATGTTGAGGGTTTTAAAGAACTTCCAACTGACATGTATGAAGCAGGTTATATATCTGTGGGTAAGAGTCACCCTTTTTACCCTCCCATATTATATTAGACCAGATCTCCTTTCCAAGTCATTACTTTGCACTCTCCTGTAGAAAATCCATGCTATGCTTGAGAATGGAGGTAAGATCTTTAAAGAAACCAGAGTCTATTGAAGATGTAGTGCCTTAGTTAAGACACAGACATGTTGATCTAATTTCAAAATAGCAGACAAGTTATGATTAACCACACTGGAGATGTTTTTGCTGTTCAAGGTCACTTCATGGAGTTACAGATGTGGTTCGTCTTGTCTATTATAAATGGAACCCCTGCTGGACATTACTGATGGTCTCATCATTGATCTTTTGGGCCTGTAATATATCTTTGTGATATCCTCTCAGACAATGCAAACAAGAACAATGCATGGGCTTTGTTTAAAGACCCACCCTTCCCAGCATCATGACTCATCATGACTCTTGCTAGTCTTCTACTAATGGTCATAGATAGGGTTCGTCAACACTATTTAATTACATACAAGTAAAACATCTAGGAAGGGAGATAATGTGTGTGGGGGATAGCAAGATGGGGCAGTGGGTAAAATTACTTGCTACCAAGCCAGGGATCTTGAGTTCCATTCCTGGTTTAGATTTCAGAGGCCTGCACGCAGAAAGAGAGATAAGTTCCAATACATGGACTTCTGACCTACATATACATGCTGTGTGCATGTGTGTGTGCGTGTGCGTGTGCGTGTGCGTGTGCGTGTGTGTGTGTGTGTGTGTGTGGTGAGAAAGAGAGAGAGAGAAAGAGAGAGAGAGTATGCAAAGAAATATAATATCTCAAAAATAAATGGATATATAAAATTAAAAACAAAATAAATGAACAAAGCCAGCATTTGTATAGATGATGTGTCTAAGTGTCCTGACATTAGCTATAGAACTTTATCCAATTTTCTATTATAGTTAACATGCACACATCTAATAAATGACTAATAAAGTAATAATTAAACTGTATAAATCTGCATGAACTTACATGCATACTATTATAGATGGGTAATTATTCTCAATGGGAGAATTTCTTTGTCAAGGCACATCAGTATTACATGTGGCAGCAGGGTTTGCCTACACAAGTTCATTATAAAGCAGAATGACAGCTTCCTGTTCTCAGCATGCGTGTGCCAGGAGTGCAGCATGGGACACCTGACCACATTTAATAACACAGGTCACACCAAGCATCATGGACATCTGTTTGGAACTCTTGTATTTAATTAGAATCAGGTACAGAGGGGACACCCAATTAAAACATTCTTAACTTGTTGAAACAAAAAGACAACAATTTTCATTGTTCTTTAATAAAAATACAGAACATGAGCTTTCACAATCTTCCAAAAATGAAATCCTATAGACTTTGTGTTGAATTTTTAAAATAGAAATTTTATAGTGGGAAAGGTACTAAGGTTTAGAACAACTTTTTTAAAGTAACAAAAGATACTCAAAATGTTTTAATTTTGTTACCTCTTTCCCCAACGACACCATGCAGAAAAAGAAGAATGCTAGTTAAAATATGGCCACAATTAGTGGCATTGTGTTCTTATTGCATTCTTTCCATTTATATTTATATTATGACAGTATATATTTTAATACATAATATCTTATATAATTAGTGGATTTTGTGTGTGTGGTATTTGTGTGCAGGTGTATGTGCCACAGTTTATATGTCGAGGTCACCTGTCGGGTGGGTTGCCTCCTTCACCTTCACGTGGCTCTGGGGAATGAACCTGTGGGGTCCTCAGACTCACATAGGAACTGCTTTTACCCACTGAGCCATCTTGTTTGCCAAGTGTATTATCATTTTCAATATTGCTAAGAGTACACTTACATTTTAATTACTTTCACAATACAAAACACACACACACACACACACACACACATATATATATATATATATATATATATATATATGCATGTGCTAATTAGAAATGGAGCCGTTACATAATCTGTACAGATGTACTTCAGTAGGCTATGCTGTATTTTTTTTATGCTGTATTTTAAAATATATTCTGTCAGTTAAAGTAAGTAAATGATTAAATAAAGGTGATATGAGACCATGACTACCACAGTTATGTTGTTATATTTAAAATAACCGTGGATATGCTAAGGATTGGAGGTTGTGTTAAGATTGTTGACAAATGTTTCTGTATTGGGTTTTCTGGAACAAATTCTCACTATGTAGCTCACCCTGGAGTGGAGTCAGTAAGTGGCTCTACCTGACCTTGAACTTTGATCCATCCATCTCAGTTTCTGGATGTCTGGGATTACAGGTGAGTGCATCCATTGTAGCTCTTCATAATTTTTTTAATGCCCACAAAGGGGTTTTCCTAGGCCTCACAAGAATCATTTATACATTAGCATATTGCAATAATGTATTTTCTGTTTCTAAAGAGCTATACTTATGCATGTATACAAATACATATGGATACCCGCACATGCATATATGTGTGTATATGTATGTGTATGTATGTATAGATTGTGTGTACATGTATGTATGTGTGAAATTGAAGGAAATTATTTCCAGATAACAGATAATTGTGCAGAAAAGTCCATTTACTCAAAAACTAGTTTTAAAATCAACTGATTATTGCTGGTGAATACAACCTTTACGTAACTGTATAAATTTTGGATTTTCCTTCCTTTTATATGATACCGACTTATTTGTGAGCACCCTAACTCTTGTTTACAACCTTGACAAGAAATTTGGAGCTTCCATGACCTTTACATCCCTACCGTGCTAGTTCCAGAATCAGCTTCGTATTGTTAAAATAAAACAGAGTTTCTATTCAGAAAGCAATGTGACTTTGGGTATCATCAGGGCAAGCAGGAAAAGGAATCTGTGTATTAGCCTTATTACACAGGGAAGTTAGGATACAAGAGTAGCCTTGAAGTTCATTTATTCATAAGGGTTGGTCTAAGGATTATAGAATTTAGTGGCTTTGGAAGATATTTAGACTTTGGGGTTTTAAACAGTCTTATAGGCTGAGAACATGGAATATAGTCATTTTGACAAATCAGTAGAACCTGTTATCAAAAAAAAAGGTGCTACATCATGACTGTTTTCATCAGGACTGGAGATTGGGAGTTACAACTGTGGTTTTGAGATGAGAGATTACCATTGCAGAGATCAGACAGAATCCCTTCGCAGACACTGCAATAACGGGAAGCTTTCTCCTCGATCTCCTCCCTCTCCTGTGTAAGCATCTCAGCTTGTTGGCAGCAGGTGTATTTGGGACAGGGTTGTTGAGCCTACCTGATTATTTCCTGGCCTCTCTAGATATTTCCACTTAGCTTCCAGCTGCCACATGCTGATGCAGCTTTCACAGATGCATTAGCCAGCGTGCAGTGGATACTGTCGAGCCTTCTCCTCTAAAGCCAATCAGCAGGTCCATTCCAACTGAGAAGAACCGAAGAGAGATTTCAATCAGCTATTTTCCATCTCCACAGTTTTGAAAACGGGTTCTATTTTGTTTTTGGTATGGTAAAAATTATTTCAAAAATAAAATGAATGTTAAAATATTTATGAGATAAAATAACAATTTAAATATTTATGTGTTAATTACTGCTTTTGCCTGAACATATGCGTGATCCACACTTGTGGCCACAAACGATCTCCTGGATGCCACAGGAATGGACCCACGCAGTTTACATTTCATAAAGAGATGCTTTGTGTGTGATATGGCATACATTAAAAGAATAGCATAGAACATTCCATGTGGTCACCTTCTCTCAGACCAGGCACTTCCCAAAGAGCAGCGAGTAAATAATTTCAAACCAAGACTGGAACATGAAGAATGAATCAGCTCTTTCTCTTCTTGAACAATTACATTTAGAACTTGATTTTTTATCCCATCCTGATGCCCATTTCTCCCTTTGGATGCACACCCCCTGCCCTCCAAATCTGGAGAACAAATTTTAAGTATGGGTATCATTCAAAATAGGGAAGCAATGCGTCATCTCTTAAATCTCTGAATCACAACTTTTTGTAAGGACAATTATGTGAGCATAGGAGTGTTATGCTAACTAAAACCTACAATGCATTTTAAAACATTTCATTTTGTTGGTGTGTCGCAGGTGGATGTGTGTTTGAGTATGCTCACCAATGAGGATGTGATCATGTAGGTGCACATGTGTGTGGCCACTTGAGGATGACATCTAGAGTCTTTCTTCAATTGCTTTCCACTTCTAATTTTTGAGACCATGCCACTCACGGATTCTTAAGCTAATTGGTCATTCTTGGCTGCCTGGGCAACATCTATCTGAGGTCACACACTCTGCATTAGGGTGAAAGCATGATCCATCTGGCCTGGATTGGTATATAGGTTATCGAGATCAGAACCCAGGGCCTTATGATTTTGCTGAAAACACTTCACCCACTAAGCCACCTCTGCATCCCTAAAAATATCTTTAACAGGATAAAGCCACTCTAATCAGGAGTCAACTGTTTATAAAATGCACATATAGGTTGTTCTTTTTATGTTCTACGGCTTTAAGCAATCACACATACAAGGAGCTCCTAGGAACAAAACTTCAATAAAGAGCTACCCAAAGGCAAGTTACAGCAAGCACTTTGATGCTAACCAGTGGCTATATAATGTCATATTAGCCCACACAGCATTTGGAATTTTACTTAAGTGCTTTAGCTTGGACATGTGCACTGATATTTTCCTGGAGCAAGAAAAGCCCAGCTCCTCACTCTTTCTCTTAAAGAGCTGTTATCTCTTCCCCAACATGTTTTGTTTGTTTCCTGGGTGTTCCATGTTCATAACTTCCTCTACATGTTCAAACAGAGGTGATAACATAAAATTATCTGCCTTTTTCTGAGTTACTGCTATTCCATGCTTCTTTATTTTTAAATTGTCCATAAATGCAATCAACCTTTGCCTATTTTATATGTTCTCTGTGTTTATACACTTACCAGGTTTTCTGACTCATCTTCCCCCCAGATTGCGTATTTCTATGGACTGTGGCTGGTTATTAGAAGCCCTTTGATGTTGATGTAAACTGTTATCAGCATCTATTTCCTTAATAGTCCTATGTGTCTTGATTTCTCCATCTTACATTTATAGTATGTGTCCTAAGGCCATAAATCCAGTCATGAGGGAAATTTTCCCTCTCATGTACCATAAGAGTTTTGGACTCAATATGTCTAAATCAAATTTTCATCTAGCTTCTAAGGTTAGTCATTTATCATAAGCATTAACATTCCAGTGTTCTATTGCTTAAAGAGACACCATAACCAAGGCAATTCATAAAAGAAAGCATTTAATTGGATCCTGCTTACAGTTTCAAAAGTGTAGACCGTTACTGGCGTGGTGGAAAGCATGGGGCACACAGGCAGACACGGAGAAGATGCTGGGAGTTCTACATCAAGATCTGCAGGCATCCAGAAGAGAGGAGTCACTGGGCCTAGCTTTCTCTTTTGAAACTCAAAGCCAACCCCTGGTGACACACTTTCTCTAACAAAGCAACACATATCCCAACAAAGCCACCTTTCCAAATGCCTCTTTCCCCAGGAGGTGTCATTCCTTGCTGACAGTAAAGATATGAGCCTTTGGTATTTGTTCTTTCAGTCTACCATCCTTTCTGTCTCAGCACGTCTCCCCATGCCTCATTGTCTAAGACAAACTACGGAAAACATTCTGAATTTGTTTTTCTGCCCTAGAACTAATGCCATGAGTAGTAAAACCTTGTCAGCACTAATGCCTTATTGGCCCCTGTTCCCCCTGTCTGTCTTATCTAACAGTTATGAGCCGCTATCTTTTCTCTGGAAGGCCATGTAGTCATTGCTTAATTGATCCCAGAAGCCATCCTCATATAATGAGTGGACCAACTTATTTGAACACATCTCCACAGCATCATGACCTATTTTTGAAAAATCCCTACTATTTGACAGTCTAAATGGTTCAAAATATTTAGCTTGATCTTTTGTGGTCCACGACTTTCCTGGTTCTTCAGCTTCTTCCTCACTAACCCACCTGTCCTAACACTTCTAAATCCACTGTCTATTAGTCATGGTTTACCTAACATTGTGGGAAAGTCTGTGTAAAGTTACTGAGTAAGTTAGAAACTTGCAGTTTCTTTACACACTATAGTGTTAGTTAAATAATTAATTAATGAAAACGTGGCCTTCTTGCTCTACATTGGTGGTGGCGGATGGGATGAATTAAACCCACCTGCTTTGTCTTCCTTTCTCAAAGCAATAAACACATACAACAGGTTAAATTGTTTGTTCCTGGACGACGCACATTTGGATGGGAGATATGATCCTGTCTTCATTCCATAGAACCCTGTGTTTATTCCTTTCTAATAACCATTTCACTTGCCTCCCTCTAAGGACATTATCAAGGTGCATATGGGGAGCCTTCTCTCAAAACTGTGTTTCATAGTTTCTTTTTCTGTTTTTTATTATTAGATATTTTCTTTATTTACATTTCAAATGTTATTCCCTTTTCCGGTTTCCCCCAGGAAGCCCTCTATCCTGTCTCCCATCCCCTTGCTTCATAGTTTCTTGTAATAGTGTTCACTTTTTATTAAAGATTTGTATACATTTTATTATGCTGTTGATTTTAACCATCTTCAACTTCATTTAACCTTTTCCATTCTTTTTTTTATTAATTAATTTATTTATTTACATTCCAGCTGCTGCCCACAGCTCATGGTTCCCCCTCCCACAGTTGCTCATCCCACTCCACTCCCACTTGTTCTGAAAGGATGCTCTCCCTTTTCCTCCAACCATCCTCCTTCCCCAGGGCCTCAAGGTCTCAAGGATTAATTAAGCATACCTTCTCCCACTGAGGGGAGCAGTCCTTTGTTATATATGTGCCAGACCAGCCCACAAAGGCAGCCTGGTTGATGGCTCAGGCTCAGGGAGCTCCCTCTAGTCTGGGATCTTTGAGATTGCTGGACTTCCTATGTGGTTGCTCCCCCCTTCAGTTTCTTCAACCCTTCCCCCAATTCAACCATAGACGTCCCTGACTTCAATCCAAGTACGTATTTGCTTCTGTTTCAGTCAATCACTGGTATGGTCTCTTAAAGGACAGCCATGCCTGGTTCCTGTCTGTAAGCACACCATAGGATCAGTGATCTTGTCAGACTTTGCTGCCCCACCAATGAGACGGATCTCCAAGTCTGGCTGGTCATTGGACAGGCTTTCCTTCAGTCTCTTCTCCATTTTTGTCCCTGCAATTCTTTTAGACAGGAACAGTTCTGGGTCTGAAAGCTTGACTGTGGGTTGGTAACCCCAACCCTCCACTTAGGGCCCTATCTACTGAAAGTGGCCTCTTCGAGTTCCCTGTCCCCACTCTTGGGCATTTTGGCTAAGGTTACTTCATTGAGTCCTAGGAGTCTCTCATATCCCAGGTCTCTGCAACTCTCTAGAGGGTCCCTCCCCTCCTATTCCCCAAAGCTGCATGTTTCCATTCATTCTCCTGGCCCTCTGCACTTCTCTCCCACCCACCCCCATACCTGATCCTGTTTCCCCTTTTTCCCTTCCCTTCCCCTCTCCCATTCAATTACCTTTCTCCCTCTGCCTCCCCTGATTATTTCATGTGGGTCCCTTAACAAGTGAAGCAGGGGCTATCTCAGTCTCTGTTATTAACATTGGATCCCCTGCCCCCTACCTGGACTTCCTGGTTGGGCCTCAGTGGGAGAAGATGTGCCTAGTCTTGGTGGACTTAGAGGTCCCAGGGTTGAGTGGTACCGAAGAGGGGCTCCCCTTCTCTGACAAGAAGAGGAGGAAGCAACGGGAAGAGGGATTTGTAAAGTGAGACAGGGAAGAGAATAGGAAGAGGGCTGTGTGATAGGGATGTAAATAAATAAATAAATAGAAACATTAAATATTTAGAATAAACAAACATACTGTAAATCCTTGGTGCTTGAAATAAAGCAATTTTCATAACTCTTGAAGTCATTTTTCAGTAATAAAATATTGAAATTCTAACAACATAAGATTATTAAGAACTCAGATTCATTTAATTGGATTTGCTTTACTCTCTGAAGTCAGATATTTTAACAGTATTATTTAAACAAAGACATTTTCAACATTATACTAAAATCTATATGCTTATTAATGGAATATTTTAAGATAGTAGGTTTACTAAATTACACTTTAAGTTCACATCATAC
Source organism: Apodemus sylvaticus (assembly GCF_947179515.1). Taxonomy (NCBI): domain Eukaryota; kingdom Metazoa; phylum Chordata; class Mammalia; order Rodentia; family Muridae; genus Apodemus; species Apodemus sylvaticus. The sequence continues at coordinate 83,002,212 of NC_067485.1, read as the reverse complement.
ATGGATTTGAAGTATACATGAATAATCTTTCTAGAGATGGTTCCATTACTGAGCAGAATAAGTTTGCCTTTAAGAGAAGTTTTTGATATTTTTGCTGATAAAAATTCAGATTTCATGCTTAGCAGTTCCAAAAACAACATAGATGCCTTAGATAATGTTTCTTCCTCTACTAGTATATTTTTTTATCACCTGTTAGATTTTTCAACAGTCCATGATCATATTTAGTTGCCCAGTAGACGATGCAAGCTCAGAAGAAAGCATGTTTTATAAGATTAAAGAGCAGAATCCCAAAACCAACACTTTTAAAAGTGATGATAGAAATCTCCAAACATATATTAGAGCACAATGCATAGAAAATACACTAAAAGAGAAGATGTTATTGCCAAATGAAGCTACTTGGAATAAAGTAATTGCTCCTTCAGGGCAGAAAATAACATGTTTCATCAGGGAGGCAAGAAAATTAGAGACAGTCAAGGGAAAAAATAAAGAACTAGGATTAAAAGGCTTCTATGATTAGTAGGAGAAAGGGAAATGGAGACATTTCATGAGAAATTAACCCAGAGACTTTAAGGTTGTTCCTCATACTGAAATTCAGTCGTGCTAAATAGCCTTCATTACTAAAGATATGATGGTTTTCCTCCTAGCTGAAGGGGAAAGTTCAATTACTGGACCAATGGAATAGTGTGTTTTAGATCATTTTTGTGTAAAGATTGAGTTGTACTGAAGAGGTTTGTCATACTCAGGATGAAAGTCATGCAAATGAAATTCACGTGAAGGGACATTAACTTTACTATTTTCTCATTTGCCATAAAAGCCTTCTAAGTACCAAGATTTGGGACAGCCTGTAACTTATTATGATTCAAGTAAAGAAAGGAGGAGCATCCTCATGGATTTAAAGGCAAGTTGTTTCTTTTAGTTTATGGTCTGGGAAAATTAAGAAAAAAATACTTTCAGTTCCCTCGTGTTTTTTTAAGGTTAATTAGATACCACCAATTGGCTGTTCTAACTCATTTGCTTTTTAGATCCCACTATCCAATATTTTTTAATGAGTTTCTTTATGTCAACCCCATTTTCCCAGTCATTAACCATCCATGTGCTAATCAAACAATTATCTTGTCATTCACTTTAGAAAGGATTCTAAAATACCCAGAGAAGCCTTCCAGAAGAAAGGAAATAAAATAATATTCAGAACACAACATTATTCATTGAAAGCTTCATAAATAATTTGAGTCTATAAATAAAATTGGTAAAGGAAATGGTACGTTTTATACCAAAAGAGGTGGTTAAGAATTACTGATGCTTATTAAATGCTGGCATGTGTAGTTTTTAGACCTTTTGGAGATTCTGAAGAAGTAAATTGTAAGCAATTTCAAGAGAAGCATTTCCACAACTACCAACATAATTCTTTAGGTTCTGATTAGCCAATAATCATCTTTATTAATAAATGATATTATCATTCACCACCTTGTAAATATAAGCCTGACAGGTTACGCTCAAAGCAATTTTTCTTTATAAGGTACAGGGGATGACTCATACCCTGAAGATAGAGATTAAAAATTCATATGTAAGACTGAGTATGTTAGTTCCCAAAACCATTAGAAATTTTTCTGAAAAAGGAAGGGGAATACACTTTGCTCATTCTGTATATTAGTACTTATATGTATTTTACAAGGCTGACTGTATGGTACTAGAAAACCAACCAGTTGATGTATTCTTTTTTAGGAAAAAATTTTGCTCCTGTTCCCAAGAATACCTTAGTTGGATATGTTTGTGTGTGTGTGTGCCCGTGCATGTGTGTGTGTAGTTGAGGTCTCTTGCTCTTTGTGCTGTCTACTCTAGCATGGCCATTGTTGTCCTGATTCTGCCCAATCTGGGATATCATGCTGCTGATATTTTTATGGTTGTAGCTTCTGACATTACTAAAAGACATAGTATTATGGCAAACTCCTCTGCTCCTATTGTATTTATTCCTTTCTTAAGCAATGCTTTCTGAATCTTAGGGTATAAGAATTGTTTTGTAGATGTATCCATTTTGTCTGGGCTTCACAACTCTGCATTTTGATTGACCATGATTTTCTGTAACATTTTCAGTCTGTACCAAAGAGAATATGCCTTGATAAGGGCTGTGTGTGTGTGTGTGTGTGTGTGTGTGTGCATGTGCATGTATGTGTGTGTGTATCTGTATACACATATACATGCATATATACATTCAAACACATACATATGTATGTATATATGTTACACATGTATGTGTATGTATGTGTATATATGTACAATTATAATATTAATACATAATATATAATATTACAACTATTAATGAAAATGGAACCATGAATTTGAGAGAGATGGGTAATGGGAGGTTTGAGAGACAGGAAGGGTACAGAGGAAGTGATATAATTATATTATAATTTTAAAAAAATAGAAGAAACACTTTTTTTAAATAGTTTTGCCTTCAAAGACTTTTGCTGTATTGGAGAAATATTGTTAACTTTCGCAGTAAGTAAAATAAAATTTTTATTTAATTAATAAATGGAAGAAGAAAACCCTACTGTATTAGAAATAGCCACTCATAGCTTCCTCTATACAGATTATGTCAAACCACTCTATGTGCTCTCATGTTCTCATGTATTTTTAAACATGTTTTCTCCTGTTAAAAGTCCCACAAACCTGAATGTAGTGAATTATACTGTACTATTGCATGGTGCTTCCCAGTTTCTGAGACAGCAGTATGTCAGCATCTTACTTTGCAGATATACCTACACTTTGTATTTTCTTATTTTTTCTGAAGATTGTTTCAAAATCTCTTTCCCTGTTTATTTTGCTCTTTTTCTCCTGTCTTGACATATGTGTTTTTTCTCTTGTTTCCAAATGTGACTTTTTGTCCACATAACCCAGTCCATATTTTTCATGAGTACTGAGGTGGTAGGTATCTTTGTTAGGCTTTCTCTGCTGAGAACAGAAACCATGACTAAGGTAAGTCTTATTTTTTTTTATTCGATATATTCTTTATTTACATTTCAAGTGATTTCCCCTTTCCTGGATTCCCCCTCCCCGAAAGTCCCATAAGCCCTCTTCCCTCCCCCTGGTCCCCCATCCACCCCTTCCCACTTCCCTGTTCTGGTATTCCCCTACACTGCTGCACGGAGCCTTTCCAGAACCAGGGGCCACTCCTTCCTTCTTCTTGGACATCATTTGATATATGGATTGTGTCTTGGGTATTCCAAGGTTCTAGGCTAATATCTATTTATCAGTGAGTAGATACCATGAGTGTTCTTTTGAGACTGGGTTACCTCACTTAGGATGATGTTCTCCAGTTCCATCCATTTGTGTAAGAATTTCATGAATTTATTGTTTCTAATGGCTGAATAGTACTCCATTGTGTAAATATAGCACATTTTTTTTTATCCATTTCTCTGTTGAGGGACATCTGGGTTCTTTCCAGCTTCTGGCTATTATAAATAGGGCTGCTATGAACATAGTGGAGCATGCATCCTTATTACATGCTGGGGAATCCTGGGCGGCATATAATTGGAAATGAGTGACAGGTTCAGAAGTTCTGTCCAATATCATCAAGGCAGGAGCATGGCAGTGTCCAGACAGGCATGGCACAAGTGGTTCTGAGAGTTCTACATCTTCATGGGAAGGCCACTGTGAGAAGACTGGCTTCCAGTCAGCTAGGACAAGGTTCTTAAAGCTCTTACCCATAATGAGACACTTCCTGCAACAAGGCCAAGCCTACTTCAAAAAGGCCACAACTCCTAAATAGTGTGACTCCCTGGGGCAAGCTTATTCAAACCATAACAATAGGTATTATTTGAACCTAGTTTCCACATTCATGTTTACTGCAAACATCTCAAACTCATTCTTTTCAAAAAGATCTCCTTTTTTTCCCCTCTTACCACATTTGTGTTACTTTTCCGATCTCTGGTCCCATGAAGGAAATGTTCATCCATTAAGCTTTCAGAAACACTTCCATTCATACAATGACACAAAGAATAATAATGAAAAGAAAGAATTTATTCAACCCAATAATTAAACTTAAGGCATTTTTGTCTTTACACCTTAGTTTATCCAGCTGCTATCTGTTTTTTCTTTTTGTGGAATCAAAATAACTCCACCTATGACTTGTTCTGGGAGAGAAGGAGCTTTCTCTGAACCCACTGTTTGGTTAGCAGGGGCAGAGTTTACTGAAGAGGACCAAAGCTTCTTGTTCTACATAGAAAATCAAATAGGGGAGTTGGAAATACTGGAAATACTGGAAAATCAAAATAAGGGAGTTGGCGCTTTCTGTAGTTTTCCCTTCTTCCTCGATACAAGATGACTGACAGAAGCTATTTGAGAAAGAAAGGTTGACTTTGGCTCATGAATTCAGAATTTTAGTACACAATAGCAAGCAAACCATGATGGTGGATCTCAATCCACAGGGTTGACAGAGTGTAGCATAAAGTGTCCACATCACAGTGGGTCTGAAGATAGAGATGGGAAATCAGTATCATCAACAAGTATTAACTTCAGAGGTTGCTCTCAGTGACCTACTTTTATCTCATGGGGCCCCAGAGCCTTAACAATAAAATGCCATATTTGTAACTAAATGTTTAAAAGACATTCCTATGGCCAATATTTCAAGCGGTAACATTCATTAATGTTAGAAGTCAAGACTATTCTGATTTTAGGGGCTATCACTCTAATCAACTATTCCCTTATGAATATCAGCTGAATTCACTTCTGCAGAGTTTCTGCTGCAGGTTATGCCTTATTTCTAAGGCCATCCCTCCCATTCCTCACTGTACTGACCCCCAAATCACATTCTCTAATTTTTTTTAAAAAAAATAAATTGGTATAAGCATTTCTATGGATCTTCACATTATTCTCAGTCATTACTGGGGTCAATATTTTACATATTTTAATGACAAGTAGATGTTATGACAATGTGAAGTGTGACTGGGCTGTTATTTAATTTGAATTCCCATGCAGACTAATTTTCTTTTACCCTTGTGCATATTTGTTTGTTTGCTTTGCCTATCATGTCTACAATTTCCATTCTGAGTAACACTTTGTACATTATTCTAATGTACAAAGTTTCAACCATTGTTATAGGCTGATTATTTTGTAGTGAAAAATTGGATGTCTTTTTATATAAGACATTAAGTTGAATGACTTTTTCTACTTTTGTTACTATTTGCTGCCTTGCATTTTATGGTAAATAATAATTTCCAAAATTAAGTTTGTAACTTAAAATATGAATAATTCCCTTCATTTAATAATTGCTAAACTTGGATATATAATCCAGAAATTAAAATGTCATAATTATTTAATGAAAAAGCTAATGAATAAAATTATATTTTTGAATGGTTGAGTTATACATATTTGTCTTTCATTGGCTTTATAGAGAGAGTTCTAATCATATGTGTTTGTTTGTTTGTGTGTATGTGTGCGTGTGTGTAGTGTGTGTGTAAGTTTGTGTGTGTGTGTGCATGTGTATGTGTTTGTGTAGTGTGTATCAATTATATTTCTTATAAATCACCCTTGATCAAAAGATTTTCTTTCACCTTTAAAAAAAAACTATAGATGATACATCTCACAGCATACATTTTGGTCCTCTTATTCTTACAATATTTGCAATCCTTCTTCCATAGTGTTCCATGAATTTAATGGGGAGAGGTTGTGTTGTAGATGCATCATTTTGGGTTGAGTATCCCATGTGTATCTCTGCTAATGGTCTTCATCTACAGTGAAGAACAACTTCTTTGATGAGTAGTCAGATTTACTACTCAGCTTTTCATGAAAAGTATGGGTATAAGAATAAGTATTTAGAATAAATTGGAAGTCATATTTGTTTAGGAAGGTGGCAGCTTTAGATTCTCCTCTAGGTTCACAATTTCTCCAGTCATTGGTACTTATATGGAATTTGACTTCTAGGCATAATTATCTCCTGTTAAGCAGCTCATAAGTCCAATGACACAGCTACAGGTTATCCCCAATACACTAGTGACAGCACTAATAGTGATATAAATATAAAATTAAAGAGTAAAAAGTCAAAATATGAAAGGGAGTCAGGAGACATGGGGATATTGGAGAAGGAGGAATAAAAAATGAGGTAAATAAAGTACTACTCATGAAATTCTCAACATTAGTTTAAATATAAAAGACATTACAATAAAATGATTCTATGAAATTAAACACTAAGCATCATTTTAAAGTAGCACTGGTGAAATATTAAGTTTAGAAAGAAGGATGCTTTTGAGTGCATCGAGTCAGAAAATGGTTCACATTATATATTTTATTTCTATATTTCTGAGCAAGTCCTGACTGTGAGGAACTGGTCTGTCAGTGGAAGGAAATTGAACAGAATTCCAGTGACCTCTAGTTGGAATTAAATCTAAGTAGCATTTAATGACCATCAAATACTGACAGTGTTCATTTCATTTTCTCTTAATTACATCTCCCAGCCTTCCTGGGTCATGGAAGGAACTCTAATAGTAATTGGTGCTCACACATTGACTTGATGCACACATGTGGCACCTTTTAAATACAAGTTTCATGAAATTTCAGTGCCATTTTATAGTTTATGTGAACTTGTTATCATTCATTTGACTCTTCCCAAATAATGAAGTACTCTGAACCCAAATGTTTTCTCTGAAATATCTTTTACTCCATTATAAATACTGAAAAGATACTTCTTCTACTGGAAATGAAAAAGTTATATTTGTTTTAAATTTTTCCATTTGTCCTGACAAAGAGAATATTAAAAATTTGCACATAATATATAAAACAAATTTTAAAGGACTCAGGGGAAGCTGAGGCAGATGTGCCAGGGATGTCAGCACCCCAATGGTGCTGACATTCTTGGATTTGCTTTTTCCGTATAGATAACAATTTCCTTTCTTCTGATGGGTATCAATAATCAAGCTAAAGTTTTTTCATTATTTATATATTAATCATAGCAGACAATAAATACCTACATTAAAGAAATGATAAAAAACTGTCTTGTTATGAGAGAAGTCTTTCAGACAACACCGCTCAATTTCTGTAAAAATGAATCTATATATCATGTAAAACTACTATTTGTATGTACAAAATAAAATTTCCAAAACATGTATGTACAAAATGAAAATTACTATGTTAAGAAAACAGTTCTATATGAATATGGACCAAATATATTATAAAAAGAAAATATAAAGCAGAATAAAACAGATCATTATGAAGTAATTAAAACCATCAATTTTAGTACAACTTCCTAACATTCCTATTTTAACTACCGATTCTATGACAGAGCAAATTATCAAGACTATAGTAGAACTCTGAACACCACTTACACACCCTGAGTAACTGAATTTTTCAAAATATCCTGCATAAACCACAAGTCTTGGGTGGGCACCGAAAACGAGGCTCATCCTTTACTTGGTTCTAAACCATTGAAATTATGAAATGAGATCAAACTGGAAATCAATAGCACAGAAATACTTTGAGAGTCTCTAAACAGCTGGAAAGTGTACACTTCTAAATAATCCGTGGATCAAAGAACACTCGAGGGAAATTAAAATTTTCTTTGGACTTAATGGAAATGAAAATTCAACACAGTGAAACTGGTGGAGTAGCGTTAAAGCAACACAAGATGAAAACACTTTCATGCCCAGGACATGAAGTACAGTGGAAAGGAAAGGGCTAAAAACATTAAGCCAAGATGCCACCTCAAGGAAAATACCCCCAGTAAACATGAAGAATAAAATTATAAAGACCATGCCAGAAGTCAATGGAATCTAGGTCAGGAAAATAATAGGTGATAATCATGAAATGACACTGAGAAAAAATAGCAAAATTAATAGCAAAGGTGACAAAGGAGAAGAGAAGAATAGTTGGAATATCAGGAACAAGATTAAGGCCACTGGTACAAACTCTAAAGCTATGAACAAGCTAACATAGAATATCCTAAACCAGCACCTACGCCTGAGGAGACAACTCTGACGACATGGCCCATGTATTGGGAAATACATGGTTCACAATTTATTGAAAATAAAATAAATCATTTGGATAACCCTCAAATATAAAGGAGACTAAATCACTTGAAAACTCAGTACCAGAGAATGTCTAAATCTGTGTCATCACAGGAGAATTGGTCAAAGATTTGGAACACTAACCCACATTCTACATGATCTCTTGCAGAATACAATGAATAAGGAAATAGCTTTCATCTTTTTCTACTAAACTCATTTTATATCAAATGCTGACAAAAAATTACCAGATTTAGTACTAAAGACTACCACTCCCATAAAGATTTGTGTCAATTTTTCAAATATTAAAAATATATAAATAATATCAAATGATTATTACTATGATCATAATACTGACATACCAGCCAAAAAAAAAAAAAAAAAAAAACAATTCCATGGTTTTATCAACTTAAGAAAAAAGAAGCCATTGATGAAAATGTAGTATCTACGCATAATACAACTGTAAAGAGAAACTGCAGAGATTGCTCAGAGTCTAAAACACTGACTGCTACTTCAGAAGATCAGGTTAAGTGCTCAGAATTCATGCTATTGCTCAAAATCATTTGATCTAAGGGATGTATAGGCATGTGCTCCTATGGGTACATGTGCAGGTGAGCCCACAAACACATACACATACACACACACACACACACACATACATTAAAAATAAGATAAATATATATTTTTAATTCTAGAAAATGCAATTCAGTTCAACTACAGGCAGCATTCACACAGTTGATGTCAAAAGAGATGAACTGCACAGAGCCTTAAAGAATTATTCAGGGGAAAGGGAAATGTTTGATATCTCCATTGTGGTGATGGTTTCACAGAGAATACATATGTCAAAATTCTTCAAGTTGTGCAATTTAAATATCTGTCAAGTACTCGACATAAATTATAGCTGTGGTACAGGAGAATAGTAAAACCTCACCTGACATACAGTTAGCTCACTAAAGCAAATTATAGTTTCACTCTGTAACCTTTCAAGTGCTTGAGTGAAACTTAGATCATGAGACTGTCTTAAGCACAAGATTATTTCTTCATGTAATAGATTCTTTTTGGAATAATTTTATATCATGTAGTGCTACTTAGGGTTCTAATGTCAGTTGTGCTTCATAGAAATATTCTGACTTTACTAAAATAAAATACCTGAACTAAAAATATTAGCTACATTGTTTCCACTCAACTTTTAAAAACAAGTCTTTGGATATGCATTAAAGCTATGGACACATTCAGTTACAGCAGCCAAAAGGATGAAGACACTAAATGTAATATCCAGTGAGGGAGTCGGAGGGAGCACGCTGTTCTGTTTAGGACTTCCTCTAATAAGCTAATAATGATTTAATATGTGAAATGCTACAATGAGGAAAATAAAGGTGATTTGAAAAGTTAATGAAACCTTTCTCAAAATAAATCAGACTGTGGATTTTGCTCATCAGTGCAGCATGTGTCTATACCGTGTGATAAACAAAGATAATTTCTAAAACCATACTCTTCTCAGAGAGAGGAAGTGTCTGTATCTAGATTTAGAGACACACTATGAACTAAAGTGTCCATGTGTATTGGCACCCAGATACATGGCATTTTTGATGTGAGATAACCTATAACAACTGACCCCAGTCTCCAGTCCCGATTCATCTTTCATACAGAACAGTCTCCCCTTCTTACAGAGCATGACCTGTGGTCTTCTAAGCAGTAGAATCAAGCAAAAGAGACCCCTGATCATGGATGTATATTAAAAACATCTCAGAGTGGGTTGACTTCCACCCTGCTGGGATACATTTCCATTTGGTATTGGAAATAAATCTTGAGCTACTAAATACAGAGAATGAAAGAACCAACAGATTATACCAGTTTGTCTTGCAACGAACAAGGAAATGCTTGTCTTATGACGAAATTCTCATAGCAATGGTGGAGGCCAGCAACTGTCGCATGTGAAAGCAAAGCCTCCCTGTCCAAACTCAGATGAGGTCAGGACTACAAATGCAACACTGACCATCAATCATCGTATGGCTTTAGGATTGGTGGTCCAGGACCCAGACAACATAGAGCAATGGCCAATACTAAAAAAATCGTAACCATTGCTTTACCTCCCTCATGTTACTGTTTCTTAAACTTTCCTGTTTACTTTTTCTCCCTCTTGCAGTTTCTTCTACATTGATAATAAGTGGCTGTGTTGGGTTATTTTCCTGTTGTTGCATTAAAATAACCTCACTGAAGCAACTTAAGGGAGAAAGAATCATTTTAACTGACAATTTCAGGTCACAGGACCTTGTAGCAGCTGGCCACATTACTTCCATATTCAGGTGACGAGAGAGCAATGAATCTAAGGTTCGCCTCATTCCTCCACTCTTACACAGTCCAAGGCAGGCTGCTGAGACCCACAGTTTTAAGCATTCCCACCTCAACTAAATTCCTCAAGATAATCTCCACAGACATAATAGAGGCCTATCTTCTAGGTGACTCTAGATTCAGTCACGCTGCCATCAACAATTGTTCTAAGTCACCATTAACGAAGACTGTGGGGGGAGGTATATCATATGCCTATTTAAAAGCTCTTATAAACGCTAATTTTAATAAATTCTTCTTTTGTGAGAAAGCTAGATTTTAGGGTTGCTTGAAGAGTTTCTGCCTTTGCCACACTAAGAGACACAGACATACATATTTAAAAATTTGGTGTTTAGATGTACAACATCTGTATTCTAAAACTATTCCTGACACATTATAGAAGGGGCTCCTAATTTCCACTGTTTTTCATTTTCACTGTTATTTACCCCTTTATAAAGATTAGTGAAATGTAAAATTTACTTTTTCTGCTGTTGCAAACCACCCAAGACTTAGTTAAAAAAAAAATAACAATCCCTCTGTTGCGATTTATTGTTACTAATTTTACCCTTCATTCTTCCCTAATTACTTTTAGAGGTTGTTTACATTGTTCCTTCAAGTAATGAAAGACTTTTGTTCAACATCTCAGAGTTGTAACTCTGCTGTAGTGGTAACTGTGCTGGTACTAAACCATGTTCATTAGAGTCATGACACGTGAGCTATTATAGGAAACTCTGGTAAGTGAAGTCTACAGGATCTCTGTCTCTGTCTCTTCACTTTCTCTCTCTCTCTCTCTCTCTCTCTCTCTCTCTCTCTCTCTCTCTCTCTCTCTCTCATACACACACACACACACACACACACACACACACACGTTATCCATAGTCTCTTCTTTCTGAATTCTAATAGCAGAGTTTTAGAAAACATGTAGTCAGGGAAGTCTATGTAGGGTCACCAATCAGAATCGTGCAGAGTTCCCAGACCCCGTCATTTTTCTGCTATATGGATAGTATTAAGGATGTTTTTCATTATGTCCCCAAATATGTTCCTAGGAGTATCCCTTAGGAAAAATCATTTTAATTCCTGGACCACAAATTGTAGTATTTGTTTATCTTGAACGATTGCCCTGCTTTTAACCTAACAGACATTATTAATTAAATGGCTTGTCCTATTATATAATTGGCAAAGCTTCCTTTGCATTAGCTACCCAGAATCTGAGCAACAATTCAAACTAAAACACTGCTTCCTCAGCTTTAGCTGCAGATTAAAAACACATCTGCAGCTCTGAAAGAAGTTGAGATGAGAAACGACCAATCAAATCATATTTTCAGAGGAGACAAGGCTGTATCTCAGTAATTTGAGGCCACGCAGTGTGCTTCAATCTTAAGCTATGGGGAAAGGGCAATGGTTTCATCCATGCTCTACATTGTTGAAGTGAGACAATGCTTCCGCAACCTAATCATGGTCACTTCATGTCTCTTCATTTGCTTTACAATCAACCTAGAATTATAACTTATTGTTCGAGAGTTTTATACATGGGTACAATGGTTTTGGTCAGTTCTACTGCTACAGTTCTTTCCACCACCACCACCCCCAATTTGTCCCTATGTCTCCCTCCTGACTAAAATTCCTCTTCTTTTTAAATATAAATTGTTAAATACAATTTATATTTAATTGTATAAATTGTTAAATACAATTTATATTTTTATTCTTCAGCATGCAGAAGAATGCGAATTGATCCATCCTTGTCTCCTTGTACTAAGCTCAAATCCAAATGGATCAAGGACCTCCACATAAAGCCAGACACTCTGAAGCTAATAGAAAAGAAACTGGGGAAGACCCTTGAGGACATCGGTACAGGGAGAAAGTTTCTGAACAGAACACCAATAGCGTATGCTCTAAGAGCAAGAATTGACAAATGGGACCTCATAAGGTTACAGAGTTTCTGTAAGGCAAAGGACACCATCAAGAGGACAGATTGGCAACCAACAAATTGGGAAAAGATCTTCACCAATCCTACATCAGATAGAGGGCTAATATCCAATATATATAAAGAACTCAAGAAGTTAGACTCCAGAAAACCAAACAACCCTATTAAAAAATGGGGTACAGAGTTAAACAAAGAATTCTCACCTGAAGAACTTCAGATGGCAGAGAAGCATCTTAAAAAATGCTCAACTTCATTAGTCATTAGGGAAATGCAAATCAAAACAACCCTAAGATTTCATCTTACACCAGTCAGAATGGCTAGGATTAAAAATTCAGGAGACAGCAGGTGTTGGAGAGGGTGTGGAGAAAGAGGAACACTCCTCCACTGCTGGTGGGGTTGCAAATTGGTACAACCACTCTGGAAATCAGTCTGATGGTTCCTCCGAAAACTGGGCACCTCACTTCCAGAAAATCCTGCTATACCACTCCTGGGCATATATCCAGAGGATTCCCCACCATGTAATAAGGATACATGCTCTACTATGTTCATAGCAGCCCTATATATAATTGCCAGATGCTGGAAAGAACCCAGGTATCCCTCAACAGAAGAGTGGATGCAAAAAATGTGGTATATCTACACAATGGAGTACTATTCAGCCATTAGAAACAATGAATTCATGAAATTCTTAGGCAAATGGATGGAGCTAGAGAACATCATACTAAGTGAGGTAACCCAGACTCAAAAGGTGAATCATGGTATGCACTCACTAATAAGTGGTTATTAACCTAGAAAACTGGAATACCCAAAACATAATCCACACATCAAATGAGATACAAGAAGAAAGGAGGAGTGGCCCCTGGTTCTGGAAAAACTCAGTGAAACAGTATTCGGCAAAACCAGAATGGGGAAGTGGGAAGGGGTGGGAGGGAGGACAGGGGAAGAGAAGGGACTATCGGGGAGTGGGGGGGCTAGAAAAGGGGAAATCATTTGAAATGTAAATAAATTATATCGAATAAAAAAAAATCACCCTTGCAAGTGCAAAAAAAAAAAAAACAAAATTATTGCTATCCAACTGCAACACTACATAGTTTTCCTGGTAAAATACTTTTCTATAGCAAACTTTGACCCTTTTATTGACCCTTATATAGCAAATATAAATTATAATTTATAATTTATAATTATATAAATAATTATATAATTAAATATATAAATTAATATATTAATTAATTTATATTAATTAATATAAACAAATCAATATTTCCATACTTATTTTAAACAGTAAATAGTAATTTTGACACCATGAAATATGAAAAAAAATATTATTACTTCATTCACATTGTGCAGAGAATCACTTTTTTTCATACTTTATCCCATTCCAAATTGGTTACATATTCTTCTGTATTCTGTGTGTCAGTATTTCATCTCAGGTCCACCATGAGGAGGTGAATGATAGCCTAGCATTAATGAAACACTCGGTTCTGTAACCATCTGTACAACCACATGTAGTGATGCATGAGAGCAGTACCAGTCGTTGTGTGGTAAGGTGGGAGGATCAGAAGTCTAGGTCATCCTTGGCCACAAAGAAGTTTAATTTCTGTCTGGGTAGCATAAGACTCTGCTTTCGAATTTTGTCACATTGAATAATTGGCACAAAATTAAAATATCTCAAAGAGTATTAGCAATCGTAATAACTTATGTGCCCTTAGTAATATCTGTGGTGTTGCATGCACTCAAAGATGTGTGCAGCTCACATAGAGAATTTGTGAATTAGCAATGCTTCAAATTAATGAATTATAACATTTATAAGGACAGAGTACCAGCACCTAAACCTTGAAGGGCTATGTGCCTAGAAAATGCTCAATAAGCATTGATTAAATGTAAAAAAGAGAGCCCCAGGTATTTATATTTTATGTATATGACATGAGACATAAATATTTGTTTTACGAAAGTATCATTTCAGTTAGACACATACAGACACACAGAACAAGGAAGAATATTTAATCAACTTAGAATGAAATAAAATATCCTCAAAAGTGATTATCTATCCAATGTGAGGAAAGCAGTGATATTTTCCTTTCTTATTTCTTGGTTGTCAACGTTACTATTTACTGGTTTAAAGTAAATACAGAAATAGTAATTTATAGGGTCTATATTTGCTCTATCAAATTATTTTACCAGAAAGACTATAGTAGGCAAGATGATATAGTTGAAGGATTATACCCTTCCATTGATGGTGCTTTAAAGATAATATTTGCATCGCGGCAGGTAGAGAAATATTGAGATGCTATTTCAGGCTAAAAGCCCATTTCATATTCAACTGCCACTTCATAAAGTGGCCTTGCATCAGTAAATCTGAAAACACTTGAAGTTGGTTACATTTCACTCCAAATGGACCCGGATGCCAAGCATCCTTTACTCTGTAGTTGGAGGACTTCCAACAGCATGATTTAGGGTATCCATACTTCAAATCCAATGCTTCCTTGTTCAGATGCTCAGTAAATTTTAAAGAACACGCGTCTAAAATCAGAAAACAAACAAAACAAAACAAACAAAAAGCACAGAGAGGAAGATGCAGGATGAAGAAGCACGAGGGGAAAAAGGAATGGAGGAGGGAGCATGTGCGGCTGAGAAAGAGGAAGAGAGGCAGAAGGGAGAGAGAGAGAAGAGGGAGGAAGAGAAGAGAAAGTCTGAGTTAATTTATTTTCATAGTTTTAGTTAAAGCACTCCTTTCTTGGAGAACTTTGATATTAAACATACGATGCTTCTTCCACTTAATGCTGATGCCATGAATGTGAAATCTGACACCAGGAGAAAAAAAATGCTGTTCTCAGCTCATTATTCAGTTAAACCATTCAGTCTGTCACCTGAGTCTCATACATGTCCTCCTAATTTAAAACTTACAGAAGCCCGGAATAGACACTGAATAAGCACCATGGAGAGGAAGTGCTAACTGTGATTTCTGTAATGTTAGACAGTGAGCTAAGATTCATTTCTTTCTCATTCCAGTGGCTTTTGTGCTAACTCGTGATTAGTAATATTTTCTGAATCAATGGGGATTTCTAGAGCTCTACCCATTGCTGTTATTTGTTTTAAAACTCTGCTTAAAAGGAGAGCTATCCTGTTGTCCAAAGAGAAACTATAGTTCCAGTTAGTTGTCACATTCATTGGTACCCCGCAGAGCATGGAAATATGATGAGCAACACGTACACTGTAGTATTTCTGAGCCAGGCAGCCAGGTCAACTCAAGGTGCTCAAGGAAGCAATCTGGTGAAGTTTCAAACACACACTGACAGTCGTGTAATTTGCGTAGCACTTAAAAAATCAATATCGAGATAGTGTTTCTCAACTCTGTGAAATAATTTCCTGTACAAAACAATGATAAGAATTATACCATTTTCTTGCTCTTGAACTCTGTCAAAACAAAGCAGAAGCATGAGGAACATGTGGTTGGTAATGTCATCTACAAACAGAGAAACTGAGAATCAATTATTCTGTCCAGTAGGAGCAGGGGTGCTTAAGACTGATATATTTGGAAATAAAACAAGCTCAGAGAGAAATAAAGTTGAAGAATCTGTTGACAAGTTCAACTAGGAAGTAAAATAGCTGATGAGATAATATCTGGATATTAGTATAAATTCTTATGTAGAAACAAGAGATGTGGGGCTAATGTAACAAAAATGACAAATGTGCTGTTGTATGAAGAATACACTTTCAGTTAAGTTTTGTCTGTAGATGTTTGATTTATATATACGTTTTATATTCCTACAGACCCAGGGTCATGAAAAAATATTTTCTTGGGCAAAAGTAGTTATGACAGCAAAACTTCAAGAAAGCATAATCTAAAAGGTGTGTTTGGTACCTATGTATATATGTATAAAGCAAAATTCGTTCCCAGACTGCCAAAATCAAAGTAATTGTGAACTTACATAAACACTATGGATATGTTGTGCCTTCAAGTAACAAGTATCTCCTGATGTAGTATACCATGTCATTCAAACGCAAATCTGATTTTTGTCATTGATGAGAAATACATATATATATATATGCATAATATATATATGCATTATATATATATAAAGAAACTTTTAAATTCATCATGTATTTTCAGTATATTTTTTCTAGAAGCATACATACCCAAGAATCACACAATAGTTTTCCAGTAAAAAGGGTTGAATGTAAAAAGGATTAAGAAGTCCTGATCTGTTTTCTAGGTTCCTTTAACACAACTCTAGAATGTAGCTTTTCTGTAAGTCCCTGGCCTATGTAATCTCAGGTTATTTGGCCCCTGAGCAGTGTGACAGAGATAGGTTCCATCTCATGGACTGGCCTTAATTCTAGTCAGATATTAGTTGATTTGTGGCACCATTGAACTGGTGTATCTTACAGGCAGGCCGCCATTGTAGATAAAAGTGTTTGTATCTGTGCTGGTGTTTACCTTTCTCTTTCGGTATCAAGTACAGTACCTCTGAATACCATGAACATTTTTCAATAGGGGTGAAGGCTCTAGGGAGGCACCAGCTCATCTTCTCTATGTTCAATGAGTTATGTAGGTATTGTGTCTGCAAGAGTGCCTTAACATCAGTTCATTGAGAGAAACTACTGGCCTTGGCAATACCATGGGTTGTTTGGGAGGTCCTATTAGTGCCCCTGCAGCCAATAATTCAATTAGATGTCCCATTCTCAGAACTGGAAGCTTTATTTGGTGACAAGAAATGTCTTACTGGTACTCTGTCTTCCCCATTATTTAGTGATTCTATTTAGATCACTTTCATATATTTACATATTTTAGGTAGCTTCCACTGAATTCAGTTTCCAAACACTTCCTCAAAAGGCTCTCTCTTCATTTTAGCTCTCTCTTCTCCTATTTCCCTTTGCACCACATTCTTCTCTCCCCCTCCCCTTACTCGTAGATCACTGTCTCCCTCAGCCATCATTAAAGAACCTTCTCCCTGAAGTAGATGGGTCTAGAGAGACCCAGAGATCAACAAGGTGCAGAGAGTGAAAGACCTTGGAATACTTGTTCTTAACTGAGATATCTCCATCAATTCCTTCCCCCTTGGGGCTCAGAGAACACTGAGTGAGACGAGACAGGAAGATTGTAGGAACGAGGAGAGCATAAGGGAAGAAGGCCCTTTAAACGCAGCATGACTGATGCACCAATGAACTCACACAGACAGAGGTAGCAAGCACTGGGCCTACATATGTTTATGCCAAATGGTGTCCCAGCACCAGACTTGAAGTGGGCACAAGCCTATATCCCTTAGCCAGTAAATAACGCTAATTGATAGCCATTTGCAAATGAAAAATTAAATTTTCTCTAATGTCATCCAGCTGAATTTACAAATCACTCTTAAAGCCAGCACAAATGAACCCAATGGGCATTTTTTTTTGAGGACATTTTTGTATCAGACAATTCTTTGCCTGAGTTCATTCTTTTCCTTTTCCTTTCTTTTCTTTTTTTTTTTTGTCCATTCTCTTCCTTTTTTCTTTCTTTGTTGCCCCAAAGTCCATTTCCTTATACATTACAGTTTTGGCTTTTATTGTTTCCAAGATTTTTGTGTGTATGAATGTGTGTGTGTCTATGTTTACATATGTTTCTTGTGCCTTTTCTTCAAATGTTTAATTTTATATTTGTTTGCTGTGTCCTTTCTTTTCTATTGTTTTTATTTTTCCTTTTTTTCCATGTTTTAATACCTGTTCATTTTCAAATTTAAGATATCAAGAAAGCATATAGACAGGGAGGTGGATAGGGAGGTGGGGAATATCAGAGGTGGAGAGTGCAGAGGGGAAGTATAACCACAATAGATTGCACAGATTAAATCTATTTTCAATAAATATTTTAACAAGAAGTCCTAATCAGAAAGGCATGTATTGATTTTCTTCTCTAGCCCATGTCTAATAGATCTGTGTGTTTTCATTCTAGCATTAAACAATAATACTAATCAGACTCAAACCAAATTCTTATTATAAAAAAATCACAGGAAGAGATTGAGATGTGGAAATTCCCATAGAAACTTGGTACAATCTTAGAATTCAGTTATGTAATCAATTAAAATTAATACTATTGACCATATTAAATCAAAGAAGGACTTAACCATTATTTTAATAAGAGGATGGGTTTTCAGAAAAAAAGACTGTCACACAACCAGCATAAATGCTAATAAATCCTCTAATGTTTCTTCAAAGAAGCTGATGAATCTTTGAATGTGCATTTATTCCCTGAGGAAACACTGGATACATTAGAAATAACTGAGAAGATTATTGGTGGCCCTAGAGAGTACATGAAACATGCCCATGAATCATTGTAGGCGCATATAGGTCTGATTCTCTATCTACTTAAACAATGAAATACAGAACTAAGCAAATCCCAACCTCAGGAATATCTTAAAATTAATACACTTGGGCTGTAGAGATGGTCGAGTGGCTGAGTATACAAAATGGAAAACAAAACAAAATAAAAAAAAATTCAGTAGGAACAAAAATACCAAAGTGAAATAATGGCACTCCCCACTCCACTATTTCCCACCCCAATCTACCTATCCCATTCCACACCTCCATCCCACTCGTTCACCCTACCTACCCCCCTCCCCCTCCCACACTCTACTCCCATGCCCTAGTCCTCCAACCCACCCCATACATAAATGTGGAGTCTCTTTTGTATTAAGCCAACTACTCCTGGTGGTGGTACCTTCCCCAGATTCTGCTTCTAAGTGATTGACCCTTTTACAGCAGGTATGACTGGCAAATAGATTTTCAGTTAGGATTGGGATGCTGTGTGTCCTCTCATTGGTGCTGGGATTTTGTCTGTTTTGAAGCCACGTAGGTTTGTACTTGCTGTCACAGTCTCTTTGAGTTCATATGTGCATCAGTGTCTAAAGAACACTGTTTCATTGAACTCATCCATCACTTCTGGCTCTTTTCTGCCTGTCTCCCACATAGATCCCTGAGCTTTTACATAAGGCTATGATGTAAAAATTCCATTTCAGACTGAATACTCCAAAGTCTTTCCCTATCTGTACACTGTCCAGTCATGAGCTTTGGTATTAATTTCCATCTATTGCCGAACACATAAAATTCTAAGGCTTCAGCAATAGAAAGAAACAAATTAGAACAGCAGTAAAACATGACACTCACTGCCTAACCAATGCTATTAAAATGTCTAATGTTACACATTACTATGAATGAAAGAGATGGACATACATACTGTTGGTAAATAGACTATTAGTGCAAAGCTCATAACTAGTTGTGTCTATTGATAAAATAAGCCTACAAACACTTTGAACCATGAATAAATTATTGAAATGCCTAATAGAAACTTGGTTACATAAGTTATGCTGAAGACAAAACCCAAGAATTTTGGATAGCTATATAATGTGCAGTAGCAAGGACAGATGTTCGAGTAATAATAATATAATGTGGTATAGGATCTCACACTTAAAATGTGTGGGCAGATGTTCTTTTGTTCAGAGATGAAAATCAAACTCATTACTTATCTAGTCAATGCTAGACCTGGAAAGGGACAGCCCAGAGCCTTTTCCTCTTATATGTTTTTACAGTAATAAAAAATTTATTGGAGCTAGAATGACGGCTCAGTAGTTAAAAGCGGCTAAGTTTGTTTCCTAGGAATCAACTCGGGCAGCTCAAACCTCAAAGTAACTTAACCTGCAAGTAGATCTGATGCCTTTGACCATTGAGACCTTTGAGTCATATGCACAAACCCAAACACAGACATGTTTGTACACACAGAACAAGATAAAGCGTTTTAAAAAGCTGGATAATGTAGAGAAAGAAACCGTGGCTGGAATCATTAAGGGTCACATTATGCATATTTATTTTTAAAACTATTATGATAAAACCGTAGAAGCTTTAGAGTTCTGATAAATTACAAGCCTCTAGAGTTTTGATTTTACTGGAACCTGGGATTTGTGATCGCGGACCACAGGGGGCGGATGGCTGGGAATGCGAGCAGAGCAGAATCTACAGCAGGAGAACCACCTAGATGGGCCTTTGTTGCATGGGGCTTCCATGGAGGCCAGGAGACCTCTGGGGCCAAAGAGTAGCCAGAGTTAATGCAGGATGGTGCCTCTATTTTATTTCATGCAACAGTTATTTTAATATTATATGTTATTTTTGTAACATTTATCTAATATAAAAGACTTAATAGGAATGATAGTTTAGAAATTTGAAAACACTCAATAAATTCAGAGTGCCTACCAGAAAACCAGGTAGGTTGCCTGCAGCTCTTCCCCTCCCCCTCTTTCTTTTTTTCCCAGCCTTAATCCCTCAGTCTCACTCCTAGTGCTGAAACAGATGATCAACTGCAACCTCCTTTCCTCTCTGGCTAAATTGCCTATGAATCCCATAGATCATTCTCTCCTAGCCTCCATTCCTCTACTGTTGCTGTGTTCCAGCCTCTAACACCATCCAGAATTTCCTATGAACAGACCAGAGAAGCAGGCCAGTAAAACAAGCAACACACAACCATCACACCCTGAAAATCCAGAGAGGAAACAGAAATCAAGAAACAAAATACTCATTCAGCGAAGACAAACCCAGAAATCAGCATGTTGACCTATCTATCATCAACATCATAAGCATCAGCATCACCACAAATACACACACCCAAATACCTAGATGCTCCCATAAGAACACAATAACAGCCATCGTACTGTGTGATGTGGCCAGCCTGCCACTATAGGCCAAGAATAACGTAACAAAGCTGAAGGACAAGAAAAAGACTTTAAAATCGACTCTATGAAGATGATATAGGTCCTTAAAGAGGAAAAGAATAAATCCATTAAAGATGGACAAGAAAAGACAAATAGGAAATGAATAAATCCCTTAAAGCCAAGAAATGCAAACAATTAAAGGCAATGAATACAACTGTTTAAAACCTGAAAATGAAAATAGATACAATAAAGAAAACACAAACTGACCTTATTTATAATAACCAGAAGCTGGAAAGAACCCAGGTATCCCTCAACAGAGCAACGAATACAGAAAATGTGGTATATTTACACAATGGAGTACTATTCAGCTAATAAGAACAATGAATTCATGAAATTCTTAGGCAAATGGATGGAACTAGAAAATGTCACCCTGAGTGAGGTAACCCAATCACAAAAGAACACACATGGTATATACTCACTGATAAGTGGATATTAGCCCAAAATCTCTGAATACCCAAGCTACAATTCATAGACCACATGAAGCTCAAGAGGGAAGACCAAAGTGTAGGTGATTCGGTTCTTCTGAGAAGGGGAATAAAATATTCACAGGAGCAAATATGTAGATAAAATGTAGAGCAGAGACTGATGGAAAGGCCATCCAGAGACTGTACCACATGGAATTCTTCACATGTACAGTCACCAAACCCTGATACTATTGTGAATGCCAGAAATGCTTGCCAAAAGGATCTTGATGTGGCTGTCTCCTGAGAGGCTATGCCAGAGCCTTACAAATACAGAGACAGATGCTCGCAGCCAAACATTGGACTGAGCACAGGGTACCCAATTCAGGAATTACAGAAAGAACTATAGAAGCTGAAGGGGATTGTAACCTCATAGGAAGAACAATATCAACCAACCAGAACCCCCAGAACTCCCAGGGACTAAGCCATCAACCAAGGGGTACACATGACTCTAGCTACATATGTAGCAGAGGATTGCCTTATCAGGCATCAATGAGAGGAGAGGCCCTTGGTCCTATGAAGGTTAATAGATTCCCCAATGTAGGGGAAGCAGGGATGGGGAGGTAGGAGTGGGGTGGGTGGAGGAACACACTCATAGAAGTAGGGGAAGGGAGGATTGGATAGGGGCTACCGAGCAGGGAGGAAACTGGGAAAGGGGATAACATTTGAAATGTTAATAAAGAATATACCTAATGTTAAAAGAGAGAGAGGGGGGGGAGGAAGGAAGGAAGGAAGGAAGGAAGGAAGGAAGGAAGGAAGGAAGGAAGGAAGGAAGGAAGGAAGGAAGAAAAAAATCACAAACTGGAGAAATCTGGGAACCAAAACATTTAGGAATTAGAACAGGAAGTACAGAGGTATGTTTCACCAAGAAATACAGGAGATGGAAGACATCCAGGACTACACAGAAAAACACTGTCTTGAAAAAAATAAACAAAATAAAGGTCTGGGGGAGAGAGACAATCTTAGGCATTGAAAGCATAATAGCAGAAATGGATATATTGGTAAGGAAAAATGTTGTCTAAAAGATTCCTGGCATAAAATATCTAGGAAATTTGGTTTACTGTGTGAAGACCTAACATAGTTAATAATAATAATAATAATAATAATAATAATAATAATAGTAGTAGTAGTAGTAGAAGTAAATAAGGAAGGAGAAGAATCTCATCTTAGAGGCCCAAAAAATATTTTCAATGAAGTCATAAAAGGAGACTCAGTGCAACAGTATAGGGGAATACCAGAACAGGGAAGTAGGAAGGGGTAGATGGAGGAACAGGGGGAGGGAAGAGGGCTTATGGGACTTGCAGGGAGTGGGGACCCAGAAAAGGGGAAATCATTTGAAATGTAAATAAAAATATATCAATAAAGAAAAAAATTTTAAAAAAAAGAAAAGTTCCTAACCTAAAGCAAAAGATGCTTATAAATGTACAAAAAGCATATAGAATGCCAACTCGATCGGATCATAAAAGGAAGTCCCCTCACTACATCATCATCAAAACACTAAACATAAAAAACAAGAAAAAATATTAAAAGGTGCAAAAGGAAATGTCTAATTAATGTATAAAAATAAGTCTTCTACAGACTTCTAATGGAGACTCTAGAAGACATAAGAACCTGAATAGATGTGCTGCAGACTCTAAGAGACCACAGGTGACAGCCCAGAGTACTGTGTGCATAAAAACTATGAGTCAGCATAGATGGAGAAAATAAGACATTCCATAATAAAGCCAAATTAAAACAATATCTAGCCACAAATCCAGCCCTACAGAAAGGCCTAGAAGAAAACTCTACCAAAGGAGATTAAGTACACCCATGAAAAGGCAGGAACTAAATAATCTCCCATAAGCAAAATGAAAAGAAGAAAAGCAAATACACACACACCGCCATTACCACTACCACCACCACCACCACCACCACCACTACCACCACCGCCACCACCACCACCACTACCAATAGCAACAGCAACCAAATGACAGAAACTGACATTGGTTATTGATATCTCTCAATATTAATGGACTCAATTCACTAATAAAAAGACATGGGCTAATATAATGAATATGAAAACAGGACTTCTGCTGCATCCAAGAAACACACCTTATCATTATTTCCTTCTACTTCTACTTCTCTGAGTTGCACTTGCTTCTTTTGTTTTAGAGCTTTCAGGTGTGTTGCTAAGTTGAGACAGACATTAGCTCAGAATAAAGGGTTGCAAAAAATATAGCAAGCAAATGGACTTAACTAGCAAGCGTCTGTAACCATTTTAATATCTAACAAAATAGGCTTCAAACCAAAGTTAATTAAAAGATATGGGGGAAAGGCATTATATACTACATCAAGGAAAAGTATACCAGCATAATATTTCAATTCTTAACATCTGTACCCCCAACCCAAGTTTGTAAAAGAAACACTGCTATAGCGGAAATCACATATTGACCTTCACACACTGAGATTTGGAGACTTCAATATCCCACTTTCACCAATGGCCAGGCAAAATCCAGAAAAAAACTACACAGAGATATATTCAAGCTAACATGTTATAAACTAAATGGCCCTACATATATTTATAAAATATTTCACCCAAACACCTCACAGAAAATTCTCCTAAATTGACCACATCATTAGACAGATACAAGAAAATTGAAATAACTCCAAGCATCCTGTCAGACCATTACGTATTAAAGATAAATATCAACAATGACAGAAACAACAGAAATCATATAAATTCCTGGAAATAAAACAACTCTCTACCAAATGAAAAAATGTGTCAAGAAAGAAATAAAGAATTGAAAGGCATTCTAGATTTCAATGAAAATTAATTCACAGCATACACAAAATTATTGTACAGAATGAAAGAGATACTAAGAGGAAAGTGCATAGCACTTAGTTCCTACATTAAAAACTGGAAAGATTTCATGCTATCAACTTAACAAGACACCTGAAAGCTCTAAAACAAAAAAAGTAAGCACACCTAAGAAAAGTAAAGGTGGCAAGAAGTAATCAAACTTAAAACTGAAATCAATAAAAATAGAAGCAAAGAGAATACAAAGTATCAATGAAGCAAAGAGTTGCTTTATTAAGAAAATCAACAAGAGAGACAAGCCCTTATACTAACTAGGGTAATGACAGAGAGTATCAAATAAAATCAGCAAACAAGCAAACAAACACCAAGGGAATCCAGAGAATCAAAGAACATACTTAAAAACAAAACAAAGAAACAAACAAGCAAAACTATAAAGGGAAAGCAGTCCTATGTGCGGGGTGGGAGGTTGGAGGGGGGAGGGGAGAGTTCCCAAAAGGTAACAGGGAAGCATAGATAAAACATTCATTTAGAAGGTGCTAATTCAGGAATGCTGGAGGGGAGTGTGTGCTATCTGCACGCATGGAGATTTAGTGCCCAGACATTGAGCTAGTAAAGGCATATCAAGATTAGCTGGCATGTGTATGTCTTTCATTCAGGAATACAGAGAGCTCTTTGGGCTAGTGGCTAGAGGATCAGTCACCTGCTGAAAGGGAGCACAGGATATGAGAATATATATAAGTGACCCCAGGAAATTCCTTCAGCTGACAAGCATTTTCAATGAAGCAGCAGGTTACAAGATTAACTTAAAAAAAAAAAAAGAAGAACAAAAAACAAACAACAACAACAGCAACAACAACAACAACAACAAAAAAACAAAACCTAAGAGACTATAGACCCAATGAAATCATCATCAAAATTTCAACCCAATTCTTTACTGATATTCAAAGGACAATTTTCAATTAAAAAAACTAAAATAAATAAATAAAATAAAACAATTCTAAACAATAAAATAACTTCTAGAGTAATCACCATCCTTGATTTCAAGTTGTACTAAAAAACTGTAGTAATAAAAACTGCATAATATTGGCATAAAACAGACATGTTGATCAATGAAATTAAATTGTAGATACAAACATAAATCCAAACACATATAGACACCTGTTTTTGTATTTGGGGTTTTTTGTTTTTGTTTTTGTTTTTGTTTTTGCTTTTGCTTTTGTTTTGTTTTGTTTTATAAAGAAGGCAGAAATACACACTTGAATAAAAATAGCATGTTCAACAAATGATGTTGGTCAAACTGGGTAGATGCAGATAGAATAATAATGCAAATAGATCCAGATTTATCACCATGCACAAGTCTAAGTGGATAAAAGACCTTACTATACAACTATATAAACTGAACAAAAGAAGAGGAAGTCGAGAGTAGCACAGAAGGCAGCTTTTTCTGAACAGAACACTGATAGTTCAGGCACCAGGATCAACAATTAGTAAATGGATTCTCGTGAAACTGAAAAGCTTCCATAAGGCAAAGGATAGACAGGATAGGATAAATCAGAAAAAATGGCAAACTACAGAAAAAGAAAAGATGTTTACCAACACATCTATAAAGGACTACTATCCAAAATATGGAAAGGGCTCAAGAAGCTAGATATCAAAAAAAATCCCATTTAAAGCGAGGTATAGATTTAAACAGAGAAGTCTAACTGAAGAAATCTCAAATGATTGAGAAGCTCTTAAAGAAATGCTCAATATCCTTAACCGCCAGGGAAATGTAAATCAAAACTTCTTTGAGATTCCATCTTACACCTGTCAGAATGGCTAAGATCAATGTCTCAAGTGAGAGCTCACGGTGGCAAGGATATGGTGCAAGAGAAACACTCCTCCATTGCTGGTAGGAGTGCAAACTTGTACAACTACTATGGAAATCAATATGGTGGTTCCTCAGAAAATTGAGAATCGATCCACCTCAGATTCAGCTATTATACCACTCTTGTGCACACACCCAAAGAATGCTTCATCCTACTACAAATGCTTTCTCAGTCATGTTCATTGTGCCAACTGATGTCTGAATTGACTTAAGGGCTGCTCTGTGATACTTATATGGTAACCTGACACTTCTTTGGTTACCAAGAATCAGAGAGTAAATAACCCAAAGGCCTAGGGTGAAACCAAGCATGACTGATCTTTAAAAACAAAAACAAAAAAAAAAACAAAAATAAAATGAAATAAAATAAAAAATTATTCTGAATGATATTCTGTTTACTCATAGAACTGTGCCTTATCAGAGAGGCTTCCTCTAGGAGTAGATGAGAACAGATAAAATATCTACCACAGCCAGACATTATGTAGAGTGAGTATAATTGGAGTTCTCCGTCAAATCCCTCCCCTCAGAGGGAGCTCAGGGAATCCTCAGTAGAGAAGGTGGAAAGACTGCAAGAGTGAGGGTGGATGAAGGATACCAGGAACGTGGCTCTCTGAATCAACTAAGCAAGCTGAACATGAACTCACCAAGACTGAAGCAGCAAGCACAGGACCTACATGGGCTTATAACAGGCTCTCTGTGGATAGTTTATAAATATTAGCTTAGTATTTTATGGGACTCCTGACTGTGAGAACAAGTAGTTCTGATTCTTTTGTCTGCTCTTGGGAATCATTTCCTAATGTTGAACTGTCGTGTCCAATCTCAATATGAAAGTTTTTGCTTGCTTCATCTTATCAGAGTTTATTTCTTCATATTTGGCTGTTATCTCTTAGAAGCCTGTTCTTTTCTAAAGAGAGAGAAAAACAGAGTGGATCTAGAGGGAAGGAGGTGTGAAAGAACTGGGAAGAGTAGAGGGGGAAATGGAAAATATCCTAATTGAGGTGACCCAATCACAAAAGAACACACATGGTATGCACTCACTGATAAGGGGATATTAGCCCAGCAGCTCTGAATACCCAAGACACAATTTGCATATCAAATGATGCCCAAGAAGAAGGAAGGAGAGGGCCCTGGTCCTGGAAAGGTTCCATGCAGCAGTGTAGGGGAATACCAGGACAGGGAAACGGGAGGAGGTTGACTGGGGAACAGGAGGAGGGAAGAGAGATTACAGGACTTTCTGGGAGGGGGAAACCAGGAAAGGGGAAATCATTTGAAATGTAAATAAAGAATATATCTAATTAAAAAAAGATTTTAGATATCATCAAAAAATCAGATTTTTTTTGCAATAATAGGTCTTATATCTAGTAACATCTTCATTTCTCCATATATAAAATAGGGATAACAAACCCTTACATGGCAGCAGATTAAATGCAGTCTTATGAGATGCTATTAGCACATTATCTGCCAATTTTACAAGGATTATCCACTCTTGAAATCAGTTGGTTGACATTTTATAACATCAACTTATCCTTTCCAACCCATAAAACCAACCATTGAGCAACAATAAAAATGATCCTCATAGATATTTGATGTTTTATTTTACTGTACTGGCACATGAATAATATTCATAAAATAAAGAATGTTAGAAAACACTGCCCCCCATCTCTTTTTCTACACACACACACACACACACACACACTTTGGAGAGGAATGAAACATGTATTAGGAGCAGGGTGTTTAGTAAGAAGCCGTCACCTCATCATGCAGAGCGAGGACTCCTGTGGGTGACAGGCAGTGGGATGAGGAGGAGGAATAGGATTAAGAACCAACAACATAAATCATAGTCTCTTGTGACTCTTTAATGCCTCAAACAGTGACGATTCTTGGAGCATCTTTGATTGATGTTTTCTACTTTGGCAAATGATTATCCACAGATACTTCAAAACTTTAAAATTTACCTTTATTAGCAGGACAACTTCCCTCTATAACAACTGTTATACATATGGATGACCAAAGTATTACATTAGTTATTTATTGTTTCTTGCTGTGACAAGCTAACTGATACAAGATGCTTACGGGGCAGAGATTTGGGAGTTTTTTGTTTTGTTTTGTTTTTGTTTTTGCTTTTTTCTCTGTTTTGCAGTAGGAGGAGTTTATTTCCCCATGGCAGGGAGACAGGGAAGGAGGGGCGAAGGAGTGGTTGCTGGAACAAGAGAATGACTAACTGCTTCCCCTGCATCTGGCTGGGAATCACAGGAGGAGAAGGGAATGAGGGCAAGCTGTGGAATGTCAAGGTCCTGTACCAGTGGCCTGCATCCTTCAGCGAGGCCCTGCCTTCTAAAGCTATACAAAATCACCAAACAGCACCAGTAGCGGGGGACATAGTGTTCCAACCTGTGAGCACATGTGGGCCATATCACATTTACAATACAAATGGTTGTAACACAGAGAAAATTCAGCACTGCCGTCTGAAAGTACAAGTCCATGCACTAATTATCCCGTTACCTTGGGCAATCTGCATCAAAGTGTCTTCTCAAGCTCGCCAAAACAAAACAGAAGTGTCTACAGTTCTGAATAAACAGTGAACCAGTGAGGAAAACTGGGCCTTAATCAGTGTTGATGCCCTCTCTAACACCTCCATGGCTGTAGGGGAGAGTTGGGGAAAAGGGGTGGCCGACTGGACAGATCAACTACTGGAATGTCAGCCATTAATATCACAAGCATCGTGTCCCCTTGACAGAACTTTATATCC
Organism: Apodemus sylvaticus; assembly: GCF_947179515.1. Classification (NCBI taxonomy): domain Eukaryota; kingdom Metazoa; phylum Chordata; class Mammalia; order Rodentia; family Muridae; genus Apodemus; species Apodemus sylvaticus. The sequence goes on along the minus strand of NC_067485.1, from coordinate 82,973,369 downwards.
CTTGTATCAGAATGCAGATAATATGTTCCAAGAACAGGTCTTTTGTTGAGACAAAAAATATACAATGGTTCAACCTAAGTAGAAAATTTTCAAACTTTCATTCAATAATGAGGCATGAAGCATTGCAGTCGCTTAGAGAGATTTATGTGCAGTTTTATTATTACTGCTTCTCATAGCCTACTGGTGTTCTCTGATTCATGAGGCAATTTCAAATGCAACAAAAAGAGTCTCTGTTGTTTCTAGTCACAGCAAATGCTATTATAGCTAACAATTAGGTAGTAGAATCAACTGTCATAACAAAAAGAAATAGCTATTATTAGCTCCCCAAATGCCTTTGTGTGTACTTTCCATCACATACAAATAGCTGAGACAAGTACAATTTTAACACAAAGCTATTTGCAAATAGCTAAAGACTACACCTTTAGAATTACTGTGGCTTAATGCAATGCCTTATGTATTATAAATGCTAATTTCATTATTTGAATAGAAGATATCTGCTTTAGTGGAGTTGTTTCTATTTTGGCCAATATGCATTTATTTAATATGTAATAATAACTTGCATACATCATACATTTTATGGAGAAGTGGATTTTATTGAGGCAGTCTATAATACATTTCACACTATATAGAAGAATATGGTGCTTTTGGAAATTCTTGGTGGGAAAATAAAATAATGTAACATGATGCACTAGTTTGCCTTCTGTCACACAAATGGTATAGAAAGTTTCTTTTTCATAATCCAGGACAGAATATTTATAGAGCAGTCCTTAATTCATGCCTTGTTTCCCTATTTCTTCCCAAAACAACAATGACCTCAACCTAGATCTCCTGATTAGAACAATAGTTTTATTTAAACACTAGAACATTTGTTCTGAGAATTGACTATGTATTTTTCTGCATGTGGCACTTTAGAGGGAGAGTGTGGTTCCATGTGCTTGAGATCAAGAAATAGTGATAGGAAAACACACGTGGAAGGAAGCCCATAGGAAACGTAACACAAGATGTATGGAACTCAAAGCACGTTCAACTCTTAATCCATTGAGACATTATGCCTAATGATATCTTAGAGTTTACTACAGCCAATGGCTGGATATTTAGTTTTCTCTACCCTTGAACATCTTCATCCTCTACATTATTGATCCTTTAAAGAAGGCTTTAGATAATTATAAACAATGAAAAACAATAATCTCACTTGTGGCTGCATAGAAAAGAGAAAAGTATATCATTGTTTAAAAACATTCATACTAAAACTCTCAATTGATATGGTGATCTCAATTGATACGGTGATCTCAATTGATACGGTGATCTCAATTGATCACCATAATGGTTATCTTTTGCATAAATTCCATCCTCCTATATAGTAAAACATGACCAATTTTGCTTAACCTGATTTTATGTTACCACAAGACACCTCAGGAGACCTAGAAAGTCACTTGGATATCTGATCTTATTTCTCTATGCTCATTTACCATGAAAGATACTACTATTAATAATTAAACATCCAAAAAGATTAAGGAATCACAAACTTACTTCCAATAAAAATATTCAATAATAACATTGAAATATATTCTGTCTTGCTTCTTAAAAAATCATCCTAATTATTCTATCAGGAATTACAATACAAGGGCTGGTAAGATAGCTCAGTGGTTAAGCATACTGGTTGATTTTTCCAGAGGACACAAGTTTAATACCCAGCACCCAAATAGTGGTTCACAATCATCCTTAAAATCTGTTTCAGAAAAATCTGAAAGCCTCTTCTGGCCTGCAATGATAACAGACACACACAATATGTTCATATATATGTGCAGGCAAAATATACACATGTAAAATAAAACAAATACATCACTAAGTAAAGAGAAATAAAAAACTAGAATGCACATGTAAATATACTTTGTCAGTCCATACAAAATTTTAACATTAATATTAAGTGTCCAAACAGCACAGATATAGATGTCTTTATCAAGCCTCTGCACTTACATTTATTCCTGAGAATATTTTCATTCTTTCATCCATTTAAGTGCCTCACAGTGTATAAACTCCTCTATCAAATTCATGCTCATTTTTAAAGTAGAAATTTTTATACTGAAACAAGAAGATGTTAATATTTCAGGAATATTTCTTGTTATTCAGCATTGGAAACTATATAAAATAGATTACATGATTATATGTATTTTGTTTTGGTTTGGTTTCTCTTGCTTTGCTTTTTTGTTTTTTTTTTGTTGTTGTTGTTTGTTTGTTTGTCTTAATGAATTTTGGTGGTGGTGGTAGCTTTGTTTTGATTCTGAATCTTGGGTTTTTCTTTGGAATAGAAAATAAAAGAAACAAAGCTGGGTGGTAGAGAAAAGTGTATAGAGAAGTGGGGAAGAGTTGGGAAGAGAGGTGGAGAAATGATGTGATTAAAATATATCGACAATATGAAAAACCTTGATGAAAATAAATATATTAAAAATCATACAGTATTTAATAAATTTGAGTATTTTATGTAAGTTGTTCCAGTACGATAAGATAATATTTAAAAAATAAATAATCTTCTAGAGGGCCAGTGAGGTGACTTAGGCAATTGTCAGCAAGACTTCCAGCCTCAGTTTGATGACTGGAAACTACAAACAGAGTAGAGAGAAGGCAGCATGGCAGCTTCCCTCAGACTCTCAAGTGCATCCTTTGATCGCTCTGCCTCACATACATAAAAACACATGGAATAATGCAAAATGAAGCGTGCGTTGCTGCGTGGGGAAAATTTGTGGGTGTAATTTTAAAATCAAATAATACCTTAGATTACTTTTGAATGTAAGCTAAGGAGACAATAAAGGAGAATTTGGTGTGTTTTATCTGCTCCAAAGGAGAGAAGAAAATTGCTAAATAAAGATTGGCTTTATAAAATATGTACTGACTACCTGCTCTATGGGCAATAACGGAAATAACCTGACAGTAAAAGTGACTCGAAAACTTAGTGTTTTTTCCTTTCGCTGAACATTTTCATCGCACATGGTGCCATGCTACATATTGGCATTTTCATAAAACCATGTACTGTACATTGAACCTGTCTATATTACCCACACACCGCAGCCAATTCACCTCTTCTTCTCCCCTGCTCCATTAGTCACACACATTCTATTTTTGTGTTCTGTATGCACACATGGTTTTATGCAACTACATAAAATCTACAGGATGTACGATATTTTTTGTTCTGATACTTTTAATTTATTGAGATAACTGCTCAATTCCTTCAGATTTCTTACAAATACCATACCTTGAGTGCATTGTGTATGCATACTTTTCCTTTATCCATTTCTCACGAGCACTGAGATGGCCTCTATGACTTAGCTAATTATTATTACCTATTAGTGCTGCAATGAGCATTTGTATGCATGTTTCTCCATGCTATATTGACTTTGAATTATGTTGGTAAGCTAATCTTAAGTAGAAGAAGTCAAGAGAGAGGTGGAGATGCTTGAAGAGCAAGCAGGGCTGATGGAGCAAGCATGCGATTGCTTACACTTGAGAGCCTCTACAGAATAGTGTGAGGTAATGGTTTAAGTATAAAGCAGAGTCACTTAGCATCTCAAAGCACCATTTGTGCCCAAGGTGTTTACAGCAGCTGTAACAACCTGTGTTGGATTCCCACATAGAATTGTGTCAGCCACTCTTAGCTCACACACCAAGAACTGCTGAGCAGTATTAAACATCAAAGTAGCTGCATTCAATCAAAGAATAGTAGACAATGGAGAAGAACATTAGCTTTGTTAAAATTGAAGAAAGGAATAACTGAACATAACCTCATGAATTATGGATGCTACCAAGTTCTCTGACAGATTCAATTCCCAAGTCAATCCTTGCAGCTTGTCTTATGTGACCTGGAGTAGTAATGATCAAATGCTTTATTATTCAAAATACGATCTTAAGGGAAATAAAAAGAGGACATAGTTAATAACTGTGCTAAAAAAAATCTAGACATAAATGTAGATTGTCCCAGATATTTTGAGATTCCTGAAATATATCCTGTAACTAGAGGACATAGATGTTTCTTTGAATACAAATATAGTAATACAGATAAATTTTATTTAGGATGGAATTGGTAAAGTAGTCAGTAGCCACACACCCTCATCCCTTTTGTATGAAAAACATTGGACAACACATTGATTTCAAACCTACTGCAAAGCTGCAAAATGAAAATAGTATAGAAAAAGAACAAGAATGGAAAAATCCTTCAGAGCATTGGAGTCTAGATCCATAGTCAGTAATTATCTATGTAATTAATGTCAATAGGATGCCAAGGTCAATGGATAGATATTTGAAAAATAATGCCTATGAAAATGAATATCCATATTTGAAATTATAAAGTCTGACCATATCTAATACTAATGAGGTTTTCCTTTTTTCATCTTAAAAAAATTATTCTATGGGTATAATTGTTTTTCTTTAATGTATATAAATATACCACATGTGTGCAGTGCCCATGGAGGCCAGAAGAGGGGTAAGCGCCTATGAAACTGAAGGTGTTTACGTTGGTGAGCCATTAAATGGGTGACAGCAAGCAACTGAATTGAAGTCTACAAAAGGAACAAGTGCTCTTAAATACTGAAATAACTGTCTAGGCCCTAGACAGTATTTTCTATGGCAATAAAATTAAAACCAACAGTAACAAAAATATAGGCTAATGCGTCATACAAGATTACACATTGAATTAACTCCATTCGTTTCAATGTAAAAAGTACTTGACAAAAAATATGAAAGAAGTTTTGCTTATTTTGACTCATGCTTTCAAGAGGGCTCAGTCCAAAGTGGCTGGATCCCAGATACTGCGTCTCAATGGCAAGCTGGTGTTTCTGGTTTTCACTTTGCTGGTGATGAAACAGAGAGAATACAGAATTCAGGAAGGGAAGAGGGTAAATTGTAACTTTACCTGCCTATAATCTTCTGAGGAGGCAGTGATAAGGGTATCTCTTGAACTCGCTGGCCTGTGAGCTTAGCTGAAACAGTGTACTTTCGTGCATAAAACACACACAAACACACACAAACACACACACACATGCAAACATGCATGGAAGTTATGGGTGAAGCTCTCAAAGTCAGAAAGACAACAAAGGAGTCTATAGAAATTCTAGAGAAAGGAGCTCTATAGAATTATAGAGCTCTGTGGAATTTTTCCACAATGAGACATATTTAAAACTTCTGACTGAGGACTGTAAAATAACTGCTTTAGTTTGCCATAAATTCCTAAATTTTTGTCAATTTTACACAGAAATAAACAGAAGCAACAGAAATGTCAAGCATATTTTTTGTCTATGGGTTATTTTGACTTTTGACTTTATTAACTATTTGGTTTTAATATGTTCAACCTTTTAAAATAAATCATTCCATATCATGAGACTATTGATGACCCAGATACTTTCAGAAATTTAATGGATTTTTTTTTACTTATATCTTCTAATGTTAAATTACTCTGAGGGCTCAAGGCTGAATTCTTCCTATCCTCTCCATATTTATCAGTTCTATGAATAAAAGTATCTTCATGAAATAATTGATACAATATAAAATGACAATATTTGCTCAATAAAAATCTTAAAAAGCTAGCAGTTACATAATTTGTTTTCTCTACAATCAACCCTGTCTTTATTTTGAATTATTTTTCTTTTGGGAATAGTGGTTGGTTTTATTTAACTAACAGTTATAGTCACTTAATATTAATATGATGATAGACACAGACATGTATAACTACAATTAGTTAGATTTTCAATTAATTTAAGTTATAAAAATGAGTTTTTTCAGAATCTTTATTATAATATTATTTATTGTATATTTAATGCTTTTTATTTTGACTGATAAATTTTATTTTTTATTGAACATATTCTTCATTTACATTTCAAATATTATACCCTTTCCCAGTTGCCCCCTCCCAGTAAACCCCCAACCCATCCTCCCACCCCCTGCCTCCAAGAAGATGCCCCTCTGCCCAACCCAATCCCACCTACGCCCCCTCAAATTCCCCGGGCTAGGACGTCTATCGAGCCTTCATATTATTTCTATTTTCATTTTTAGACCCTGCATTGTAATTCCTTCACCTTTTTGGTTGTGTTTTCCTGTAATTCTTTAAGGGATTTTTGTGTTTCTTCTTTAAGGTCTTCTATCTGTTTACCTCTGTTCTCCTGTATTTCTTTAAGGTAGTTATTTATGTCTTTCTCAAAGTTCTCTATCATCATCATGGGATGTGATTTTAAATCAGAGTCTTGCTTTTCCAGTGTCTTGGGGTAGCCAGGGCTTGATGTGGTATGAGAACTGGGTTCTGATGATGCTAAGAAGCAGTGGTGCACACCTGTAATCCCAGCACTCTGGGAGGCAGAGGCAGGTGGATTTCTGAGTTCCAGGACAGCCTGGTCTACAGAGTGAGTTCCAGGACATCCAGGGCTACACAGAAAAAACCTGTCTCGAAAAAACCAACAACAATAACAACAAAAAGACACTCCTGGGAAACCAGCTTGCTCCCTGCGGGACCTGAGTATGGTGGAGAGCTGTGGTACAGGGTCAGCTCTGGGAGCATGTGGAAACCAGAAAGTTTGTATGTTTAATATTTTAAAACTGATCCATAAAATTTTAGACAATGTTCTGGAGACATTCATCTACAAAGCCAAATAATAATGCTTTTTTTAAAGCTGGACAGAAGCATACATTATAAACATGATAAACAAAGAACAATGACTGTAAAACAATTGAACTAAAAATACCATAAAATCATGAGAGACAAAATTGCAGGATAAAAATTTTCCTAATAGTTTCCCAAGTAGCTAGTGCTTTAACCTAGAAATAAGTTATTCAAATCCATGTTCCATTGTTGAAGAACAAAGTCACAGCAAAAAGGTGAGAGAATTAATTTTTTTAGAGAAGATTATATTTTGCCTGTTGCATGGGCTTATTCATAAAAACATAAATAAAATGCAAAAGTAAAAGACTACTTTTACTTATTTAATATAATGCAAAAAGTAGCCTACAATTATTTAAGGTCTATGTAATAGCACAATGCCTGGCGTAAAGCTCTATATTCTATATCCTATATCCCACATCTTATATCTTATAGTCTATATTCTTCTATATTCTATGTTAGCTAACATGTTGACCTAGAAAACTCCCTATTGTCATAAGTATCATGAAACAGTAACCATATAAATGAATATACAGATTTATTAAATAATGAGAACTGAATATTTTATTCTCTACTTCTGTCACAAAAGCCATTGTTCTTGAGTAGGGTATGTAAATTTGGCAAATTTTGTCACATGGGTGTTTTGTTGTTGTTGTTACTTTTGTTTTTATCAACTTAATTCAAGCTGGAATCATCTGAGAATAAGTATTAATTGAGAAAATGCCTCCATAGGAGGTAAGTCTGTGTGGCATTCTTTTGATTAATGACTGACATGAGGGGGCAGCCCATTGTGAGTGCCCATCCCAGACTGGTCACCCTGAATTGTATGTAAAAGAAAGCTGAGCAAAGCCTAACACTTTACAGAAGTGTTAGGATCTCCTGGAACTGGAAGCACAACTGGAAATCGTCATGATAAGGTGGCAGGGACTGAACTCGCATTCTCTGCAAAAAGAGAAAATGTCCTTAACTATTCAATTAAACATATGAGCCTGCACATCTAGTTCACAAATGATTACAACATATGTAAACTCTGCAATCTCTTTCTCTTTAGCTACTTTTTCAGATTGCCTCTCCTGCTGCAAGGGAGCCATCTGTGTGCAGGATTCAGCCTGCCAGTCAGCCACACCTGAGACTCTGATTGGTTACTGAGCCCCAGAGAACCTTCCTTCTATTAGAAGATTCCAAGAAAGTTCCTAACATCCTTTCTCAGTGACATGCAAAAATAATCTGTGTATTTTTTCATCTAGACCTACAGGAGATTTTCTTCCATGATATGGGAGAAAAATGAAATTTTAATTTATATTAGCACAAAAGTATCTAATAATGTTAAAATTGTGATAATTGGATAGTTGTTTTCTCATTAAATCATATAAATGTGTTAGAACCTCTGTGTTATGTCAATAATATTCCAAAATGAGTGTATTCTCAATTAACGTTTGGCCTGTATTATAATTTCTTTGTGAACACATGCCACTCAAAGTACTCCTCTTTAATATACAATCTCACTTTAAATGAAAAGTTTTTAATAAAAGTTCATGCTGAAAATATAGCTTGAGTTTAGGTTATTGTCTTGGCTGAATGTTATTTTGATAAAGCTAATATTCTCCTGACGAATTAAAGTCATGCATGAATTCTACAAGAAGCATTAGGAGCTTATTGTAGTCAGTATTTAGAGCTATTGCATTAATGAGCATATACAATTTATGTCTCCTAGATTTACAAGATAGAATTCTGAGTATTAAATAAGAACCCTTATTTTTCATTCCTGAATCAACACCCATCAAGCTTTGAAATGGTTTTCACATCTTGCTGCCTTCAAATTGACAATGTTGTTCATAGCTCTGTGAAAACATGGCAATTTTTGACATTTGTAGAAATAGCAATTACCCATAGTAAGAAACATGAAAAGGCCCCAGTCAGCTTGTCTTACTTTAACTATGTCCAATGACATGACCAAAATTGCTATAGAAACACAGTTACTCAAGTGGATAACCATGAAAGTAATAAACCCAACTAGGAAAAAATCCTTCTTTGCGGAACCAAGTAGCAGGAAAACAAGAGGCCAGCAGTGTTACAACAGGTAGAGTAGTGATTTACTTTAAAAAAAGAAAACAAGAGTGATGATTGTTAGCATATTATCTGCCTCATTCTTCCACATTATCCCTTCTAAGTGGTGATGTATTAGAAATATTGTGGCCCCATAGGGTAGCAATGTAGATAGAATATCTTCCATCTCAGACAAGGAAGGTACTTAAAGAAGGCTTTGTTTTCTGTTATCATGGATATATCGAGTGAAGAGGTAATTTAGAGAGACTTGAAACCACGTATCAACATTCTATAGTTTTAATTCAAGTCCAGATCATTCTTATGCAGAGTTTGAGGATACAATGTCCATCTGAGCTGGCCATGCTACAAATAATAATTGAGTAACCTCACAAGGGGAAATGCCCAGAATCATGTTACACATTGAACATAAATCTGCAAAGACGGTCTCTGTAGCATTACTGTTGATGTCTCCAAGTGTGAGGAAGACTCAACAACTGACCTGTGAACACATTACTTATTTGCAACGTGTGAAACAATGAGAAATTCAAAAATCAACAACCACAATGATAACAACAAGCTTCAAGAATGAGCAAAAGAACACCACAAGTATTCCTGGGATTGGAACATACATGATAGAAAGCTGTAAACATCTACTATATTTTATACTTTTCACTTAACGTTGTTTACCAGTTTCCGTATATCTTTAATGATACCTTAGACTTGTAGATCATGTTTTTGCTTTTTGTTATGTAAATAATAAATACTTATTATTTATAGGAAATCTGTGGAGTTATTAGAAAAGGTATTCAATTTCAATTGCTCTACTATTGGATTCACCTAATGGAGACCACACAAACAACACACATCCATCAATGTGAGTTAAAAGTGCAGGTAGAAATTGTTGGTTCTTTGCTTAGGGACATGCAGGTTGCAGTAAAGAAGGAAGCTATGCTATAGTCTCATCCGAAGGATAGATGGGAACTCCATTTCTGAGCTCATGTAGGTTGTTGAGAGTTTATCTCTTATGATGGCAAACCTGTCCTCTAGACTAGATTCATGTGTGTACATGAATAAACATCTTAGTGTCTACCAATAAAACTTGCTGTAGAGAATGGTTCTGATGCTAAAGTCCTGTTCCCCCATTGGTTCTTGATACATCAATAAAGATGTTAGTGGCCAATGAACTGGGCAGAATAGGTAGGACTTCCAGGTCCCCACAGGCAATCTAGCAGACACAGGGAAGGAGGATTTTCATCATGCTTCAGAGGGAGAAAAGGTAATCAGCCATGTGAGATCTTGAGAGGCCACAGGCCATTTCCCCAGGTGGGAGATGAGAAAAACATTAAAGCTGAGGGCATTTTTGGGTTGAAGAACAAGGTGAAGGTAACTGAGCAGCTAAAGTTGAGGGCAGATTTAGGGTGCTGAGAGAAAAGTATTAGGAAGGGCACACTAGCCCCAGGAGATAAGAAGTGCCCAGCAATTGGTCCATAAGGTAGGTTGAAAATGAAGTTAATGTCTCTCCATATTTCTCTCTCTCTCTCTTTCTCTCTGTCTCTGTCTCTGTCTCTGTCTCTCTCTCTCTCTCTCTCTCTCTCTCTCTCTCTCTCTCTGTGTGTGTGTGTGTGTGTGTGTGTGTGTGTGTGTTTTATCTGTGGATCCTAGGGAACCTGGGTGGGGCTGGTAACATGGTTCAAGGGTAGCAAATCTACATACTACAATTCGCCCCTTGGTATTTTCCATTATGGCCTTTCACTTTAACCAAGCACCAAGAAGAATTCATTGGGAGAATATGTCAAGAAAATTATGACATAATATAATCAACCATATGGTAGCATTTCCTTGTGCATCATCTATTTATTACAAGCAAACTCCTTTCATGCTTAAAGGGAACAGATATTACACAAATATGTAGTTCTTGAGTTAAGTATTGCAAGAGGCAACTATTTTAACTCTATGCCACTTATGCTAAGACATTTACACAGATTATTACATATAATATAGCATAACTCTATGAGGGTGGTACCAGTAATAAACAGAAGGAAATAACCTAGCTACCCCACATCATATATTAGTAATTCACAAAGTGGTTAAATATGAACCTACTCTTCACTGAAAACAAATTTATTTTAATAATCATTGAACAGTATTTCTTCTTACACATTTTTAATCTGTTTAATGCTTTATATCTATGTTTCTGTCAGAATTGATGGGCTATAAAACAAAGTCCTCTGTACTAACTTAAATTGAAAACTAACATCAAACATAATAAAATAAATCAATGAAGATAATGTCAGCTTGATAAAGTTCTAATTCACAAACTGCCTCCTTTCCTTAAATATGTATATTTACCATGGCTTTAATAATGTGAGTGACTACCTCCAAAGTCCTCATCTATCTGTGTCCCTTCCATATGTCACACAATTTTCTATGCAAGCCTCTGCAGATATGTCAGCCTAGAATCTTGATGTATACTTTTGTTACCTCATAGTCTCTCATATTTAACATTTATAGAAGACAACTGTCAAACGGCACTGTAATCTCCAAAATTTGTCCATGGTACAGATAGATGTATTAGGCTTTTCATTGCTGTGGCCAACTACCTGAACATAGCACGACAAGACAGATGTCTTGTTCTGGCTAATGATTTCAGAGGTTTCATTCTGTAGACAGTGGCTCCACAAATCTTGGACATATGGTGAAGCAGCATGCCTTGGCAGTAGGAGAAGATGGTGCAGGAAATTCTCCATTAGATGGGTGCCAGGAAGAGCAGTACAGGAAAGAAGTAGGGTGATATCTAGCCCCAAGATCATTGTCCTAATGACCCATTCTTTCCACTAGTACCCACTTCCTAAGTCTTCAAAACCTACAAATATATTGCCCATAAAGAGACCAATTTCTCTGTATGCGTGCATGCCTGTGGAGGTCATTATATATTTGTCATAACATCAGATGTTGCTTTTTATTATTTTAAAAGAAAATTCAATGTCATATTTATTTTAACAGAAAACTGTGAGAGATGTTTTTATACACTAATATTCCCATGAAAATATTTTATACTAAGTAATTCCCTGGAGCCTAGAAATTGCAAACTATATATAAACACATCTTTGTAGAGCAAATTTGACAGCAAAAAGTGTCTTTAATGTTTTGCTTTGAAAGGCAGGAAAAATATAATAAAGTTATCTGTCATGTATAAGTGAAAAAGAGTCAAATTTTGTAGTAAGTTGTTTATTAAAAAAAACAGAAAGGAAGGAAGGAAGAAAGGAAGAAAGGAAGAAAGAAAGAAAGAAAGAAAGAAAGAAAGAAAGAAAGAAAGAAAGAAAGAAAGAAAGAAAGAAAGAAAGAAAGAGAAAAGAAAAGAAAAGAAAAGAAAAGAAAAGAAAAGAAAAGAAAAGAAAAGAAAAGAAAAATGTGAAAAACATATTCTTGGCTGAGTTTTATAGAAATAAATACTTCAGTTCTTAACTAAGTTTTAGAATAGAAAAACTATGCATAGCATGGAGACTAAGCAAAATGCTTTTGTATGCAGATGATTTTCATTCATGCTTTGTTTTAATTAAAGCACACCCTTTACTCAGAAGAACACTTACATTATTACATATTCTTAGATCAAAAGTACTTAAGTTGTATATCTAATTTATACATTTAAAAGAAAAAATTTAGACATCCCTTATAAATCTATCACATCTAGTGTTGAAGAGAATCCCCATGTAGAGGGAACATTTCAAAGATGCTCTTCCATAAGGCTGCGGTGAATTTCTAGGTCAGAAATAGGTGCCGTAGCCTTCTATACTGAAGCTGAAAAGGATTGTGCATGGTCTGCTTTAGTGAGGGTTTATCATCAGTATTAGTATAGTCACCAGCCAGAATGCTATAGGTATGCCATGATAGTGGCATCTTCTTTCTCAGTACACAAATATTCTCTGATACTGACCATATCTTTTTATTTCACTCTCCAGTATAATTCTTTTTATTTGAAAAGCTGGTTTTGGAAATGTCCAACTGGTCTACCTTTAAAATGCAAGAGTAAGGGCCTATATTCAACTCCTAGAGTCCACATAAAACATCAAGTATGATAACTTGTAACACAGTGACATAGAAACAGAGTCCAATGGATGCTTGGGATTCATCAGCAAATCTGTTTTATTTTAATTTTTGCATTGCAGGCAAAGTGAAAGACTCCATTTACAAAGGCTAACTAAATGTACTTGAGGAATATAGCACAGAAGGAAGAACTCTGGTCTCCACATGTACAGATAAATATACATATCCCTATTAAAATTATATATTTAAAATATATTAAATGAAATTTAGAGGTATATATCTTGATATACATAAATGTTGCCAAAATATGATGCACTATTCAAACCTGTGGTCTCATGTTGCAAATTTACTCTCTAGATTTATCCATAGGACTTAGAAGTAAATAGTTCAAGAAGGTTGGGGTTATACTATCAGCTACTGAAATTCCTTACTCACATGTACTTCTCTAGGATGAGGGACTCAGTTTCATCGCAGCAAAGAATTGTGACAACTGATCTTTCATTAACCACCTTACACAAGCCCCTTCCATGAGGAGCCATAATGCCCTAGTTTGTATTCCTGCTCTATCACACATCCAGTGTTTGTTTGACACATAGTACAATGTTCAGCTTTATGGTCTAAACTGAGGCAGCATTGCAGGTGCATCTCCAAGCCTTAGATATGTGATGCCCTTCCTTCTCTCTCTGTGAAAGTCTCCAGACGCAAGAATCAGCAACACACTCTAAGTCCTGGAAATTCCAAATATACACAGAATTTTACCACTGTGGTACAATAAGGTCACCATTTGGGGTATTTCCGTATTGTTTTATAAAAGAATACTTAATTAATTTGAGGTACATTTCTGAGTCTAACAGATTTCTAAAGACTGAGCAGCTATCTATTTAGCATAGTTGGGTCTCTCAGAGTTTGAACTACCAACCAAAGACCATACAGCCTGCACATAGGCCTCCCCACACATATGTAGCAGATGTATAGCATGATCTTCATGTGGGTCCTGAACACCTGGAACTGGGGTTATCCCAAAGGTGTTGCCTGTATATAAAATACCGACGTAAACACAACATGACTCATTAGAAAAATGCAAGGTGTAAATGAGAACGTCATGTAATTGTGGATTTTATTTCAATGGACTATTTGGGATATGTGGGATATGTTCTTCTAGCTGGGCTGCTTTGTCTGGCCTCAATGGGAAAGGAAGCGCCTGGCCTCACAGAGATTTGAAGTGCCAGAGTTAGGAGATACCTAGGGGGTCCCCGCCCACTCAGAGAAGGGTAAGGAAGGGGCAAGGATTGTGAGAGGGGGTGTGACCAGGAGTGAGGCATCCAGAGGGATAAAAAGTGAAGAAGTAAAGAATAAATATAATTAAAAAACTTTCAAACTTCCAACACAAGTTGCTATGGCAAAATTAAAAATCTTTAGAGAAAATAAATATGTTTATTCTGTCATTGCCAGACCACTACAGATAAAATCTGAAGTCTTCCCAAAGATTTATTATCATATTTCATATTACTCTGAGTAGAAATGAATTGCTTATAGTCAAATATTAAAACCACAATGTTAGTTTTGATAAATAGTACAACAAATAAGTAATGCTTAAATATCATGTCTTAAATAAACTTTACTATCAATATTAATTTCATCTATTTTTCTTTATCCCAAATAGTTCATTGAAATCAAATCCACAATTACATATGATGTTCTCATTTACACCTTGCATTTTTCTAATGAGTCGTGTTGTGTTTATGTCTGTATTTTATATAAATCTGTCTCCTGTTTAAATAGAAAACTAAAACCATAATTCTTCAAAATAGTCTGTCTTCAAGAGATAACCACATATATTTTGTTTCCTTTGCCAAAAATTTTAGTGGTAAATCCCTGAAGTATTTAATTTTCTTTTCATTATATTTTAAATGCTTCATTTTACTTCAGCCAAAAAGTCATCTTTGTAATCAGTTGCTTCAGTTATAATTGTTAGGATGATATGATTTTGTAATCATAATAAAGATTTAGTATCTTCAGAGGATTGTTTCTTATTGAATGAGGCAACTGGAAAGAAGAAAACAAATCACACTGAAAATTTATATTTAATATAAAGCAGATAGCATATTGGGTAAAGCATTTCCTGTGCATGAAATGAGAGACTGAGTTCAGATACCCCCGTACCTGGTTAAGCTGTGAATGTCCTTTGTTTCTGTAATATGATGTAATGATGGAGAAGCAGGAAAGTATCCTGACCCTGATGCTCAGGTACATTGATTTATACATTTGTAAATATCAAAGAGACCCTGTCTCAAACAATATGTAGTCAACACCTAAAGTTATCTTCTGTATTTACATATTGGAATGAATAAATATGTATGTAGCTGTACAGATACACACACACACACACACACACACACACACCACACACACTCACATTAAGAAAACCAAGCCTAAATAAGCCCCTTTATCTTGTAGCTTATTTCTACACTGACAATTAATAGAACAATGAATTTAAAATGTAGGTTTGAGTTTCTACTGTTTTTAATATGTAAATGGATTTATAAAGCATGATATTCTCTTTATAAAGAATGACAATACAAGACAGAAAGCAAGTAAAAAAGAATTAACTCTAAAATACAACCCCCCAAAAACTTTGCTTTGGTTTTAACATCTATCACGCAAGCAAATTGTATGTTTGTATTTTCACTTGATTATGTTTAAAGATTTAAATGTCAACCTTAAAGACTCACCAAATAAATCTATTTCCCATGTTGGCTACTTTCCGATGGCTAAGCTATGAACACACAAAACTCATTGCCTGGTTTAATAACAGCCAGGCTTGTCAAGGGATAGGGCTCCTTCCGTCTGGAAGGCTAACAATGTTGATTTAATTTAGCTCTTAATTGCTTCATGTTGTAAATTCCAGCTCTCTTTCTTGTGATATTTCTTCTAAAAGTCATCGTTGTCATTATAACGTGAGGTATTTGCTCTTCATTTTTCATTCTTGGAGGTACTGAGTTTATATTCACTTAACATGACATGATTAATGGCACTGTTACCTGCATTTTCAAGTTTCAAATGAATAACTGCAGACTACTTAGCTTTAACAAAATAAAAAAATAGAAAAAGATGTTTTGGTTAAAGTAGCTTATTAAAGTAATGGGCCATGAAATTCCCAAACTGCTTTTTATTTCCCTCTAACTTAAGATTCTTTCCTCATTCACCTCCTGTGAAAGACATGCAGCATATGTACGCGTGCATTTTGTTTCTTGAGAGCCTGTGCATCATTTCTTGACACTCATCACTCTTATAAGCATGAAAAACCTAGGTATGTAAGAGCAATTTGGTTGAAAAATAATTTCTCATATACATACTATATATATATATATATAATATTTTGTATTTTATCAAAACATGTTCCTTGACAAAGTTGATTTCTCAAGACTCAGAATCTTCGGAATCGTTGTGAATCCTCCAGGAAGTGTTATTGATACTGGGCGGCAGGGCCACATGATGAACAAGAGTGTCTGTCGTCTGCCTTAATAATAGGGCTTTCTTTTCCTTCAGAATGTGGTAAAGGTTAACACTGAAGCCAATCCAAGTGTAGGAAAATCTATCGCCTGAAGTCAGCAGGACGTGTTTGGAGACACATGCATGTTTCTCTAGCTGCTGTCACTGACCAGCATCTTTGGGAATGCTAGGGAGAAGGGACACTGCAGCTACGTCTCCCTGACAGAGCACTGTTCCGTTTGTTCAGTGTGTGGAATGGTCACAGGTTAAAATTTATAAACAAACAAATGTGCTTAACAGATAATCTTTCTGTATTTTACAAAGCTCGGAAAAAGTATTACTTTTATTGTTTTACTTTATTAATACAAGCTCTTTTTTGTAAATTATTTTATTTGTTTATGTTCTAGCCATTGCTCCCTTCCCAGTTCCCCTCTCCCAAGTTCCTCACCCCATTCCTTTTCCCCCTTGCCTCAAAGAAGGTGCTCCCCACCCCCAAGAGACATCACCCTTCCCTGGGGTATCAAATCCTCCCAGGATTAGATGTATCTTTTCCCAATGAGATCAGGCCAGGGAGTCCTCAGCTATGTATGTGCTGGGGCCTTGGACAAGCCCATGTAGGCTGTCTGGTTGGTGGCTCAGTATCTGGGAGCTCCCAGGCGTCCAGGTCAGTTGAGACTACTGGTCTTCCTATAGGGTCACCCACCCCTTCTAGGATATGACCTGGTCTGGGCTTGCACATATTTTGTAAATGCTGTCTTGATTAATATGAGCTGCATGTGGAGAATATATCATAACCTCAGGTGTCATCTAAAGAAACTTCATTGCCTCCATTGAGGCTGAGTCTTTCATTGTCTTGAAGCTCAGCAATGAGGCTTAAAGGTCTACATCACTATTCCATTGGCTTTCTTTTCTTTGATAGCAGGTAGGATGGGGGGTAGGGAGTTACAGAAACTGAATACAGAGCTGATTCTTTTGATTTCCTGAGAAATAGCCCTTGCTGTGACACTTTCAAAAATTTGCTATTGTACATTTGGATATTACAGAGGGAGGAAACTGCAATGGCTTTATTGAGCTAGATTTCAAGCATGATTTAAAATCCTTAACAAAATGCATCATGGTAATTTTCCACATTTTGCAAACAATTGTGATCTTAGCCATGCTAGTCATCTAATACATCATTTCTTAGTCTTATAACAATGATAGTTTTCATTATTGTCTTACAATGAGATTTGTTCAGGAAATATCTTCAGCCAGCTCCCAATGGATAACTGAATATCGATAACAGGAAGGTAGTCCTGCCTCTGAATACATGTTAGATATAAGTACTGGTATAATGAATCTGCTGAAATTTTCATAAAAGAATATTTGATGAGCTTTGAAAGATATTAATGGATAAAAGCATATTTTAAAAACCCATATTTTTAATGGAAAAACTAACATTTCCTCTTCAGCAGTTTGCTACTTCCTCACAATACCACTTTGAAACATAAAGCAAGTAATTATACCCAAGAATGCTGTGTAATAAAGCTCTGATGCAGCCTGAGGCTAAAATATAGCTCTTATTTTTCCCCTGCAGCAAGTATTCCTGTCTACCTTGTGACAACAAAAAGTGTTGAAAGTTCAAACAAATAAATGTAGCCGAATACTATGTATCCTCAATGAAAAGAAAAAAGAAATCAGGTGATAGAAAGATGACTCGATTATTAAAGGCCTTGGCTATGAATTTCAAGACCTGAGTTCAAAACCTGGAATCCACATGATGATAGGAAGAACTGAACCCATTGCAACCTGTCCTAAGACCCTGACAGGTTCACCATAGCATAAATGCCTACATCTGCATAGGCTCACAATAATTAAATGAAATACATATGTTTATATGTATATATGCATATATTTGCACATATAGATATGCATATGTGTATACAAATATATGTATATATGCATGCAGATATTTTCATATGTCTGTATACATATATATGACAAATTTGTACTTTTTGTTGAACAATCTGTAATGACACAGTTGTGGAGAGATGGCGTTAATAAAAATCAGAGTGATGCTACCCACTCTTTGAGAAAATGGCTAAATAACTTTATATCAGCAATTTAAAAATGGCTGAAAAGAATTAGAGCCTTCATTTTTGCTTTTAGTTTTATAAAATGAAGGCAAAAACATTCATATAAGTTTTGCAATTAGAAAATATACATCTAAATCGTATCAGAAAATATTAAACCTTGTTAAGCATCAATAGCACTGATAGTGTTATAATTTGGATGCCAGAAATATTCTGCAACAATAGAACATTTTGATTTTTGTTCATGGAAATACATTTATACCTAAGCTTTTTTGAAAAATCTCCAAATACTTATTTCCAGACCAATATGTACAAGTAGTGTGTCAATAAAGTCAAAATCAAAATTACTTGCCAAGATAATAAGATTTATCTTTCAATAATAAACTGCTTAAACACATTAAGGGCTTGGATAGATGCCTCATGGGTAAAGTGAACCTCATGAACAGGAAGACCTGAATTCAACCCCTATTACTTATCTTGAATAGCTGAGCATGTTAGCGTATGCTTATAACCCTCTTTCCAGAAAGCAGGGATGGGAGGGACCCTGTAGCCTAAGACAACCCTACCTGATTCGTTTTAAAGTCTGAGACCACTGGATATCTTTGTGCCAAAAGATAAGGTGGAAAGATTCCTGAAACACAACAGTCAAACACATACACAGGGTGGGGGAGGGGGAGGAAGGAGGTAGAGAGGGGGAAGGAGGTGAAAAAGAAGGGGAGAGTGGGAAGAGAAGGGAAAGGAGGCACAGAGAGGGAGGGAGGCAAAGAGGGAAGGAGGGGGAGAGAGATAGACAGGGAAAGAGAGAGAGAGAGAGAGAGAGAGAGGAAGGGAGAGGGAATGGGAGAGGGAGGGGGAGGGAAGGGGAGGAGGGAGAATAAAGTTCATACATATTTTCCTCTCTGTGGTTCATTGTTGATATTTTCATATGTGTGGGTTCAAGGTGCTCAGCGTGGCAGCGATGGTGGATACTTTAAGAAGGAATATCTATCGGAGGGGGTCACTGTGTTATGGCAGTACTTTTTCTATGACAGTTAAGTATATAAGATAGCCTAATTCTTCCCCACTTTATGATCTCCATTCTTAGGTCTAGTTTAATTATGAACCATTGCATATTTATAACAATACGACATTGTATCCAATACAATTCTAATCTGTCAATCAAAATCACTATGCGTAATAGAAATGAGTAAGTTTAATTAAGTGCAGCGCTTCAACTGAGCACTTGCCTCGCATAGAACAGGTTCTGGATTTCCTCCTCAGGACCGCAGCTTATTACAACCAAGCCAATCCAAATTAAACATAACACCTGCAAGATCGAAGCAGAGGGCCACTTCAATATGACCTAGCACAACCTATGGAGCGATGAATACTTTTGTTTCAACACATGCCAAATGATAAAGAACATGTTTTTAATATAAGGCTTATCTATTATAATATACCATATATTATATATACATTATATAACCATATATTACAGTAGTACTATAAATATATTTGTATTTCCAAACTTTAATGCATTGGCACTTTAGGAATTTTACAACTTTTTAAATGTTTTTATAGAGAAATTTTGTTTATATATTTTTAGGCAAATTTTCCACATTATGTGTTTTAAGATACTTCTATTCTCTTAAATGTCCCTTCTGTTTATAGTTAAAGTATGGAATACCTTTAAAATACAGTGTACAAATTACCAACCTGTTGAAGGTAGTAGTGGAAATGGATTCCCGTGACTCTCATGACTGTATTATTCAAATGCATAGTCTATCAAGTACTGGACAATTGAATTCCTTTAAACCATATCTTTAGGAATTCACATGCTTCTAGGAAAGTAATATCTTGGCAACAAAGTGAATTATTTCAATATAATCATTCATTGAGGATAAACCAGTAAAAAATTCAGGCCATTTTCGATAATGAGTACAATTCAAGAGGGCCATAAAAAAAGTGTGTGTCAAGAAATTAGCTTTGTGTCATTGGCACCAATGTGGAATAGTGTATAACTAATGAAACGAGTGACAAGAAAATAATGAAATACCAGAGAGAATTAATATGCTGCCCTTCCCATTTCTAACAGCATTTAGGAAGAAGGCTGAAAGTCTAATGGATCATACGGGTGATTATCTTCAGCGTGTAATTTTAAAATAATCATTGATCATGTGTGAGGGACAGGCTATGAATGTTACCTTTTAGAGTTAGAAATCCCTTGTACATTCTGACTGTGTGGCACGCCAAGTGCTGACAACCAGTTCTGGGACTCCCTGAAAATAAAAACCAACCAGTGTGGATTACTGAAATCGTTACTAGGGTTTCACATAGTCTTCCATCATAGATTGTTTAGTCTTGGTTCAGGTCTAAAAGGAACTATTTAATATATTCTCTCTCTCCCTCCTTCTCCCTCCCCCCTCTCCTTTCTGACACTCTTTGTGTCCCTGTGTTTCTGTTTCTCTCTGTTTGATTCTCTCCATCTCTGTCTCTTTCTCCCCCTCTGTTCTCTGTCCCTCCCCCATCATTATCATTGTCATCATCATTATATAAGTGATGTGTGAATTTCTCCAAAAAAAAGTAACGACACATGACAATTTGCAACCTATTTCATAAAAAATAATTCTGCCTCATTTTTCTAAACAACAAATTTAAAAATGATGTTGCCAGTTGGAAATAGGTAGACTGGTGCAGGATATGTTCTAGAAATTACATTACACTCTAGAGTAAAAACATGAGCTTCTGCTTCTTTAGACAGTTTTGTGAAGATGAAACTGGCTTTATTGTTTCTACAGTTGAGGCTGAGTCTTTCATTGTCCTGAAACTCAGCAATGAGACTTGAAGGTCTACATCACCATTCCGTTGGTTTTCTTTTCATAGCAGGTGGGATGGGGTGTGGGCAGTTCTAGAAATTGAATACAGATCTGACTCTTTTGATTTCCAGAGAATTAGCCCTTGCTGTGACACTTTCAAGAATTCGCTATTGTACGTTTGGATATTACAGAGGGAAGAAACTGCAATGGCTTTATTGAGCTAGATTTCAAGCATGATTTAAAATCCTTAACAACATGCATCATGGTAATTTTCCACATTTTGCAAACAATTGTGATCTCCACCATGCTAGTCATAGGCATATGTTGAATAGAGAAATATTATGCTGAATGTCTTGGGAGCTCCTAAAAGAAGGTAAAAAATGAAATATTCCTGAATAGAGGAAAACAAAAGAAAGCATAGAGAAACAGTAAGACTCACAGGTTTTAAATAAATTTGATGTGAAGAAGATAGTAGGTAAAGAAGAAGGAACAGGAGGAAGAGGGAAGGAAGGAAGGAAGGAAGGAAAGAAGGAAGGAAGGAAGGAAGGAAGGAAGGAAGGAAGGAAGGAAGGAAGGAAGGAAGGAAGGAAGGGAGGGAGGGAGGGAGGGAGGGAGGGAGGGAGGGAGGGAGAGAGAGAGAGAGAGAGAGAGAGAGAGAGAGAGAGAGAAAGAAAGAAAAAGAAAAAGAAAAAAGAAAGCAAGCAACAATTTAAAACCCATCAAACATATTTTCTGCTGTTCACACATTATTTTTCTTAACTTTTAAAAATGTATTTATTTTATTTAAGGGTGTGGGGTTTTGCCTGGATGCATCTCTGTGAACCACATGCACACCTGATGCCTGAGGTGGTCAGAAGAGAGGGTCAGAATTCCTAGAACTGGAGCTTTGGATGATGGTGAGATTCCAGGTGGGTTAGCGGAACAGGACCTGGGTCCTCTATAAGAGCCACAGGCACTCTTAAGCACTAAGACATCAGCTCCAGTCCTGCCCTCATATGTCAGATATGTCCTTTCACTGGAGCTTAACTGACCCAGGAGAGGACACACCATTAAAGAAACTGAATGTTCCCCATCTCAGCAGCTATTAATTGTCAATAGATTCTCAGGTACTGGTGAATTTCCTTCCTGGTTCACCTTCCCTGGCTGTGAACCTGAGTAGTGGGAGCTGGAAGAGGAGAGCAGATATCATCAATATTAGTGATTTTAATTTCTAAGAGAAAAAGTAAAATCATTTTTTAACAAAAAAAAAACCTGTGGGAACAAACAAAAGGGCAAACAAAAAGCTAAAACAGTTACTGTATGGTCTTCATGCCTTGTTACACATATGTAGAAAAATGGAGGGGGGGGGTTAACATACTTATGCAACAGATTTAGTCAATGTTCATTGCAGCATGATTAATAAATATTTATATTAAGTATTTTGTTAATTGTTACACTCTGAGAGAAGTTGGAAGAATGCTACAGACATTTATAAAAGCAATAACCAAGGAGTTGGAATATCAGGGCAGCTTATCATGCCAAGTACTAGGAATATTGGTTGGAGTGGAATCCAAAATCAGGCATAATATGCCTTCAATTTTAGAACATCACAGACTCTTCGCTTTCAAAAATACAAACAGTCTGGCAACCTCAGGAGCTTACTGTAGCTGTCAACACTGTTCCTTTGCTGAGAAATTAGCCCAGTTACTACAAACTAGGGGTGTTTGAAATGTTTTCTGGGTGATGGAGGTGAGTTTACGTTTACAAACCTTGTGTCTTGATGGATGTTTCAACAGTCTGCATGAATATTGCATGCAAAGCCAGTTCTCAACACTGCCAGCCTCCATTCAGTATCACATAGGAGAAAAATAATAAGAGAATACCTACCGTCTCTGTTAAACCATTCTCCAGTGGTGAATCAAGGGGTAGCCCAGTCACTCACACATCCAGAATTTTCAAACACGATGATATGGCTCATTCGCCCGCTTTGTATGGAAATGAACAGCAACTGTTAAAAATTTCTCATTCTATTTCTGATTTCTTTATGGTCATGACTCTTGTGTCCCCCTACCCTTACTCAGTATCTCTTCCCACTGCTCCCAACAGACAGACTCTCAAAAGTGAGTCACTGACTGGAGAATTAGCCCATTGTTTCTTGAACAAGCATGGGGTCCTAAATTTGAGGTACTAAAGCCATATCCTAAGTAAATAAACAGGGTGATGACACAAACTTGTAATCCCTGTGCCTACTAGCTAAGGGCCATGAGTTTAGATTGAATTAGGAAGTTAATATTTATTAAAATTTGTTCTTTGAAACAAAAATCATATTTCAGGAGCTTATAGTAGACATTAATTACTTTTTAATGTGTATATTTGTGGTATATGCACACATCTCCCTTCCTCTCCCTCTTAATTTTTAATTCAGGGTCTCTCATTAATCCTGAAGATCATCATTTTGCCTCATGATTAGCCCATGAGTTCTACATGTCTCTACCCACCCTGGCTTTCCTAGCTTTCATGCAAAGTTTGAGTTTCACACGTACATACGTGCACGCACGCGTGCGCGCGCACACACACACACACACACACACACACACACACACACACACAATCCCATGCCTGACATTTGTGTGGGGCTAGGAATTGAACTTAGATGTTCTTGATTTCACATTAAGTACTCTTGTCCACTAAGGGATATCTACAATGTTAGAAAATCTGACTATGTCATTAATTAAAATAGAACACTGGTTCTTAGATGAAGCAGGAAGAAGAAAATGCTTTCAGGTTCAGGAAACTTCTTGGGTTCCTAACAATAGCATCTTGAGTTGAGATTTTAAATCACAGCTTGTTCTTTCTAAACTAAAAATAAACAGTTCTTCATAATGATTTTCAAGTTAATTTCTGTGACTTAGTTTCATCGATACTTGTGACCGATTGTCATTAGTTGCCATTTAAATATGGATGGGAAAAAACAAATTTATTCATCGTTATTATTTCTAAAAGGAAGTTTTAAAATCTGTTACCCGAAAATGTCTTTTTATATGACATTTTATTGTTTCTATCATGTGTTTTCCTCTAAAATTTAAATTTTGGAATTTGTATTCTTTGGTGGCCTTCCATTAAACAAGTTTAAAATCATAGTTTGGAAACTGGTGGGTTGATAGGAAATAGGATGACATTTAATGTAATAAAATTAACAATAGCACACTCTGTCTATGCCTATAAACACTTCACAATTACCCTCTTGGCGCTACTGATTTGCACAGTGAAG
The DNA here is from genome assembly GCF_947179515.1 of Apodemus sylvaticus. Taxonomy (NCBI): domain Eukaryota; kingdom Metazoa; phylum Chordata; class Mammalia; order Rodentia; family Muridae; genus Apodemus; species Apodemus sylvaticus. The sequence goes on along the minus strand of NC_067485.1, from coordinate 82,949,033 downwards.
TTGTGTAGGCGATGGATGGTGTTTCCTTTTGGAACTAGCCATGACTGCTGCAGTACTTGGCAGGTTGGAGTATGTGTCATCCATTTATTTCTGTATCACTCTTTCTTCTCATTAAACTGGGCATTTTACTAAAGAAACTCCCTCTTGGAGAATAAAATACAGTAGATTTATTTTTAGATAGTATCATTGAATTTTTCTTCACTGTTTGGCTTAGCATACCCTTTTGATAATTAGATGTGATAGATCTTCCCAAAGCTTCAGCAAAGGCAGAGGAAAAAAATCATTACACTGAAGTTCTAATAAACACAAAAATACATTCTTGGGATGTTAATATGATGCAATGTTACATGGCACTAGCCAAGAAAACTAAACATAATGTCCCTCATTGTTCCCTGTTCTTATTCTAGCTGGAGAGACTACATTCCCCCTTTGCTGCAGATTAAGAAAGAGCAGAAAGTGCTGCTCTCTTGAAGTTCCAAATAGTCTCTTACAGAGGGAAGTGGTTGTCAATTGAGAACTCCAGCAAAGTCAGTGAATCTATAATCACAGCTGAGCCTATACTGTATTTGGCTTTGACCTGAAGGATGAGAGTTTTAGATCAGGGATAATGTACAAGCTTTGAAAAGTATGGTTAGAAGAAGATAGTAGAATATGAGACGTGTTGTGATCTAATTCTCGATGTAGGTCATTGTGTAGCCTATGGCTGACACAAAGTTGCAGCCAGAAGCTTCTCAGAATCATGGTCAAAAATGGGGCCATTGAGCAATTTCACGGATTGTGCAGTGGAATCACTCCTGAGGTTACTATGCCAACTATGGCACTATACTGACATCACATTGCTATTTGTAAATGTTACAATTAAGGCGATACAGCCATGTGCTTATAACCCTATAAGCCAAGGCTTGGTATCATGACAATTAGTACAGTATTGACATTGAAAGACTACAGAGACTATTGACTTCATTATCTGTAAACTCAGCCGTTCTTTATCTCTATTATTTCTAGAATCCAAGTTCTCTTCCAAATTAAAGTTCTGGGGATTATGTTCATAGATTTAGAAAGGGACAAAATAAAAACTATTGTTGATATGTATACATTTATAAAGCAAAAATAAAAGAAAAGGGGGCCATAAATTTGAAAGAGAATTAATTTGGAGGTGATGGTGCAATGAGGTCATTCAGGATTTGAAGGAAAAAAGGGAAAGGGGAAGTAACATATTTCAAAAATATATTTAGAAATTATAATTTCAAAATTACATATTTATATTTTTATAATTTTATAAATGTATATATAATTACATATTTAATTTCAACATTCTAATATTTAAAAACTATATTTTAAAAAATACAAAATAAGGGAAAAATAATGAGTTTGAAAAATATTTCTTGAGCTACACTAAGAATTATTTCTAAAAATTACACCTCCTTTATGATGTGATAAAAAATATCATTTTTCTTTCCTAATAATGACTTTAGAAAATGGCAGTTTTGTGTCTTCAACATTCTTCCTTCATACAATACTAAATATGTACATGGTAACATTTTCTTCAAAATTTATTTACTGAAAGTACCCTTGTCTACTATGTATAAATCTAGATGTATTATATAACTTGAAACTTTTATAAGATAACAATTAAAATTAAAAGTATAGAAATTTAAGAATATCTTTATCTTAAACTATATGTAATCCTTTTATCCTAGAAAAAAGTTTCTGTAGAAAATATTTGAATGGTTTGAATATATTTTTACATGTATATATGCTCAATATCCTTGGCAGGAAGTAGATATGGCACTAAAAAAAAATGGAGACTATATAAAGCTATGCAATCAGAAAGACATGTTTGGTATAAATTAAGATAATTTTCCATTACAAAATTGGCAGCTGGAAGATACTGACAGAAGACAAATATGGCAGTGATGGTGGCGAGCTCTGTAATCCCAGTGACTAAGAATCAGAGACTGTTAGATCTTTGTGAATTCAAGACCAGCCCACTCTGCTTATTGAGACTCATGCTACAAGAGGAAAAAATAATGAGTGCCCATATACAAGAGTAGGAAAGATAAGAGAGACAGTCCAAAATCAGCTAAGTTTGTTGGTTTGTCCTCTGATGAGAGTAGTATATTATGTCAGGTGCTGTTAGAAATAAGATAGCATTCTGAACTGATGCAGGAAGAGAGGGATTCGTGTGTACAGCAATACAACTTCTCTTCAGGGTATCCACTCTATTACCCAAGGTTCTTCCACTAGATCAGAAACTACCATGATGTCACTTCAAGGATCAAACCCTTAACATATGCATCTTTGCAGGGAGATAGAACACTTTGTTAGGATCAAACCCTAACAAGTCCTCTTTCAGTGGAGCTACTCCACCCTGTTCAGGAAGCTTCCTGCTGTGTTAGACAACTACTATCCACTAGGAATCATGGCAACTCAGAGCCAGGCCAAGAGAAGAATACTTGGAAAAAGAACAAGTGCAAAGAATGATACATCACATCAGCATAGGTGTTGATGGTTTATACCAGAATTGGAAAAGCTGAACATTGTAGTGGATACTAGAACTTCCCAGAAGGAATAATAGCTGGATATTTGTTGAGACTCAACAGGCTTGTGAGCTCTTCAAAAGCTAATGTTATTCATTCCACCACCAGCAACATTTTAAGGACTTGCTATCAGAAGGGCATGCAACTATGCAATGAACAACTTACATTTAAGAAGGAAAGCCTCACCGCGAGGTGGTGGCGCATGCCTGTAATCCCAGACAGAGGCAGGCAGATTTCTGAGTTCGAGGCCAGCCTGGTCTACAGAATGGGTTCCAGGACAGCCAGAGCTACAGAGAAACCCTGTCTCGGGAAAAAAAAAAAAAACAAATCTAAAAAACAAAACAAACAATAAAGAAAGCCTCATGGGGAAAACTCACCTAGAACACAAGGGGAGAAATGTGATGAATTCATACTTTCTTGTGTAATCAAATTAACCAAGGCTAAAAACAAGTATGGAACACTCTATAAAATGTACTAAAATAATTGCAGTAAGATCAAGAAATTAGGCATAAAAGCACTGACAATAAATTCACCTCAGAAATTTTAAAATCAATAGCATCAGCAGGGAGCACATTATTATGGAAATTATTGGCTGGAAGTTATAGCATATATTATTTATCTCTAAAATAAATCCCCTGGGGGAAAACAGCCATGCATCCTAATCCTACAGTGACCATCTTCCATTCCAAGGAATGAAAAACAAATCAAAGGTAAAGAGAAGATTATATCTGTGATTTTTGAAACAGTGGACCTAGAGTAACAGAATTGATTCTCACTGTGTCACAGGGCAGAAAATTAAGCAGGTCATTGTGGGCAGTTACCCCTTCAGAGAGATGCTCTTGTAGAGTTTTGGGTCCACCAGTCTCCTGTGATAGTTGCTGTCATCAGGAAAATTTGTCTCAGACTCATTGCTCCACATCATCTCAAGTTTTCGATGTGTTTTGTTTGTTTGGTTGGTTGGTTGGTTTGATTTTGATTTGTTTTGCTTTTTTCTTTTGAATAATGCTTGTTAAAGTTAAAATATGGATGAATTCTGACTCAGGGAAATTGCATAGATTTAACAGTTTTAAAAAGATGAACTAGACAACTTAGGAAAAGAGATGTAAAACATGAAAATAGGTGTCATGCTATAGGCAATTTTCATTGTTCAAGTACCTTGGTGTTTAGTTTATTACATGAACTTCGTTCAGGTAAAATAAGAATAATATTTACACTGAGTCATAGAAATCTTGATATTTATTGAAAAAATAAAATCACTATAAAAACATGCAGTTTATAGTAATAATATAAGTCCTGCAAAGAAGGGATTCTGAAGTCAGCAAAAAATACCTGATCATGAAGATGATGGCCAAATGAAAAGGGAAAAAATAAGGGAAAAGAATCAAGATTGACTTTAATCAACCTATTACTATTGTCTAGACACATATCCTCTTGGAACATAGAGTAAAACAAAGTAAGACAGAATGGGTGTCAGAGGGGAAAAAGGAGCACAGCAGGGTGCTATTAAAATGCAGCACAGTCATCAAGACAGCAGAAGAAAACGAAAATGCAATTCATATGCATTTTCATTGACACACATTCTTGTACTCTTATTGACAATAGAATCAATGGCATTCTAAGCATCCCAGAACCTAAAATCTAAAAAATGGGATATATGCAGATGTCAACACCAATGCGGAGTACAATAAATGTGTGCTTTCATTCCATTTGCTACTCTGAAGCCACCATTGTGTGCTTCCAATTCTTCATCTCATGAGCTTGTTTTGGGGGACATTGTTTAGAAAGTGAAACAAAATGAAAGATTCTTTAGAGTACCACTAGTGTAGAGTAAATATATGGGAGAAATGTATACAGGTGCCTTCGATGTTTCCGGAAGTCACAGACAAAAAGTGGGGCTGCTTTTATTAAACAATGCTGAACCTAATGAATATTTAATAACTTTGGGGTATTAACATAACCAAAATGTATAGATAATGATCTATATGAGCAGGACAGAGATAAATTGCTGTGGCATTTCAGAGCAGGGGAGGTGCAGCATGTGAGAAGGGCCATAAAAGCTACCTCCATCACCACACGTGTAATTAGCCCTGAGGGCTGGGTTTCAAGAGTCCTGAATGGATCATCTGATACTCTCCATCAAAGTGTGCATATTTCTTCCTCATTGTATGGGAATCTGACTAACTGATCAACTGAGGATATGCAAAAAAATTATTAATCAGAAATTTTGCTAATTTTTGAAGTGCTAATCTCTAGTACTTTACAATCTCTAGAAAACCTTATAGGAACGATTATGCAGCCTTATGATGGACAAAAAGAGGTACATTTCCCCTCATTTTCTGGTATGTTTAAGGTTAATTTTTATATTTGGTTAATGTGTTTGTGCCAATGAGGGTTTATGTATCAGAATGCGTGAAGTTCAGACTACACAGATCTTTCATTCTGCTATGTGGATTTTGGGAATCAAACTCAGATCCTCAGAATTGGTGGTAAACAACTTTACCCACTGAATGATTTCTCTGCCTTGTTTCCATTCATCTTTACTCAATCAGTCATATAAATAGTCTTATAGACACAGAATAGCTGCCTAGAAGCCTTATTTTCTCACAGCTTAACCAGAGCCCTTATGTACCTCTCAATATCTATGGAAATCTTCCAGATGCAGGAACTATTTAAAGCCGAGTGAACAACTATAAGGAGAGGGGGGAAATGAAAAAGCTCATACTGTCCATTTCTTTTAGAAGTCACCACTGCTGGTAATATAGATGAATGCCTTTCCTTGCTTGCATTGTCAATAGGAGCGCATAGAACTTTGCCAGTATTCCTTTCTGTTTGCGTAAAGATACACCAGTGTTTTCTTACAGACAGCTCTGTAAGAACCCAAACATAGATTACTTTTTTGACAATGGTAATTAATATATGTCTATTTTCAGGTTAATTCAATGCCTACTTAATATACTTGAAGGTCATAACATCAAGTCGTTTTGATATCATTTTACATAAAAAACAATAGAAGTATTGATCAGTATAATTCAAAGACTCTAATAGATTAATAACCCATTTCTTAATATGTCTCATAAATATATAATTGATACTCATTTCTCTTTTGGAATATTTTAAGCCTATGATTTAGAAAAATGAACTAGAGCCTGTTCGCTAGAGATTTCAAATCTATACGAATGAGACATGACCTGGAGGCACCTGTCATGAACACAGTTTCTGCATATCATCTGTTACTTTGATTAACTTTCAATATGAAAATGTAAACAACTAGGCAAAAAAAGGGAAGGAAGGCTTTACCATGTAAGCTGATTTATTCTTAGCTGCTTAACTCCACACTGTTTCATCTTCTGCATTCAAACACTCAGTGGGCAAACATATGCTAAACAATCTACCACAACAAGAATGCTGTTGAAAAGAATGTAATTTGGAAGTAATGGGATTTAAGGTTTTACAATAACTCTGGCAGCATACTGTTATTTTCAGTATATCTCGGTATTAATTAAAGTGTTTTGAAGTAATTATGTCAACTCTCAAAATAATTTCCAGGTGTAATTTACATTACAACTGAAGTTTTAAAATATCATTTTTATCTTCTTTTCACGTCTCTATTTTAAACATATCTTGAACTAAAAATTTTAAGTTGTGCTTTGGGCAGATATTGTTATATATTTACTTGCATATATGAATATTTATATTTAACAACAATCCTTTTTTAAAAAGAGACTATGAATTTGAAAGACAATAGGAGGCATGAGAAAATTACATCTCTGAAGATGATGTAATTTAATTTTGTTTACATAACAATAGTCTAAAATTTCAATTCCATTGATCAACTGGTCTGTTTCTGTACCAATACTATGCAGCATTTATTGCTATTGCCCTGTAGTACAGCTGGAGGTCAGGGATGGTCATTTCTCTCGGAGTTTAAGATTGTTTTAGCTATCCTCAGTTTTTTGTTTTTCCATATGAAGTGGAGAATTACTCTTTCAAGGTCTATAAAAATTGTGTTGGAATTTTGATGGGAATTGTGTTGAACCTGTAGATTGCTTTTGGTAAAATGGGCATTTTCACTGTTAATCCTACTGATCATGACTATGGGAGAGCTTTACATCTTCTGATAACTTCTTTAATTTCTTTCTTCAGTGACTTGATGTTCTTGTCATACAGGTCTTTCACTTGCCTGGTTAGAGTCACACCAAGATACTTTATATTATTTGTGACTATAGTGTTGTTTCAGTAATTTCTTTCTCAGCCCATTTGTCACTTTGTAAAAGGAGAGCTACTGATTTTTTTTTGAGTTAATTTTGTATCTAGCCACTTTGCTTGCATACAGGAGCTTAGCATAACTGTTCTCTGAGAAGCTCTACCCAGCAGCTGACTGAAACAGATATAGATACCCACAGCCAAACATTGGACAGAGGTCAGGGACTCTTTTGGAAGAGTTGAGAGAAGGATTGAAGATTTTGAATGGGATGGAAACCCCACAGGAGGACCAACACTCTGGAACTCTCAGAGACTGAGCTACCGACCAAAGAGTATATACAGGCTGTACCAAGGCCCCTAGCACAAATGCAGCTTAATCTCCATGACTGCCTTGTTTGGCCTCAGTGGGAGAGGAACTTAATCCTGTAGAGACTTGATATGAAGGGTTGGCAGATATTCAGGAAACCCCACCCTCTCAGAAGAGAAGGGGAGGAGTTGGAAGGAGGGACTCTGTGAAGGGTGGGGGGTGACAGCATTTGGGATGTAAATAAACAAATACATTTTTAAAAGTTTAAAATGTTTATGAGATAGTAAATATTTCCATATCTTTATATATACAACCCCATGAGGATTATTCATGGTAATGTCAGCTTATTATTATAACATGCTAATTGAAATAGAAAATCACATCCATTGTAAGACATAGGGAAAATTCCATATTAAGAGTTTCCTTTTTATAACCCTTCTTCCAAATTTCATGAATTGAGGTCTTTAATGGGATACAAAGTCTAACGATAACTCATCTCAACTCCAGCCAAGTGCTTTGTAAATGCAGAAGTTAAGTGTGGATTCTTATAAATGGGGCATTCTACCTATAGTGTTTATGCATCAATTTTAAGTCTCACTTGAGAATATGAAGTTGAAGTAAAAAGAGATTGATACTGATCTGCCCAATGATCTGCCCTAGTTCCCTGCAAGATGTACTTAAGTTGTATTTATGGAAGTATTTAACTCCGTAATACAGATCTATGTGGGAGCACAGGAAAGAAGGGAAACTCTCAAATTGCTTTCATAAATCAGGTGAAACACTGGTCTAAGGTCCTCACAAAAAGTGTACTAAGGAAATTTCACATTAATCTTACTTATGAATATTGATACAAAAGGTTCTTAAATGAAGTGTTTATACCTAGAATCCAACAGCGCATCAATCATGATTACAAGCTGTGCTTGTTTTATAAAACACAAAACCAAACAATACTCTGCCTCTACTAAGTACATCAAAAAGAATTTTCTAATATTAATATTCTTGCTTACTTTTAAACAAATAGTCAGATTTGTTTTAATGTTTTAGCATAGCTGATTATCTGCAATTTAAGAAAAAACACATTGCAATCTCTGCTGAGAGTGTTGGTACATTAACTGTTTCCTAATTCACTCATTTTCTTTTTTTGTAAAACATGAGGCTGCAAGAGTTGTGACGTTAATCTTTACTTCAACTTGACTAGATCTAGAATTACTTAAAAGACTGGGAAGGAAAAGCTTGATGGAAGCTGGTGGAGGTGTTTTCAGAGATCAATTTGTGAACCATCCTAAAAGTGAATTGCATCATCCCAGTGTTTGAGAATCAAGATAGAATCAAAATAAATTTAAATCTGGAAATAAATAGATAAATAAATTCTAAATATAGCATGGCCCCAGACTTCTCTGTTCACAATTTTCCAGTCTCCATGATGTAACATGCTCTGGTATATTGTGTTCAGATCACCAGGATGGACATGTGACCAAAAAAATATTTATTTTTAAATCCACTTTAGGAACCACAGTTGAGATGATTCTCACCATGAATGTTTTCTCTTAGTCAAGTCATTGCTTGCTACTGATGCCCCTCCAGTAGGAAGCAGCTCTCACTTCTGCTCTCCTAGATGCTGCCCATCAAATGATAAATTTTATTTCTATATGTTTACAATTTACTTCATTAATTTCAGATATTAGTGCTGATGTCCTATTTATCTCTTCTTTATCCCAACTCAGAACTATCCTACATTATGCCTAAATATATTTAATATGAGCTTTAATCTCATAAGAAATTTGCTTACATTTTGCCATTACATACATTGTTTAGAACTGATTTAAATATAGTAATATGTGATGATTTTTCATTGTTAAGTGTGGTGGTTTGAATATGCCTGGCCCAGGGATTGTGAGGCCTTATTGGAGTAGGTATGGCCTTGCTGGACAAAGTATGTTACTCTGGGGTTGGGCTTTGAGACCCTAGCTGATTGGGAGACAGTCTGATCCTGGTTGAAGTCGAATCATGATGTAGAACTCTCAGTTCCTTCTCCAGAACCATTTCTGCCTGGACAATGCCATGCTCCATGCCTTGATGAGAGTGGACTGAAGCTCTGAACCAGGCCTAATTAAATGTTGTTCTCTGTAAGAATTTCTATGGTCATGGTGTCATTTCATAGCAGTGAAAACACAACTAAGACATTAAGTAGCCGTTAATCATTTGATTTTTTTGATGAGCCATGTTCTTTTGGATGTAAAGTTAATATATCTACTCAGGCCAAGAATAGCTACCAGACCTTCATATTCTTTGGAGTATAACATAGTCATAGCCTTAGTCATGGTTTAACTGATTAACATGATTAACTTAATCAGTTAATCATGATTGTTAATTTGATGAGATTTAGAAGTACCCTGGAAACAAAATTCTAGGCATAGATCTAATGGGTTTTGTGGATTAAGTTACCAGAAAGGGTAAGTTACTGCCTAAATGTGGGCAGTAATTTTCCCTGGGCTTTGGTCCTGGACTGAATCAAAAAGTAAAAAAACAGCTAAGTGGCATCATTTGTCTCTCTGCATCTTGTCTGTCGTTGCAGTAGTCTTGAGTGTCTGCCCATATGTCTTTTCCAACAGAAACTTCCTATTTCTGTTCAAATATCCTGTCCAAAGAATCCTTTCTGTCCTAATTACTGCTCTATTATTGTTAGGAGACACCATGATCAAGGCAACATATACAGGAAAATATTTAATTAGGAATTTGCTTTCAACCTCAGAGGGTTTATCTAGGATCATCATGGTGGAGGGTGACATTGAAGCAGGCGGGCATGGTGCTAGAGAAGTAATTGAGAGCTACATCCTGAACCACAGGTGGCAGGCAGAAAGATGGAGGAGGAGGGGTTTTTCAAACTTAAAATCCTACCCCAATGAAACATTTCTTATAAGACCACACCTACTATAGCAAAGCCACACCTTCTAATCCTTCTCAAACAGTTCCGCTATCTGATTACTAAACTTTCAAATATATGAGCTTATGGTACCAATCTCATTCAAAGCACTGCACATTCCTTCTCTGCTTTTGTGAGCTATTTTGTCTCTGTAACAGCAACTAATACAGGCCTGAGCAATGTAAACCAAAACTTGTTAATTTGAGTATTGACAAATAGAAATCCCAGATTTTAAATCAGTATAGAAGGATTGCTTATGAACTTATTATTATATAAGAATATTATAAAATTTCATATCTCAATGAATGTAAAAATATTTTATAATAACTAAGCAAGGATGATAAACGTTACAATCTTATAAAGTTAAAATTGACTTTTGGGAGCGCCTTAGAAAATTGATCAAGAGCTATTAAAAAAAGAAGAAGAAAATCCTTTCCTTTTTTTCTTACTAAAATATTTAGAAATAGTACGCAAACCATTACTGAGAACATTGCAACCTATACCTATTGATCCATACCCACTTTCTCCTTTTGCAAATGCATTTTAACAATAAACTTTACCTGAACCTGTCCCAAATGTCCTATCCAAATGTTTTTAACAGAGTTATGAGTTCACGTGGGCATTGTATATTCTTTTACTCTATTAGTTTCCAGCAGTAATCAACATAAGGGTCAAAGGCCTTATATTAATAAAGATTGCATTTGGTTTTAAGTGCTTCATGTCTTTCCCTTGGGTGTCACTCCAGGTTCTTTCTTCCTTTCTTTGCCTGTTTATTATATTGTCCCTGTTAGTCCCTGAACCATCGCCTTAGTCTACGTCTATTGCTCTCTTCTGGCTCTAGTCAGTATTAAGACCTTGGGCTTAGGCTGATTTCACATCTATTTCCATCTAAAGCAGGTCCTCACCTACCTTTCACAAATAATCCTTCTATACAGTCATATCACTCCTGGCACCAGAATTTCTTGAGACAGAAACTAGTGTGGACCTCTTCAAAGAAAGTCTTGGATCAAACCTTTAGCATGTATGATGTCCATCAGAGACAATGCCAAGCCTTAGAGTGCCTGGGACTGACTGAGTCTACCCCATATGTTTGCTTTCCAGTCAGTCACTGTGGCCTTCAAGACTTCAGTGCAACACCAGTGTTCCTCTTGTCCTAACCTTTCTCCTCAGTACCATTGTCTTTAGTAAACTCTTTAGAACAGTGTCTGATGTAGTAGTTCCATAAATAGTTGTTGGAGAAAATACTAAAATATGAATGAATGAATGAATTGCCTTAGTTTTTATAAGCATCGATTCCTTATTCTTTTCAAACTTCTCAATATAAATGCAAAATACCTTTTGATAAGGTCAAACACATTAGGCAATCTAGCAAACTCATTTTTCTTTCTCAAGAGCAAATGAAGATAAATAGAAATATAAAATCTTCTGTGTTTGTCCATAAAGTTCCTTTTACTTTTCACTGTTAAAGTACAATAGATGACATTATTTTATACATAAGATAGGACAGTAAGTGAATGATGGCAGATATAAACACCTTACTGAGAGCTTTCCTTATAGTTTGTATTACTCTATCAGAAAGTTCACAGCATTGGGACATTTTATCCCACATAAACAAAGTCTTACATTTTACTGCCAATATTTAGTCATCCTGTGCATCATACATAGAATAATTTGGTGCCATGAAAAACATAGCAAACCTCTTATCTTCCAAATCACATAAAATTATTGTTGTTCTATTCATTATATTTAGGAAACATACCTAATTCTATACCCTTTATAGAATCCTTAAAGTGAAACAGGACATGTTCACAATATCTAAACCTCAATTTCCTATTTATTAAATGAAATTTATAAAAGTTCAAACTACTACAGTCTCAAATTGGCTTGCCAGTGTAGAAATCACTAATGCAACTTCCACACTAAACTTGTGAACTAATTCAACACATTCTTTAACTGCAATATGGGCAGTGAAATATCTGAGCTTGAACAAAATTGGTCACAAGACTATTAGGAATCAGATCTGATAGATAATTGATTATGGTTTTTTAAAAAAATGTGTTGTTTTTGTATAACCTTTGACTGAGTAACAAATAAAATTGTGGAGAGACTTATTCAGTTCAATGTAGTATTGAGTGATCACTGAACTAACATATTACCAGTTGGCTTTGGGTGACTTTAACTGAAACTGAGCAGGTCTTATCTACTTAAAGGTAGAGTGGAACCAGTGAAATAAGTCTATACAACTTGTAGAACAGTCAATATTTCAAACTGATAAATTTCAAGCTTCTAGTTGTTTAAACTACCATCAAAATCTACACTGTTATGCCTAAGGATATCTGAATAAATAAGTGATGTATGTAATCTTCTAATAGTTTCAATCTTCAAACACTCATGTAATATCTGTGTCAAACACTCATGACAAATTTATGTCAAAAACTATGTTCTTCATTTTGCATATATATTAGAGAATTTTTCCCGGGATTCGGTGTTAATTTCTCAGAGTTTGAATCAACAACATGGAGATTATTGTGCAGGGTATGATAATAGTTCATAGATTTGACAAGCCATGTAATACTGTCTTCCCTCCTAGCTAATAAAGTATGGTTCAAATAAATATCTGAGCTTGAAATTACATGCCTGGGATTACATTTTGTATCCTTCTGTAAGTCAGACTAGTAGCTTTGAAGAGGAATTCAGTTCAGCAACAAATGTCACTGGTTTAAGAACTGAGAATAATCACATTCTACAGTGTACATTGGGTTAGTTTCCAGAGATTAAGTCATTTCTTTCATGAATCACCATGTATCACAGAGAGGTTAAGGGGATAAAGCATAGAGTTCACAGTCCTTCAAGATTACAAGGTTACACCTGAGAGAACTTTTTTAAGGAAAACAAGATATTGCCAAACTTAGTCTATTGATTCAAAATAAATAGTTCAGAGTGAACTTGAGAAGGGTTTTGGCTGTTTTTTTTCCTTGTTAGAAATTTTATATCATATTTTAACATTATGATTAGTAGATACAACTAATACTCTGAGACAAAACTATAAATATTACCACAATAATTTTTTATAATGCTGGGAATTGGACTTGAAGTCAAGGCTTTGACAAAGCTAACAAGTGATACATTGCTGAACTATAGTCTCAGCTAAACAAATTTTATTATCCAAGTGTAAACTAATAGCCTCGATAGAGTGAGTAATAAATAAAGTATTTCACTAAGCTAGGATTTAGCTCAATAAGAATAATTTATCCAAATGATTAGATTATATATTTTAATTATAGTTTGTATTTATTTATTGCACTTATGGAAATCAAAGGACAATTGATAGAATAGATACTCAATTTCATCAGAGTATCAAATTCAGGTCATCTTGCTTAATGCAAGTGAATTTCACCACTGGCCATCCTACCTGCCCAAATGAAATATTTGACAGAAAGAAAAAGTAAATATTATTCAAGCTTTGAATACTATGGAATCTTTGGCTGGAGCTTAGGATTTGCCTAGGATGTGAGAGGTTGTGGGTTTGGTTCTCAGAATCACACACACACACATACACACACACAGGAAACATGGAATAATGCATTAATTATATGTAATTATATGTTGACAATAGCATGATAATTACAGATCTATAAATATTAACCAGTAAAAATCATCATTCTTTAATCAGTGAGCTTACAAAAGTTCTTTGTGTCTGTGAGTGTGAGGCGAGGCACTCTTGTTTCCTATTATGATGGATAATTTTTGCTAAAATTATAAATATCATTGATACAATGAGGAATGAGCAAGCACAGATTTTTGAGGGGTTAATCAGACTTAACACATTTAATAAATGGAGTGGTGTAATTCAGCATACAAGGTAATAAAAACTGTCTCTCTGTGAACACAGATGATCACAGCTACCTACTAAAGCCTTGTTGTGGATATAGCACAGTGGTATATCATATGTTTCTGACATATTTGAACCTCTGAGATGGCAATATTGAATTCCTGAAGCTCCAGCATGTGACCCTGTGAAAACAGGATTCACGGAGCAAGATAGAGCAATTTCAATGGGTATCTACATTTACAATAAGAGTCATGGTAGAATTTACCTTTAAGAGTTATTCAATAGAATTTCTTTTTTTCAGTGGGAAATTCTATTTTATACCTTGTCACTGTCTCACAGACAATTCTGTTGAAATCAGTGTATGTTCAGCACAAGAATTTTCAGATAAACTTTAAATTACAAATCCACGCAAGACAAAAAAAAAAGATTTGCTTTGTTTTATTTTTTATTTTTTATTTCTTTTTCAGTCTCTTTCTAGATCTGAATTTTAACTGTTGTCAAGGTGGATGGAAAGTGATATGACAGTGTTGGAAGTGGAGCTTGATTATTGTTTATTGGCTTTAATTTTATTGTTTCTAATTTCTTTGATCAGCTTTATTTATATTTTTAATCATAAAAAAATGTAGGTTTAGTGAACTTTGAACAACAAATGTTCAAGGTTTATGTTGAACTACATAGAACCTATTTGATTTTGTGAAGTTGGAAAAGTGCATTCAGCTCAAAGATGCTTCTCTCAAAATTAACATAATATAGACAATTATATGGCATTATGAATATGCTTCTTAAGATAATGACTAGAATAGGGACATCTAAATTATTATATCACAATGTGCAATATAGTCCTCCACTTGTACGTTAACAAAGTTGAAAAAAATATGTTTGCTGAACTAAAGTAAATCATTTGTCTAATTTAGATAATTTAAGTTATTCTGGAAGAAATATGTATGTAAATATTTAAATAATAATGAAAATTGTAGTAGTTTGAATATGTTTGACCAATGGGAAGTAGCACTATTAGCAAGTATGGCCTTGTTGAAATAGGTGTGGCCTTGTTGGAGGAAGGGAGTCATTGTATAGGAAGACTTTGAGGTCTTCTAATGTTCAGACTCTGGCAGTATGAAAGAGAACCTTTTCCTAGCAGTCCTCAGTAGACAGTCTCCCAGGTGTCTTCAGATCAAGATATAGAACTCTCAGCTCCTTCTTCAGCACTATGCTTGCCTGTATGCTGCCATTATTTCCACTATGATGATAATGAACAGAACCTCTGAAACTGTAAGCAAGCCCCAAATGAATCGTTTGCCTTTATAAAATTTGCTTGGATCATGGTAAATGATCTTCACATTTACATCACATCAGTGATATAAATCTTCACATCAGTAAAATGCTAACAAAGACAGAAGTTGGTACCAACAGGAGTGGGATACTGCTGTGATAGACCTGATCATGAATTTGTGTGGAGGAATGTGGATTTGGGGACTTTGGAAAACAATAAAATGGTAGTAATATGGAAGGCAGAGGTACTGAAGGAGATTTGAACTGTGGAAGCCTGAATCTAGAGGTTTCAGAGGAGAAGAATTTTAGTATATGGCCTAGAGACTGTTCTTGTAATATTTTGGTGACAAATATGGCTGTTTTTTGCCCTTGTCTGAAGAGTCTCCTTGAGGCTAAGGTGAAGAGATTCAAATTAATTGTGTTGAGAAAGGAAGTCTCAAACAACCCAGTTTAGACTCTGTGCTAAACTGGAACTCCATAGGAAAACAGTGTCAACTAATTTGGATCCTTCAGGCTCTCAGAGACTAAACCACCAACCAAAGAACATACATAGGCTGGATCTAGGTGTCCCTACATGTGGGGAACCATCCTGAGCTATTTGGACTTATGCTTACTCACAGCCCTAAGGTGACAGCTGCTGAGAAAGAATAACAATTAATAAAGAGCCGTTCCCATGAGCTGTTGGTGCGAGAAGATTCTGAGAAAACACATGGAATGTTCCTGCCTGCGCAAATACCAGGTGTCTTCACCGGATGACCTTTTCGCTTCCTGCCTTGGTCGCCAAGAATACCTCTGCCCTTCCCCCCTTTTTTTACTATTGTATAAAGGTCACTTCCTTCTCTGTAAAACCCGTTTACCTCCCCGACATTAAATGAGACCTCGACAATTGAACCCCCCTTTTGCCTGGTCTCCTTCTTTTTCTCCCTCCCTTTTGACCCTCAGGTAGCACCTCTTCGGAACCCTGAATAACTGGACCAGCTGGACGGGTCACCTACACATATGTAGCAGATGTAGCTTGGTCATGTGGGTCCCAAACAATTGGAAAGTGGTCTATCACAAAAGCTGTTGCCAGTGTTTAGAGTATGTTCTTCTAGCTTGGCTGCCTTGTCTGACCTCAGTGGGAGAGGACATGCCTAGCCTCATAGGGACTTGAAATGCCAGAGCTGGGGAGATTTGTAGGAGGGTGTCCAGCCACTCATAGAAGGATAGAAGGCAATGGGGAAGAATTGTGGGAGGAACTGATCGGGAGGGGCGGTGAGCAGGATATAAAGTAAATAAGTACCCAGAAATGAATCTACACACCTATGGTCACTTGATCTTCAACAAAGGAGAGGAAAACATCCAGTGGAAAAAAGATAGCCTTTTCAACAAATGGTGCTGGTTCAACTGGAGGTTGCATGCAGGAGAATGTGAATTGATCCATTCTTATCTCCTTGTACCAAGCTCAACTCCAAGTGGATCAAGGACCTCCACATAAAACCAGACACACTGAAACTAACAGAAAGGAAACTGGGGAAAACCCTTAAAGACATTGGCACAGGGGGAAAGTTCCTGAACAGAACACCAATAGCTTATTCTCTAAGATCAAGAATGGACAAATGGGATCTCATAAAATTACAAAGTTTCTGTAAGGCAAAGGACACTGTCAAAAGGACAAAATGGCAACCAACAAATTGGGAAAAGATCTTCAGCAACCCTACATCTGATAGAGGGCTAATATCCAATATATACAAAGAACTCAAGAAGTGAGACCCCAGGGAACCAAATAACCCCATTAAAAATGGGGTACAGATCTAAACCAAGTCACCTGAAGAAGTTCAGATGGCCGAGAAGCACCTTAAGAAATGCTCAACAACATTAGTCATTAGGGAAATGCAGATCAAAACAACCCTGAGATTTCACCTCACACCAGTCAGAATGGCTAAGGTTAAAAACTCAGGAGACAGCAGGTATTGGCAAGGATGTGGAGAAAGAGGAACACTCCTTCACTGCTGGTAGGATTGTAAGATGGTACAACCACTATATAAATCAGTCTGGCGGTTCCTAAGAAAACTGGACATGACACTTCCGGAGGACCCTGCTATACCTCTCCTGGGCATATACCCAGAGGATTCCACAGCATGCAATAAGGACACATGCTCCACTATGTTCATAGCAGCCTTATTTATAATACCAGAAGCTGGAAAGAACCCAGATATCCCTCAGTGGAGGAATGGATACAGAAAATGTGGTATATGTACACAATGGAGTACTATTCAGCAATTAAAAACAATGAATTCATGATTTTTTTAGGCAAATGGTTGGAACTGGAAAATATCATCCTAAGCAAGGTAACGCAATCACAGAAGAATGCAATCATTGATAAGTGGATATTAATTAGCCCTGAAGCTCTGAATACTGAAAATACAATTAGCGTATCAAATGATTCCTATGAAGAAGGAAGAAGAGGGCTCTAATCCTGGAAAGGCTTGATCCAGCATTGTAGGGGAGTACCAGGACAGAGAAAAGGGAGGGCGAAAGATAGGAGAATGGATGGAGAGAAGAGGACTTATGGGACATATGGGGAGGGGTGAACTGGGAAAGGGGAAAGCTTTTGGAATGTAAACAAAGAATATAGAAAAAAATATATATGTACAAAAATAAAATAATATTAAATCTGAAAAAAAGAGAATGGGATATCTAATGGTAAAGAAGAGCCATTAGATAATAGATAAGGATTATGTAAATAAAGTATAACAATTCTTAATTTTTTCTGAGGGAAATTTCAGTAAGTATAAAAATGAAGATGTTGTGTAGTGGAAAATAATGAGAATTTTTCTTTTTCTTTCTTTTTTTTTTTTTTTTTTTTGATGAAGGCCATAATGTCTAAACACTAGAATGTAATGTATACCTCAGTAGGATTTTGTTCCTGGACAATGAATCTATTGGAAGACAAAGTAACCCAGTATACTATTTTTGCTTTCTCTTGACAATTCTTACCTTTTATGTTCTATTTTATGCTCTTTTTTAATGTCTTATCTCAGCATCTATCACTTTCTTTCATACTCCAGGGTTACAATCTCTCCATGGTTACAATCTCTCCATGATGAGAATGCCTCCAAACTCTCAGCTTCAATCATCTGATTTTCCCAACTAGTGTTTGTATTTGTTCACTGTATTTTACTCTGTTCAGTTTTGTATTGACTCATAAGAAGTTATCACATACTTAACACCTTTAAAAAGACTTGCATGAGCTATTAAGCCTGCAGAAAAGCAATCTACATGGGCTCAGCTGAGTTTTCAGAAATTCCCCCACTCTGAAAGCAGAATGTCAGTTAGGCTGGAATCTTATGAGGAATCTGTTAAGAATCCATTTCTTAGTTGACTCAACTTGTTAGAAGAACAACTCCCTGTGTTTCTTGGAGTGGCTTCTTGATTGCAGGCTATTTCCTGGAGGACAACCTAGAAATAGAGCCCAGCCCCCACTCCTGAAACATTGTTAATGATATTCTGATTTATAAACATGAACTTAGCATAACTGTGATCAGAGATGCTTCACCCAGCAACTGATGGGAACTGATATAGAGACCCACAGCCAAACATTAAATGGAGCTTATGGAATCCTGTGATGGGGTGGGGAAGGATTTGAAGAGCCAAAAGGGTCAAGAGGACCACAAGAAAAGTTATAGAGTCAAATATCCTGGACCCATAATGGCTCATAGAGACTGAACCACCAACCGGAGAACATGAATGGGACAGACCTAGGCCCTCTGCACTTCTGTAACAGTTGTGAAGTTGGGTCCTCATGTGGGACTCCTAAAAATAGGAGCAGGGGCTATCTCAGACTACTTTGCCTAGCCTGACTTTGAATTTTTCCCCCCTAAATGGGATACCCTGTTTAGCCTCAGTAGAAGAAGATGTGCCTAGTCTTACTGCAACTTGACATGCCAAGGCTGGTTGATATCCATGGGAGGCCTCCCCTTTTCTTGGGGAAAGGGGAAGAAGGGTAGATGGGAAGGGGGGTGAGTCAGAGGGAGGGGCATGAAGGAGAGGAGGGGGAGAGGAGAGTAAGCTTCAATCAGTAGGTAAATAAATAACTTAATAAGTAAATAACCCAGATACCTCATCACATGCTTACCCTAGACAATCATGGTATATTAATACTTCTAGAGCTTAGATATTAGATACCTAAACTTATTTTCAACTACTCAGAAAAAAGTAAATTGCTGAGAGAGAGAGAGAGAGAGAGAGAGAGAGAGAGAGAGAGAGAGAGAGAGAGAGAGAGAGAAAGAGATTAAGGAGAGGGAGGGAGGTAAAGAGAGAAAGTCAAAAAGACAGAACTTAAAGTTGGATGGGTGGTAAGGCGGTGGATAGGATCTGGAAGGAGTAAACATAATTAAAATATTTTCTATGAAAAATATTTTTAATTAAAAATATACAAGTGTAGCTAAAAAATCTCTCAGACAAGATTTTTATTTTAAAATCACTTGCCAATTTTAATTTCATATCCATAATCTTTTTTTTTAAACAACATAACATGAGAATGTTGCAAAGGCAATGTGAGGCGACCGAAGCACTGTAAGTTGTCTTAGAATTCTGCCTACCCAGCAAGGTACCTACCACAGTTGTCTATGTTTGCATCCTCCCTTCCTCCCAGGCCAACTACTTATCCATGTTGTCATTCATGTGGCCAACAAATCACCTTTTTTTGTTGTTTTAAAGCATTATACTTATTTATGTGTATTGGATGGGTGCTCAGAGTACTGGTTTTCAGATGCCCTGACCTGGAGTTATAAGCAATTGTGATCTGTATAATAGCAGTTGTGAGAACCAAATTTAGTTTCTCTGTAAGATTAGCAAGTTCTCTGAACTGCTCAGGCATTTTTCAGCTACAATTATTCCCTTTCTTGAAAGCATCTACAACTTTGGAATTTTCTTATGTACATAATAGGATGGGAAGGTTCTAACTCAATTATCTTATATTTCAGACCACTTTACTTAATATTATACAAATGAATATAAACATATGTCTCTCTTTGCATATGCTACACACACATATACATACACATACACCCGTGCATACACACACACACACACAGTGGAGTACCAGCCTTATTCTCTCTCTCTCTCTCTCTCTCTCTCTCTCTCTCTCTCTCTCTCTCTCTCTCTCTCTCTCTCCCTCTCCCCTCTCACTCCTTTCTGACTATACTGACTATATATCACATTTTTTCTCAACTTGCCTGGGAAATGTATTCTACCTTTAATCTGAACATGCAAAACTGTTGTTGCATTTTTTGAAGCACTAACTGAAAACAGAATTAAAATGAATAAATTGTATAATTACATCTTCATTAAACTTTAGGACTAAAAGATATGAACATAAAAAGAAATTATTTTATACAAAAACAACTTTTAAAAATCCAGGAGTCACAAAAAGCAGCACACCTTTGATTCCATTTCCTTTTCTTCTTCTTTTTTAAATTTTATTTTATCTCATTTTTGAATTCACAAACCAGCAGAATTTTTTGTTCCTGTTGCTTGTACTTTGGGCAAAATAGATAGACCAAAGAATAGCCCCACAGGGGTAAGAGAATCAGTGTTACTTTATAAAAAAGTGGCTTTGTTGGCACAGTTTCCTTCGAACAGTGGGGTTACTAAAAATAATAGGCTCCAGAACATTTTGTTCCTCAAGTAACCAAAAATAGTTCCTTTGTCCTTAATGGACTGAACAGGTCAGCTCCACAGAAATTAACAGTGAGGCTGAAGGTTGTCTGTCTCTCCTTGCAGATGTGCACTTGAGTTGAAATGCATAATCTTCTTAGTGCTATTCATAACCTGTGCTTAGCACAGAGTGAGTGGGGGATTTACAAGAGTCATTGTCATAGCAGCAAAGAAACAGAATGAAAGAAATTGAATAAAACAGAAAGGACTCTTGACTATTTCCACCCTTCATTCCATCCTAAATATGAGTATCTCATTTCATCTTCTTGCTTCACTAGCTAACATTTCAGAGGTAAAAGGAAAAATAGCCTAGCTATTTCTTGTAGGAGAAATTACAGTTAACAGGTGAATTTTAGGTGTTAATGATTTCCATTTCTTGCAATATGAAAACTTTCCTAAGTCATCCATTCTTTTTACCTTTATTTGTGTGAACTAAAACGTGGAAAACCCACTGAGCACATAATTCACCTCCCATTTAGACTTAAATCTGAAATTTATTGATACCAGAAAAATCAGTGTTCTTCTCTGGGGTTATTAGTTTCTTTAATCAAAGAATTTAAGAACATACTCAAATGGAGGATTGGGGACAATTTTATTAGAGTTTAAAAGAGAAGCTATGAGACTTAGTTGCTACCCAGAAGAGGCAAATGGAGGAGTAAATGAAGAGCCATGGAGTTAAGCAAGCATTGAGGTGTGTTTGTAGGCAGTCACATGGCAGGAAAGGGAAGCCTCAGAGGAAGAATAGGGAAACCCAAATCACCACTCAAGGCACATTAAGGCTCTGGACAGCATCCAAGAAAAGATATAGGGGACAATGTTACAGAAAGATAGGAAGATCCACCAGAAGCTAATGGTGACACAACATGTAGGGACAAGGGATTCTGACAACGAAATAGAGTATATAATTGAAGAGAGAATTATTCTATCTATCTCTTTGGCATGATTTGTGGTAAGTCTGCCTTCCTAGGGGTATTCTGTAGAGGAATTTTAATCCAGCAACATAGCTGCTATGACAAGGGACCACATCCGAAGACCTTCTAGGACTGTGTGATCTACCAGGAATGAAGACATAACACACCTTTAATTCCTCTGACTGGAATACAGACAAACCCTTACTATACACTTTCAAGGTGAAATTAGTATAAGAAAATAGCATGTTTGAAAATGACATCTAATTGAGGAGCACACAATGTGACAAAGCAGAGAAAGATTTGACAAAATTAGACAGAAATAGAATACACACTACTCTCATGAGAATAGCACAAGAAAGAGAAGCTATTCAAGGGAAGTGCAGGGGGAAAAGTGCAGTGCAGGGAAAGAGAGTCAGTTGAGAGTCAGTGCAGAGAGTGCACTGCAGTGGAGTTGAGTTAGTCTCTGAGTTTATACAGTTCAGTGTAAGTCAATAGAGGAAGGTAAAGCCAGAGAATAAAACAACTGCATTAGAACAAATTGCCATAGCTTGAGGGCAAGAAGAGCAATTCAGTGAGAAACTGAAAGAAGCCAGACTGAGTCAGTCAGCCTGGAGAGGAGATTGAACTAGAACAGCTGAGTCAAACCAGTCAGCCAGAGTTCAGAATCTATATTTAGATTTAAATATAGTTCAGTTATCTATATTTAATGGAGATTTATGGGAAAGAAAACTTACTCTCCTTATTGCTTTACATGCCAAGAATTTTCCCAGCAAAATTCTCTATTATCTCAGAGAATATGAAAGCTGTAGAAAATGATAGTAAAAAAATATGTCTGTCCAACCTTTATCCATATGATGCATTTGTTTTCATGAGTTATTGAATACTTCACAGTATTTCCTTGAAAAGTATAATAATGAAGGGCTAAGAAGATAAGACACCATTTCAAGAAGCCTCTGGGATGGAAGCATGATTATCAAACAACTGTACGACTTCATAAATGTGCCTCATCTTCACCTTTCATTGCTAGAACAAATTAGTTGTTCTAGAACAAGATAGTTCTGAGTTTCTTACAGTTTTACCAAGAGAAAGTCATACCATTTATATTTGACTGTCTGGAACAAAGAAAGAAACATTATTGTTATTATTAGTAGTATTAGTATTATACATCCCAATACTGATATGATATTTTGATTCATCCTATGTCTTGGGCGTCCTTAGTCATTCCCCAAAAAGCATAGAAATCAGGAGAAAGACGGAGAAAGAGGTAAGGAGAAAGTAGTCAGTTTAACAGAAGAATACAGTGAGAAGAAGAGACAGGGATGTGCTACTCTTCAGTAATTTCATGAGTAAGGTTGCATGGCTCAGTCTGTAAAGTCTTGCTGTTCAACATGGTGACATGAATGTGTTCTCTAGAATCCACATTAAAAAGCCAGGAGTGATGATTCATGCTTGTCATCCAAAATAGGCAAGGCGACACAGAAGGATACATATGTCTCACTAGCCAACCAGCCAAGCTGAATCACAGAGCACTAGGATACAATGACAAAAATAAAAGATTTGGTGTATGGATCCTCAGAAACTACATCCAAGGTTGACTTCTAGCTTCCATATAACATATGCACACACACACACACACACACACACATACCTCACACATGGCAGGAAGGGGAGGGGGAAATACAGGAGCACACACACTAATAAACAAGTTCACAAATTAAAAAGTCAGGGAACATTGCCTTATTCCCATTATTATCATTCTTAAAGCCAGACCATGTTCAATAACAAAGAAGTTAGATTTCATCTTATGATGAATAATCAAGGAATTTAGAGAAAGATTTTAAAAATCACAAAAGCAGTGGTGAGCAGACGAAAACACTGGAAAATTAAGTAGAATCTAAGCTCCAATGTCACACTCAGGACATTCCACTCTTTTTCTACCAGCAAAGGCTGGTTCACTGGAGTATTAAATCAAATTATAGCTATTTGTAACTTGATGGGTTGGTATTTTCCCATGCTTTTCAAGCAAAATTTCGACATGTTTTTGTCATAAGCCATTAGGGCAGCTGCTCTGGGTGCGAAGCCATGAGAATAATGATGATTGGCAGCTTTGGCAGCAAGGCAGAGTATGGCATGTATCTCACACCCAAGGAATGAATGACTCCTCTCATCAGCCAAAAATTGTTCTTGTAAGGATTTCACAAACATCTTGTATTACTTTAAATTAATAAGAAAACTTATACAGTCAAGGTTAGAGAGATGACTTAGTAAAAATATATTTACCACACAATGCTAAAGGTTGGTTGACATTCAGATCCCCAGATGCTAGGTAAAGCCCAATGCAGTAGTGAGTATCTGTAATGCTATCACACCATAAGGCAAGAGGCAGAGGCAGAGGGAATAATGGCGACCTAAAGGGCCAGCTGGCCTTGTGCGTACCGAATAACAAGAGACTCTGTCTCAAACAATATGGAAATGAGAGACTACAACTGAACATTATTCCCAATGTCACTATAGACATCCACACCAACTCAAAAACACAAAACACCAGCATGTACACTTTTAAAAAAATTACGGATAGGCATATGGGAACAGGAGGGAGAAAAGGGAAGGGGAAATAATGTAATTATATTATAATCTCATAAATTAAAAAAGTAATAGAAATGCTCATGAATAGGAGAAATTAATGACTTTGGAAAGTAGATTATAAAGTATGAATCTGAGACCTTTCTGAGATGGAGAATATTTAAAGATTAAAAGTAAATTTCATTCATTTGACTTTTACTCACTTTAACAAAGTCAACTCTTAGTGCTTTATCTTAGTCCAGAGTCTGACAAGTATTTCAATTTTCCCACCTATGAAAGGACCACTCATTTTTATCTATAATTAGAACTTCTCAACATAAGTATAAATAATTTAAGAACCAAAATACATTATACATATCTAACCAGCTTTAAGAAATTTGTTGGGAGTCAAAATGGCAATGGTATATATTTAGTACACCAATATTTTATTTACCCAAATTGAGGGTGGGGTATGATTGACATTAAGGGGATGAAACTGACCCTTGTCACAAGAGGAAAAAGATGAGTTTGTGGCTGTCTGCTTAACAAAGGCTAGGATGTAGGCAGCCATGTTTAATTCTCCTGAACAATAACTACTTTACTTATGTTCATGATTGATTTCCTTTCATTTCCAGGCTTCCACATCTGCTATTCTGTTGTTTCTATAGAGGATTAGTGATAGATTTATAAACTGCCAGCTTGCATTTTATTTGAGTCAAATTCTTACAAAGTTCATTAGACATCTCTAGAGCTAATGTTACCGAGATTAAGTAAAACTATTTTTTAAATGAAAATTACTTCTCAGTAGTTTCAACTAATCAGCACATTGCTCAGTCTTTATCAGAGATACATCTTGCAGTAGATAGTAGTTAACAGAGATTCACACTGGAAAGCATGCATGCACAAGACCTGCATAAGGTCAAGCGAGAGATAAAATTCCAGCATACATGAGGTAAGGTGTACAAGATGCCTCACCTTTAGCCAAGAGGCTAGTTACAAATACTATCTCTGTGGAAGAAAAATCTATTTTCTTCAATAGAGTTCATCAAACAAGTTGCAGAGCATGTCCAATGCCCATATGTATTTGGCAAATACTGAAAGTACTTCATGTTTCTGTATGTGTATTTTGGTTTTGTTTTGGTATTAATTTTATAAGAGAGAGAAAGAACATGAAGCCAGTTGGGTAGGGAAGTAGAAAAGATCTGGGAGGAGTTTGGAGAAAAGGAAGAATATGGTCAAAATATATTGTTTATAATTCTTAAAGAATAAATAAAAACAATAAAAGGAACTGCCCAAAGTTACATCGAATGGGTTACCTGGAAGGGAAGCTGGGGAAGTATGGGAAGGCAGCAAAAAGAGATGGAGACCAAGACAACATTGCTGTTCAAGGTCTCAAAGTTTAATGGAGAACTCCAAATACATAGGCAGGGGAAATCCATTCCTCCAAAATCTGTAAGCTTTTCAGCAGAACCAGTTCAGCTGCTTAGCTGGTGGCTAGTGTTTCTCATGAAATTGCAGGTCCTTGAAGAACAATGGGCTTTACCTTGGTCTGAGCACTCCACCCTAGGTGGAGGGGATTATGGCTAACACAGGAGTTCCCACTCAAAGGCTGGGAGAGAAACTTCACATTGGTCAATGTCAAGTTCCTACCAGGTGGCATGGCACCTTAATGCACTCTGCAGAATCCTACTTCCCAAATATAGAACTTTAAATGAAAATCTGATGGAATTGCTACTTAATTTTAAAATATAGTTTCAAAACATATATATATATATATATGTGTGTGTGTGTATGTGTGTGTGTGTGTTTTATATATATTATATTATATTATATTATATTATATTATATTATATTATATTATATTATTATATTATATTATATTATATTATATTATATTATATTATATTATATATATATCACTATTATGAAGTTCACATCCAAATTCAAAGGAAACAAACCAAAAATGGGTTTTCATCAGTGAGAAAAACAAGCACTTGTTCATCTCTCTTCAACAGGCCTATTTATCTCTGTCTTTTGCTTGGTATCTTCATGAAATAATATCTCATGCTTGTAAGTTGTCTCATTTTTTCAGCAAATGACTTTAAGAATACTAGAATTTAATCAAAATCAGCAGACTTTGTTTAAAGCATTTAATAGTAATTTTCGGAGCACTTGACATCTGTAAGGACCATGGAGAAACAAAATAAAGTAGCAACAGAATAGGAAACAAAATTGAAATAATCATTACAGACCTGAGGGGAAGAAATCTTTTAATTATTTCTCTAATTTTTGGCTGACACATAGCTTCCTATTATTTAAATCAAAATTCATTACATGTATGTATAAAATTCTCAATGAACAAATAAAGATTATTTTATTAAAAATCGAGCAAATAAGTAGAACTGCCAAATGTAATGAAGCTGTCAAAATGGTACAGAAATTTCACTAACTGATATGTTTTATCAAGAAAGAATGACACAAGACCTGCTCACCGCCATTCTACGAGGTGCTGACAAGGAAAGACACCTGCAGCAATGCCACATGGCTGGGATGTAGACACCTAGAGAACTGTGACACCCAGAGACCCATCTGCAGCAATGCCACATGGCTGGGATGTAGACACCTAGAGAACTGTTTGTTGCCACATACAGTAGATAAATGGCAGAGAAAGAGAGACAGAACACTCGGAACTGGAGATGTGAGGGTGGGAAGGAACAGCCTCTTGCCGAGAGCCAGCCCTGCCACCTGATGCCATGGTGAAGCCTTGCTGCTGCTTAGGGCCATGTCTGGATCCAGGGTCACATGTCAATCAGGTCCGTGGCCAGGCAACAGCAAATGCTAGGGTCGATGTTGTCACTGTCTCATTTTACCATTAGAGACCATAAGGATGTTTTAGGTCTGGGCAGTCCCTGGGACCATGTAGATGTCAAAGGACTGTGACAAACTATCCAGGCTCTTCACTGGCTGTGGCAGTCTGGAGAATTGGCCACACCACTTACCAGCGGCAAAACTCAGGAGAGCTGTCCCTGCCCCTCACCTGATGCTGTATTTTGGAGAGCAGCAGTCTCTGCATTTCATCCAGGCAGCACATACGAGCTGGTCTTGGTTGTGGGAGTACAGATAAGAGCAAGGGAAATCTGACCCTGCCACTTGTCTGCCTTCAAGTGGCTAAGACTTGAAGATGATCCCTCTGCTCCCTTACCATCTGAAGCACCCAGGAGAACCAGCCCCAGGGTCGTGGGAGCAGGAGAGGTATTCCTGCCTGTAGCTGTCCTGCAGCTTTGGTCAAACTGGTACTTGGAAGATGACCTGGGGATATATGGGAAGGATGGACAAAAAAGGAGTGAAGCCAAGACAAAAGTTTTGACCAAGGCCCAGTGTTTAATGGATAACTCTGAATTTAAAGGGGGAGAAACTTGTCCCCCAATATGCTGGATCTGGTCAGGAAAACAGGCTCAGCTGCTCAGTGCCTGCTCCTTGCAGGAAAGCTGTAAAGTTGAAAGAACAATAGGCCTCACCTAGGTCTGAAGGCTCCACCCTAGGTGGGCATCTGTGGGCAAACAAGGTCTGAATTAGTCTGTTCAAGGCTGGGGGAAAGGTACACCTGCCCCTTACTGGATGTAGCATTTGGGAAAGTGGATCCTATACCTCTCCTCACCAACACAGTGGAGCTCTCCCTGATAGAGAAGGCAGAGGTGAGCAGGCCCCATGGTTGTGAAAGTGGGAATGCTGGCCCAGTACCTAGCAAGCTGCAGCAAGCACTTCCGGAGAGTGAGCCCTGTGTCTTGACTAGGCAGCATAATGGAGCTGGCTCTGGAGGCATAGGTACAGGTGAGCTGACCTGACCTCCTACTAATGGTAGTAAGCCATCAGGCTGACCACCCAGGCCCAGATCCGTGTGAGTTGGTCCACTCCAAAATCTACATCACCTTTGAACTGTTGGAGTATCTCAAAGGTCCTGCTAACCCAAAGCTGCAGAATCTCCATGACACAAGACAACAACAGGATAACTGGGAAGAATCCCAATGAGTTTCCAATATAGACAGTGTGGCAGAAGCTAGAGGCCTTGAACCAGACCTATGACTCATTGCAATCAACACTTACAAGTAAAGATGTGTAGACAGAGGGATACTGTGGGAATTACTGTGCTGCAGTGCAGCATCCACAACAATATATTCTCTATGTTTTGTTTTGTTTTGTTTATTATATTTTTGTTTGTGTTTTTAATTTACTTTTTGTGCAAGAGGTTGCAAGGTCTGAGGTAGGATTTGAGGGGACAGAGAGATGAGTGGGACTGGGTTGCATGTTGTGAAACTCACAAAGAATCAAAAAATGTTAAAAAGAAAAAAGAGAGAAACAGGAAAAAACAAAGACAGACAGAAAGAAGGAAAGAAAAAATAATACTGAAAACTTCAAACAGTATCAGGGAATGGTATGGGAGACTCATTTCCTACCTTTCACAATGAAGGGATGCATCTGTGCAGGTCTCCCACTGGAAAGGTAAATGCAGAAGTGTTCTCATGCCATTGTTCCTAAGACAAGGGGCTTTCCCTCCAGCCTGCTCTGTGTTTATCTTGGAATCACCAACAGGAATACAAATGTACGTGTAGAGATGTAGATACCGATTACTATAGGTCATTGTTCACTCAGAGACATTTCTGTAGCTTTAATTCTATTGTTTACATGCACCACCAGCAGCATTCGGTATACTTCAGTGTCACTATATATACATATTCAGTCTGTATGGGAATAGTTATTGTGTGTCAGTAGGTGGCACGCCCAGGCTCAGGCTTTAAGGAGTCTAAAGGCAGATAATGAAGGCAGGCAATTCTATCCTTGTGATGCTGCAATGGTGAACCCTGGGAAAGACAAAGAATGCCATGGAGAGTCAGAAAAGATTTAATGAAAACAGAAAGTATCACCTGAAACTGAAGGGCACGCCTGGAAAGCCAGACTGCCCAAGGTACTTCCAGATGTTCTAGGACAGAACACAGTGCATCGAGGTGGGGCTAGCAGCTTCTGGCTGAGTGTAAGGACATCCCTACTGTGAGGGGTGTGACATCGGAGCATGGCTCATACTTAAACCACTGACGCCCTTTCTTATCCCTCTTCGAATTGGCAGGCCTTTACCAAGCGAACGCCTTGTTGGGATTTGCAAAAACATTTCTAATTCCTCACCTAGTTTCACATGAAACGCAGGTGCTGTGTTCTTCTGTATGAACTTGCATGAATCTGAAATAAAGGAAGGATGAGAGGCCTTCCCTACAACAGCACTTTTTTTTAGCACATTGAGTGTTTCAGACTAATTTAATAGGTAATTACTCTTCTAGAATTTACACACATCATAAAATATGAGAAAATGTAATTCCATGCAGCCACAACCCAACCTCCTGTTTTCCTCTGACCTTGACTGTGTATATGTCTTAAGAGTTACATTTGCTCTGTCTATCAAAACAGCCATTTGCTTAAGCTATTTTAAGGTAGGGACTAAGAGCTTGAGTCTAGAAATGGAGAATATCCAGTCACTCAATAAGTAACTTTAGATTAAAATGATCTTTTAGTTGACTCAGTCTTTGTTTGTTCAGGACAGTGTCCATCAAATTTAAGAACATAATATGCCTGCATTTGTAAAGACATCAAAAGTTCCACTACATTGTAGCAAAAGTCTATCAGATAGTAATGTGTCTTCACTGTGCACATACAAACAACTCTTAATTTATAGGGCTGATACTCAAGACCACCTCAGTCATACATAGATCTTGCTCTCTATTATTTCTAGTCTTTTTTTTTTATTCGATTTATTTTTTATTTACATTTCAAATGATTTCCCATTTTCTGGGTCCCCACTTCCCGCAAGTTCCATAAGCCCTCTTCCCTCCCCCTGTTCCTCCATCAACTCCTTCCCACTTCCCTGTACTGGTATTCCCCTATACTGTTGCATTGAGTCTTTCCAGAACCAGGGGCCACTCCTCTGTTCTTTTTGGACATCATTTAATATGTGGATTATTTCTTGGGTATTGCAAGTTTCTAGGTTATTATCCACTTATCAGTGAGTACATA
The DNA here is from genome assembly GCF_947179515.1 of Apodemus sylvaticus. NCBI lineage: Eukaryota > Metazoa > Chordata > Mammalia > Rodentia > Muridae > Apodemus > Apodemus sylvaticus. The sequence goes on along the minus strand of NC_067485.1, from coordinate 82,918,723 downwards.
CCATGATTGATCTTTTGAGACTGGGTTACCTCACTTAGTATGATGCTCTCCAGCTCTATCCATTTGTCTACGAATTTCATGAATTCATTGTTTCTAATGGCTGAATAGTACCCCATTGTGTAAATATACCACATTTTTTTTTATCCATTCCTCTGTTGAGGGACACCTGGGTTGTTTCCAGCTTCTGGCTACTATAAATAAGGCTGCTATGAACATGCGTCCTTATTACATGCTGGGGAATCCTCTGGGTATATGCCCAGGAGTGGTATAGCAGGGTCCTCCAGAAGTGCCATGTCCAGTTTTCTGAGGAGCTGCCAGACTGATTTCCATCTTACAATCCCACCAGCAGTGGAGGAGTGCTCCTCTTTCTCCACATCCTTGCCAGCACCTGCTGTCTCCTGAGTTTTTGACCTTAGCCATTCTGACTGGTGTGAGGTGAAATCTCAGGGTTGTTTTGATTTGCATTTCCCTAATGATTAATGATGTCGAACATTTCTTAAGGTGTTTCTCAGCCCTCGAAATTCTTCATGTGAAAAATCTTTGTTTAGTTCGGTACCCCATTTTTAATGGGGTTATTTGGTTCTCTAGGTTCTACCTTCTTGAGTTCTCTGTATATATTAGATATTAGCCCTCTGTCAGATGTAGGGTTGGTGAAGATCCTTTCCCAATCTGTTGGTTGACGTTTCGTCCTTTTCACAGTGTCCTTTGCCTTACAGAAACTTTGTAGTTTTTGAGGTCCCATTTGTCAATTCTTGATCTTAGAGCATAAGCTATTGGTGTTCTATTCAGGAACTTTTCCCTTGTGCCCATGTCCTCAAGGGTCTTCCCCAGTTTCTTTTCTATTAGTTTCAGTGTGTCAGGTTTTATGTGGAGGTCCTTGATCCATTTGGAGTTGAGCTTAGTACAAGGAGATAAGATGGATCGATTTGCATTCTTCTGCATGCTGACCTCCAATTGAACCAGCACCATTTGTTGAAAAGACTATCTTTTTTCCACTGGATGCTTTCAGCTCCTTTGTCAAAGATCAAGTGGCCATAGGTGTGTGAGTTCATTTCTGGGTCTTCAATCCTATTCCATTGATCGGCTTGCCTGACATTGTATCAATACCATGCAGTTTTTATCACTATTGCTCTATAGTAAAGTTTGAGGTCTGGGATACTGAATCCCCCTGAAGTTCTTTTACTGTTGAGAATAGTTTTAGTTATCCTGGGTTTTTTGTTATTCCAGATGAATTTGAGCATTGCTCTTTCTAGCTCTATGAAGAACTGGGTTGGGATTTTGATGGGGATTGCATTGAATCTATAGATTGCCTTTGGCAATATGGCCATTTTTATTTAGATGCACGGTACAAAAGCTCTACTTTCTCCCTAGACTCTGTATTTTATCTGAAGAGGCTTTGCTGTCATTTTGTCTTCCTTGTTCACTTCTTCCCTATTTATTTCAAGTTCACAGGTTGACTGTGTTAAAAGATTATAACTTAAGGAACCTTTTCAAAGGTGTATATACATACATGTAACACACATACATACACATATACATGCATATACATGTACATATACATGTTTGTTCCGATTTCTTTTTTTTTCTTTTTTTATTAGACATTTTCTTTATTTACATTTATTCCCTTTCCTGGTTTCCCCTCTGAAAATACCCTATCTCATCCCTCCCTCCCCCTGCTCATCAACCTATCCACTCCCACTTCCCTGTCCTGGTAATCCCCTATATTGGGGCATCTAGCCTTCTCAAGGCTAAGGACCTCTCCTCCCTTTGATGTCCAACAAGGCCATCCTCTGCTACATATGCACCTAGAGCCCTGGGTCCCTCCATGTGTACTCTTTAGTTGATAGTTTAGTCCCTGGGAGCCCTGGAGCTACAGGTTGGTTCATATTGTTGCTCCTCCTATGGGGCTGAAGGCTCCTAGGCTCCTTGGGTCCTTTCTCTAGCTCCTCCATTGGGAACCTCATGCTCAGTCCAATTGTTGGCTGACAGTACCCACCTCTGTATTTGTCAGGTACTGGCAGAGCCTCTGGGGAGACAGCTATATCAGGTTTCTGTTAGCAAGTGCTTGTTGACATCCACATTAGTGTCTGGGTCTGGAGTGTTCACATGTCTGTGTGTGTATTCAAGTCTTCATATTCATGAATGATGGATGGATATAGAGGTCAGGTACCTATATAATGTGTCTTCTTCAGTCCCTCTCCATTCTTTCATTTTTTTTTAGATAGGGTCTCTCTCACTGAATCTGGAGTTTACCCATTCATATAGGCATGTGTGCTGGAGAGCTGCAGAGACACATCCAAACCCCAACACCCAGCTCTGGATCTGCTGAAGCTCATCACTATGCTGAGCTCTCTATATGGGAGCTGAGGGTCCTCATGCTTACAAAGCAGGCACTTTAGAAAACCCAGGCCTATTTTTATAGTTAACTACAAGCAGCCTTTGAATTGAGAGAGTTTATTATCATTCACATTATTACTACTACTATTATTGTTGTTGTCATTGTTGGTGTTAATTTATCCTGACTGTGATAGTGTGTGAATCATGAAGTCCTGGTGCATGATGAAGGCTGCCAGGTTATATCATCTACTAGCTGATTTTTAGAGGCATCTGTGCAGCTTCTACATAAATTGTAAATGAATGTTTTCTTTGCCAAAATTCTGCAGCAGGAAGGCAGGAAGTAAAAACATATTTGGATTCTTGCTGTCACTGAGTATTCTAGGAATGAAATATTAGATGGCTGTAGGAGAAATACAACTTTTATAAGGGACATCGTGACACATGCAATATCAACTCCTCTAACACTCTCAGCTCAGTCTTCCAACAGAAATAATGGAGGTCAGTCACCCATCTTCCTCCACCTCAAGCTTAAGGCTGGAGGAGTATGTATAATGCAGAAATCAAAGACATGACTTCTGGAAAGATATTTATTTGGATTTGTGTTTTCCATGCAAGGCTGAACAGTGCCCTCTGGTTAACATTTGCATGATTTCGGTGTCATCTAAAGTATATGAGTGATCTAGGTTTTGACTCTGCAGATTGAAAAAGATTAACTTCCCCACAAAACATCTATTTTATGGGTGAGAGCCTGTCTGATTACCACTCCATTCTGCTTCCTGTGACCCAAACATATTGTGCAGCCATAAAGCTGAGCTTCACTCTTGTTTTTAATCTTTCATCCTCTGTGTTATTTTAAATATCTTCTTAGACCTCAAGTGACATGAACATGGATGAGAATTTCTTGTGTGATATATTTTGTTATGATTATGAATATAAAGCAATGGATAGAGGTGTTTGACAAGAGCCTCCTCAATTCCACTGAGGTTTTATAATCAATATAACTGGGGAGTCATCACTGTTTATATATGTTCCCCTTCAACATGAATATCTCTCAGCACACTCATCTTTACCACTAAGGATGCTGCTAGAATGTTCCCATGTTCATGGGTTGGAGAAACACACAGAAAGGGGTGGAGATAAGAGGGAAGTAGACCGCTAGCATTGCTCCACTTTTTGTAAGGGGTGGGGGTTTATTGTGAGAAATCATGTGCTTGACATAAGAATGACCTTTGGGTGACCCTGGAGAGGCTAAGTACATGAACTCTGATGTTCTTATGTGTGCTCTTTATGCAATCTTCATATTCTTTCCATATACTGTCAGCTTTTGGTGGTGGGTGATTCTTTTAGCTCCATTACTCCAGCTTCCTCAGTCTAGACCTCCAATTCCATATCGACGCGATGCAGATTAATAGCCAAGAGAGTCAAGTGGATTAAAAGGCTCAGGCAGTCACCTGTGTTCACACAGCCAACATATGCAGTTTTAAAGTCTGTCTTTGGGATCCTACAAAGATTGCCTGCTTCCTGAGGGGCTGACACAGTCAGCAGGAAATGAAAACATACTTTTCTCATCACCTCTCTATCAGTTTCTTTATATGAGACATTGAACACAAAGTCAGAACAGAAAGTTTCCTCAGATTTAAAAAAAAAAAAAAAAGGACAAAGAAAAGTGGAAAAGAAGGTTGAAGCCACCAAAAGGAGACACACTGTGCCTTTGACTTTATTTCCTACAGACAGAGAGAACTTCAAACACATTCACTGGATTCTATTACTAAACCTTGCAAAGCATATGTACAGTCCTTCTGTCACGGTGACTTCATAATTGACAAAATAGACAGCATACAAAATCTTTTCATTGGCTTTCTGTAATATTAACACTTTATATAAACAGTGAAATACCACCCATCTCTACAAGGCAACAAATGATTGTTTCCACACAGTCAGTAATAAGGAAAATTACGAAGACAATGACTGTAGGACTTAAACACAAAAACAGTAAGAATAGTCTTTGCCACACCCCTAAAGTAGACTGCAGCAGCAAGCAGGGCAGCACACAGACAATGGCATCATAATGTCTCCTCCTTTCTGCATCCATTCATTTACAACCAATAATCAAAAGATTAGTCACTCCATGTCTTCCCACCATGAGGTACAAAGGCTCACTGGCCACACCCTGATGTCATGGGCTTCCCACATAGTGAGTCATTTACAGAATTCAGGACTCAGAATCTAAGGAAGTGAGAAGTAGTATTAAAGGTGTTTCTTGTGAGCCTACTATGAGGATATGTTTTGAAATTAAGTTAAATGTTAGAGAAGTCTAACACTTTCTTTTGCCAATTTTATTAAACTATGACACAGGGAAGTTTGGGAAGTTTCTAGAGATAAGGGAACAGATAGACCCTCCAGAGTGATCTAGTCAAGAATATTGTTAATTACAGTGATACTTTTGTCAATACTACAATCAAACTTGCAGCTGAATTGCTAGAGAAGTATAAAGTTTTGAATCTTTGTTATAAATAAATGACTAAGTAGATATGTTTGGTTTGATCAAATGGTACACAAGGCATATATTCACTGAAACAACATGTAACAACATTCATATAAGTGGTACTTGAGATATATCTTAGTTAAAATAAATGTAATTTAATATGGTAAATGATATGTATAAATATGATATAGAAAGATAGATAGATAGATAAGATAGATAGACAGATAGATAGATAGACAGACAGACAGATAACAGTGAGTTATCAGACAGACAGGTAAACAAAGCTAGATGGTAGACAAATGATTAACTGATAGAGAGAATAAACACAGGGGCTAGTTAAGCTTGTATGTGTGTTAAAAAGAAAATATATTGATATACAGTGCATGGCTTATTGATAGACCAATGATTTCTAGATACAGACATCCATCCATCCATACACGCATACATACATAACACATACATACATACATTTGCATGGACAGAGACCAAAGATAAAATTGGAAGCTAACAACTGTTAGTAAATGTACATGAGAGCAATTGTGTAGCATGGTGCTGGTGTCAGCTGCTTGGGCTGTGTTCAGACCTCTTCCCTGTACTGTAGACGATACCTACACTCTGCTCAGCATAGCAAGTCTGGGTCACTCTTGAGATTAATCACCCTATTAGATACCCAGAAAGAAATATTGATAGCATTTCATCCATTCATTGCTCTCAAACTTTTGGTTCTAGGCATTATCTTTCTTTAGTTCAGAGTATTCAATTTACTCTCTCATATTCTCTAAGGCTAGAGTTTACTCAGATGCAAACTTTCAATTATAAAGCAACTTTATTTTTATTAGACTGTTCTTAGTCTCCTCATAAATGCTAAAAATTTCAGGTACAATCATCTGTGTAGCAAAAAGAATGATTTTTAAATGTCAATTTAGTTTCATTTCTTTTTTTCATAAAACATCATTATGGAAAAAATTAAGCAAACATGATTTAATTCTTTCCATTATCATAAAATCTTTAATGTACAGAAGTATATTCTATACTTAGAGAAGCTTCATTTAAACTGATGGTCAATCAAGACTCTTCTAGGAAAAATGTGAAAGATACAGAAATATAAGAATAATATGGTCAAATATAAAACTATGTAGCAATACAATCATATATTCTATTAGGATACTGCAAGTTTTATATTTTCAGGACTTATTCTGTTTGTAGCATATAAATATGTGTGTGTGTGTGTGTGTGTGTGTGTGTGTGTGTGTGTGTGTACATCTCACATGTGTAAGCATTCCTCTAGAGGCCAGGGAGGGTATCTGATTCCTTGGAGCTTGAGTTATAGGCATTTCTCAAGTACCTAATGTGAGTGCTGGAGTCTGAGATCTGCATCTCTGACAGAGCAAACAATGTTCTTAACTCCTGAGTCACCTCAGCGCCGTCATCCTTTTCGTCCTCATTTACACTACTGTACACTATCAGCCTTTAAAAAAATACCCTGTGAATTCAGATCCTTCTTAGTTGCTTCTTTCGTAGCCTCCTAATAAGTCCATTCCTGATGCATTCTATATTTTAAACACTGTCCCAATGTGTTCTGCCCACCCAGGACTTGTTCTCCTTCCAATGGAGCATTTGATAAAATGTTCACAGTATTAAATTCAATGTATTCATTGCTCCTATGCCTTGTACTGATTATTGTTGTTATTTATTGTTGTTAGTTCAGTTTAAAGTTATTCTCTTATGGACATTAAAAGGTTTTCTACATAATGTATTACATGATATAGAATATGCATTCTTCTAAATATTGAAGGTTCTTGGCCTTTCTATCTATTTCTAGTTGCTAAATTTTAATTTTTGTAGAGTTTGAAGTAGAAATAAATCTATCTTTTTTTTTCGGGGATTAGAAAACTTTCAGCACCACTTAAGCAGCAGTGACTTGTTTTACTTTTAATCTGCCGAAAGATCTTCCTAAATCTTTGGCATAAATTCAATCTTAACAGAATTAAGTTTACTTTTATGAAATTACTTTGCCTAATAAAAGTATAAAAGGTTTGTGGGCCATTAATAGACCACATAAAGGCAAAGCATAGTAATTCTGCTCATAGAAATGAAAATGAAATACTGTACTGGAAAACCAGATGAGAGATGCCTTAGTGTTTACTCTCCTGACTCAGTTTCTCTTAATGTCACAGGGCTTATGGGGGACATGCCACTGTGTGAGCATTGCTTTCCCAGAGTACCTTTTCTGGTGATGGGGAAGGCTTCATTGAATCCATCTTACTTACATTATTTATGTAAATTCTTTTGTACCAGAACATTCCAAATGCTTATGAAGAGAACACATAACTGATTGAATTATGGAGTGTTTGGGGGACTCCGAAACTGCACCTTTCTGCATTTTAGAATGTTGTATGCAGTCAACCGAATAGCATTTTGGGGAAATAAAACAAAGGAAACTTAAAAGAAAAAAATCTCAAAAATAGAAATGCTAAGGCATAAAAGATGCCACTCATATGCATCTAAGATGAATTGATAGACAATGGAGACAGGGTGACAGTTGGAAATATCATCAGTTCTTGCGTCAATCAAGACCCTTTCTGTTTGTGTTTTGTTTGTTTGCTGGTTTGCAAGGATCAAACACAATAGGATACAATGTTAGCTTGCTGTGAACCAGGGGGTCTCTGGTGGGAGAATGCCTCCTCTTCTCGCTTCTGGTAGCCTGTGGCCTACTTATTCTTCTTGGACAGTGCTCAGCTGTGGAATACTGTCTGCTGGTTTTTATTTGTTCACTACTGAAATTTTTGAAAGGTATAACTCAGGGACAGGATAGGTTCTACTCAGAGCTGAGTGTTTCAAAGTAATCCACATTTTTAAATAATATATGCATAAAATGTGTAGAAAACCAGTATACAGAATCTATTTTTACATATCAATGCACACATTTAGTTATATTTTATACACATATTATATACACATATTAGCAAAGTGTATGTCTTCAAATAAAGCAGTCATATCAGAAAGTCCACTCTTTGCTGATGGAAATTTGAGTAACACATTTTTTTCCTGTGTTACAACTATTGGCTTCTCCAAGTTTTATTTAATGATTTTGTTCTTGACAGACAGACTATGGTAAAAATTATATTTGAGAAACAAGAAAGTAAGAAATTAAAAGAAATAGCTGAATAGTTTAAGCTTAGTACATGCCTAAGTTCAATGGTTTCCTACCTCCATTTCGGAGAAGAAACACTGCAGCTATATATGACCAATGCTGAGCAGACACCGCTGCCCCCTTCTGTCCATTTCCTGTAGGGATCCAATGATTCCTGGTCTTTTAGTGCATGAAACTTCTGAAGGAACTAATTTTGAAATTACAAACCTATGACCTGCATCTTTGGAACATCTGAGGCTCAGGAGAAAAATCAAAGGATCCTTAGAAACATAGAATTAAGATATACATTCTTCATGTTGGTCTTATTAGTGTAGTATAATCAGAATAAAAACATGGGCTTCAATCGTAATGACACAGACAGACATGAATAAATTTTCTTTTGGTTTAAAAAAAAAAATCTATTAGAAAGCTGTCAAGATAACTCAGTAGGTAAAGACATCTGTCTCCATGACTTACCACACAGCTCCATCCCTGGGATCCACACCACAGAAGAGAAGAAACAACTTCTACAGTGCACACCTACCTGCATACACACATACACATGCATGCATGCACACAAATATATAATAAATAGATGATAGTTCGTAGGCCTGTGGAGCAGGTCCATGTACCTGTGGAGAAAGCTCGGCCAGGCGGGGGAGTCCTTGATCTGTTCTGGCAGCTGGAAGCCCTGGGAGGCCTGTTCCACTGCTCCAGCAAGGCAGATTTTGATAAGAAGAGACAGCCCATGATTTTAAAGCTTTATTATAGAAAAGTAGAGGGAAAGAAAAGCGATAGAAAAGAGAGAAAGAAGAGATAGAAGGGTGAGAGATGGCTATGACCACGTGAAAAGAGGGGAAAAGAATGGGGAGAGAGGAGGAACTGGGAGGGCGAGAGACAAGAGAAGAGGACAAGAGAGAAGGGCAAAAGAAAGGGGCAAGAGAGAGAAAGGAGTGATCGCGCAGCCCTTTTATAGTGGACCTGGCTACCTAGCTGTTGCTAGGTAACTGTGGGGCGGGGAAAACCTGGCTGTAGACAAGTGATTGTGGGGATGGAGTCCAGCCATAACACTAGGGGCCTGGGGCGTGGCCCTACATGACTGATGGCCACAGGGTTATGTCCAACAATAGTTTCTAATTATAGATAGATAGATAGATAGATAGATAGATAGATAGATAGATAGATAGATAGATAGATAGATAGATAGACAGACAGATAAAATGCAAACTTTTAAAGTGCATAAGGGCAAGAATACTGACTTAGTGGTTACATGCTTATTGTGCAGGCAAATGAGCTGAGTGTGATTCCTGAGATCCTACAGGAATAAAGCGATAGGTGTGGGCCTGTAATGTCAGACAGGAAGGACTGACTGGCCATCCACTAGCAAAAGAGTAAGATAGGTTCTGTTAGGGACCTGCCTCAAAATATAAGGTGGCAAGGAAGAGAGGATGTTACCCAATATCGCATTCTGGTCTCCATGTGCATAGAAAAATGTACCTACCATAAACATACACACACTCATACACTATCAACGTCTGTAAGCATATAGTACATCATTCCTTGAAAGAGTGAATATATTAAGATAACAATTATTAATGTAATGTTACATCTCTATATGTATTCATTATAGTCTAATAATAGCAACCCAAACTAACACATTAATATACTTACTATATAAAATATTTAATATACATTGCAATATGCATATGTATGCATACTTACATATTAGTGTAAATAAGGTTGTTCATGTGTCTGCAGTTTAAAAGCTATAGCATACAATGCAGCATATGTATATATTATATATATAATATATATAAACAGTAATATACACAAAATGTTCACAGACACATGTGCATGATGCACTAGTGCACTGGTCAATCACATCTGCATTTAGTGCTATAGTTTGTAAGAGTTTTTTTTGAAGTTTCAGTTTTCAAAGCTCACAGAGCCAAGCTTTATAATTCTTATTAATTATTCCAGTGTTTCTTCAGAGCCAGGCTTGATGTAGCAAAGTCCTTTGATCCACACACTTACAAGCACAATCTGCTTACAGCCAGAAAAGGCATTTTGTTACAAAACTCCTTTCTTACAAATGATCTGAAAAATTCTATTGAATCCATTTGTGTTTAGTTGGCGAAACATGTAGGCTATATGATAGCTTTGTCTTATATATAAGAAAATTTAAAAAGCTGACTCAACAGTCATAATTTTAAAAAATCAATAAAAAATAAAAGGAAAAAGGAACAAAATTATTCAGAAACTAATCTAATCTTGCCATTTTCCCCAATGGTAAACACAGGTCCTTGTCAAGGGTCACTATTCTGATGAAGGCTTCCTTATGTCCAGAGATAGACATGCATATACTGGCATAGAAAAATGTAGCCTTTTGGCTTCTTTCCCTTCAAAGTTTTAAATTTGTTTTAAAACCCTATGATAATTGTTTTAAAAATTAGGACACCAATCTGAGAAATGATTCAGAAATTTGTTGCCTTATAAAATGAACAGAAATGTGTCATTTTCAAATATAGCCTTGTGTGGTACTCTTTGCCGGATATCAGGTTCATATACAGTTCTCAGAGTATTTGAAGCAACAGACAGGATTTGCTGAACCTTTTCTCAGACAGACATATGAAGTTGTCTTTGCCTTGCCATGAAATGATATTGTAATTTCCTGAAAATAAATAAATAAATAAATCTTGAGAATTAAATGAGATATATTATGCAAAAAGAAAAAGATAATAAAATACAAAAAGCCTAATGCAGCCAACGGGCATCAAAGCGTCTCACCCCTCCTGAGTTCCAGTAACAGGGTTGACTTTCAGCTTCCTTTCCTTTCACGGACAATTAAGTTTTAACCAAGCACAAGGTGGAAATGTCAATACTGGGCACAATTTAACTGGAAGAGTCACCGATGCTGCCTTTGATTAGCTTCTTGTACAGTGCACTCAGAATAGATATTTGATCTAAAGAGTGATAATATCTTTAATGCATCATTTATCATGGATTAGCTAACAATCTGTTTATACTCAGTCATATCAATTGAGATAATCAAGTTTTAAGAGACAGAAAAATTGTGGCTTTTTTTTTTGTCCTGGCCAAGAATAAGAGAGTATTAGCATGTACTAGAATACATGCTTTGGCTATAGAGGTTGACTTTTATAACCTGCCCACCAGAGTCAGCTGATTTTGCTTTTCAGGATAGGTATACATAATAAAGCCAGATACATTCAGGCTGACAGGACGGATGGGCTTCTGAAGTTCAAGCAGGAGGGCTAAGAGCAGAAGGGTCTCACCTGGATCCCACTAACTGTATGACCTCTAGGCAGGGGCTCCTGTTGGCTCTGAGAAATAGTGAGTATCTAGAATAACAGGGACAATCAGTAGAGTCTGGGGAATTTACCAGATGGAGAGAGTCAGAGAGGGGCATCGGTGCTTTCTCCCATGTAAGAAAAAAAAATGACCAGGGACAGGGAATATGAGACGTCATCACCACCCCTAGACCTAAGTTGTAAAACTTTATGTGCATTTCAAAGTAGGGTTTTTGATCACGGGAACTGTGTCTCCGGAGGACCAAAATTATGGCATAGCAATCTAGAGGGTATTAGATGTCTGTCTGTTATGGTTTACCTGCATCTTTGAATAGTTTCCATTGAGATGCCAAATATCTCAAAGCTTGAGCAGTTCAGCAAGAGAAATCAGCTTCACTGAGCATAAACTATGCAAGAGAATACAGAGAATTAACTCATTAATATAAAGGTGAAGAAGGAGGAGGAAGAGGAGGAGGGGGAGGGGGAGGAAGAAGAGGAGGAGGTGGTAGAAGTACAACAGCAATAACAACAACAATGCCCATATTCTATAGTTCACAGCTATTCAAAGTCATCAGTAAAGGTCTTCCTGAACCTTTGTCGACTTCTATGTGACAATGGTGTATTGTCTCCTTCTCTTTCCACTCCTTCAGTCCCATCTTCTGATTTCATTTTCTGAATCTTCATATCTTCTGTTCTCTCCCCTTTCCTCTCTCCTTCATTTTATCCATTCTGCTATTATTTTTTCTTATTACTTATCTCCCTCTTATTCTCTCTGGAATTCTAGTTGACCAATAGGAATCAGGGTCCCTTCATCTGGTTAGATCTATCAGTAGATGAGAACACATATACTGTGGATCAGGCATGGAACTTGCTGAAAGTGGTCTACGAGCTGAATCTTACAACTTAATTGGCATAGGCATAAGAAAATAAATGATTCAATAAGCAAAAGTCATATTAAAGCCACCAAGGTACTTTTTCTCATTCAAAGCAAGAGTTTGACTATTCTTGATGAAGCAATATTTTGTGAGCAAAACAGACAAAGACAATGAGGAAAGGCAAAGCTCCTTTTAATTAACTAAAGCTGTCTTTCATATTGAAATGCATACACAAAGCCACTTATGATCTTATGTATTAGTGGTTATACAAGTGGTTGCATTCGATAAACCCATAATCTGAGGACTGGTCTCTCCTGCTCTGTGAATACTGAAATAATAAGATTTCTACAATTGAAGGAGAAAATTGAGCTGAGAAGGTTGCTCTATTGGTAGAGTACATGCCTTGTATGTACAAAGTTCTGGGTTCAATACTCAATACCCCTTAAAGCAGGAAAGGTAGCATCATGTCTCTAATCCTCACACAGGAGAAAGAATGACCAAAGGAGTCACAGGTGAAGACTAGCTTCAGTAGGCCAGCCTGAATGGCATGAGATCCTTTCTCAGCAAAGTAAACATACAGTGCTAGCTACTGTTCCACCTTCTTCTAATACTTTCCATTGTTTTTTCTTCAACTTTATGAAAAGCTGCTGTTCTTGAGAGTTGGTTCCATCAACCTCTACTCCAAAAGCACAATGAAGTGAGCCTTTCTCCAAGGCACCCCTTTGGCTTCGTGGGTGACGCATGTAAATGGCCCCCAGGGACTTTGTTTTAGTTCTGGTCTGTGACTCACAGGCTCAGCAATGGACACCTCTCCTGAGCTAGCCTGAGCTAGCTCCAACAGTCATACTCTACTTTATCTGCTCTTGGCTGTCACTTGGATTATCTCTTGTGTCTGCTATAGTTGCCAGTGTGCCTTGGCAATATGAACTAAGCTGAATTCATATGACTCCGAGAATAGAGTTGGCTTGAACTCTCTATTACCAAGGCTGCATCGCAATCTAGCACATTCATACACCAGGATGATCTGGGCACTATTGAAGAATCAATTACCATTTCGTTATAAAATCCTTGCCTTCTACCCAGTCTCCATTTCTATCTATGAAACCACGTGTAGAAACACATGTTCACATCAATATATATTGGTTTTGCTTAAATTTTTAATCAACTGCCACCGTATCTTAAGAAAAGAAAATGATTCTACAATGGTAAAGTGCTACATGATAGGATGTCTCTGTGTCTTTTCTGGTATCTTCAATGTTTCTTAATTTGTCACAGTAGAGTTTTAACTGAAAACTTTAAAATGTTTATTTAATTTTAAAAAGCAGTCTAAATAAAACCATTTAAAATAATTTAAAGCATTTTTGGCATAAGAATGGCACAGAAGGCATTTTCAAAAAAAGAATAACTCTCAGCCACCTGCATATGACCTCAACTATCCTATTTTTTCCCTCCTGGCATTTATGACTTCTATCAGTATTTCCCGGATTTTCCTCTTCCTGTAAACATGAGCTGCCAGACCATTTAAGGAAGTTAACTCAGAGCTGACTCTCCCAGGACCCTTGTTTTCAGAAGAAAACGGCAAATCCTTTGCCCTAGTTGCTACCCGACACCCTCATTCCACCCCACCCCCTCCCTCATTCCACCCCTCCCCACCCCCTCACTCCACCCCACCCCACCCCCTCACTCCACCCCACCCTGCATACCAAATCCAAATAGCTCTTGGGACATGACAAACCCACTGTGAGAAGTAAACACTTAACAGGATGTCTCACATAGCAACAGTCTCCAGGCACCAGAGGCATGAGTCACGCTGAGCACGTGGATGTGGATGGCTGCTCCTCTCCAGGGCTTACCAAGCTCTGACTCAAGGGTGGAGTCCAATTACAGAGACATTTCACAGGGCTCAGCACACTGGTGATGTCAGCTGATCCAGTTACAGTTGGGGGATCAGCAGGATTCAAACAAGAGGAGTGTTCATTCAGAGTTCCAGTCAGAGAGATTCCAGAGGCCCGGCCAAGTAAGCGGTGGTTACAATGAGAAAGCCACCTATAATAGAAAGTGCTGGAAGTCAGCTTCGCTGTTGCTCCGGGCACAAACAGATCCCTGTCATTATGCGATTTGTCACTTCAGGGCAATGTGGGGAACACCAGACTGGGTTTCACTGGCGGCTTGGCTTTCTTAGCCAAATGTTTCTGTGCTAAGGGTTCTGATGGAGGAAAGGGTCTATTTTTACTACTCATTGCTTCCCCATCTGTTTTGCTGTTTTCTATAAACAGAGATTAACGTCCTGCGCGTGAGCCTATTTTAATCAGTGAACTAGCAGAGCCAAAGAGTAACAGGATGATATGAACATTCTGTTTCACAAAGAGCTTTCAATTCCTGAAGGACCTTCATGCTATTCAAGAGCACAGCTTTAAAAACAAAAACAAAAAACCCCGAAGGAGCATTACGTTCACTTTAAAGAAAAAAAAAAAAGGAAAAGAAAAAAAGAAAACATTTAATACTTTTTAATACTTTAATACATATATATTTATAAAATCAAGCATATATGCATATATATAAATCTTAGGGAAAATATTTTCATAAAATTCTTACCATACTTTTTTTTGTTCTGTTCTATTTCTATATGATTTAAAAGCATTTTAAAAGCTCACAATCCCGCTGTGTTGAACACAAGACAGATCTTGCATTCTTGAATAAAAATCCCTGTGTTGTCTGTTCTTAAGATGCCCATACAAAAACCCAGAAGAAAAGAGTCTCAAAGTAGAAAGATTGTTGAAAGGGAAATACAAAGTCTTGTGGAAAGTGTATAAGAACTGCTCAAATGTAACAAATTGCACTGTGGTTAAAGTGAAGCGACTTTTGCAGAAACGACTTCACCACCACACACATAAGTGGGTATCTAGGACTGTCCTACCCTCAGCTTTCTAATAGATATGTGTACAATGTGTGGCTGGTGGAGTTTGTTGTGAACATAGGAAATGAATGTTGTTCTCTCCTGTGAAGGTGATTTCCTGTGCCTAGAAATGTCAGTGTGTAGCCTTAAGCGCTAAAGCTCTGTTTCTGTTTTACAATCTTATTGCTTTGTCTCAATCACTTTTGATATCTTATTTTTCATTTTAAAATTAGCTTACAAAGGGAACAGGGCCACACGTGGGAACTTTATAAATATGCCACTGAGGTTGATTCTCCCACCTTTGCTCCTCCCTACGCTCCTCCCTACGCTCCTCCCTATGCTCCTCCCTCATCTCCCTCTTCTGCATTTCTGATCTACAAGCTGATCTCTGTCTCAGTAATACATGGTCTTGTAGATTTAAAAGGGTTTTTAAAAATATTTTTAATAAGTTTTTTAAAAGAGTCTTTACCATTTTAACCATTTTTAAGTTTAATGTACTTTCAATAAAATCCCCACCAGGATTTTTTTATAGGTAAATAAATTCATCCAATAATAAACTATAGGTGAAAAATAGAAGGTATTAGAATTGCAAAATTAATATAAATAATAATTTGACATTCTGCTCTACTTTATAGAAGAATGTATCATAAAATTCATCATTTTGAAGTTTATATTCAAGTATTTTCCAGTACATATATAGTCATGCATTCATAATATGTATAAATATGCAAATATATTTAGGTTGCACACAGTGGCTTCAAATTCCACCATCCAACTGTACCGCTAGCCTGTTTCACAACCAATTTCTAGGCCTCCAACAGGTTTTGTCCTGCCTACCCCACAGACACAGGGACCTCCTACATCATCCAACCTTTCCACCCATTTTCAGATATATCTCCACATTTCAGATGTACATCAAGGGGCACATCCTGACTTCATTTGTCACAAGCCATATGCAACCTCTATGCCTAAAGCCCCTATATATCCTCTCTTCTATTCCAACCTGTTCCCTACATCTCAGACTTAGACCCAATGAAGTCCAAATATTTCATTGCAAAAATGTGACCAATATAAAAGAACAAGTATCTTCTCTCTAAAGCCAACAAATCCCATAAAAATGCCTGCCCATGAGAATTGTCTATATGAGACCGAGGACACAAAATTATGACCATCAAAGAATTCAAGGAACTAAAACAAAACAAAACAAAACAAAACAAACAAACAAAAAAACAAAACTCCACAAAATTAAGGAGAAAGAACATAAGGAGAATTATTACTCCAGAGCTGCTCAAGAAAACTCAAACATAAGGATCATGGGAAGCATGAACTATACAGCATAAACTTGGACATATGTATATAATTTAAAGGAAGTTTTCTTGTTTGAACTGACAATGCTCTTTTCCAAAGGCCAAAAACCATCTAATAAGAATCCCACATCATGCTTTAGCAGCTCTTTTTTAAGTTGTTCAGATTTGTTCAGGAGACTCCCCAAAACATTACAGGCTACTGCTATATGCCTTGGTTGACCTGCCGCCCATAGGTGGATGCTACATCTTTATTACTGAAAACAACAGATACTTAAGGAAAAGGTCCCAGACTCCCCTAGGTTGAAAATGACCTGAACACCTTCTCAGTGAGAATTAGCTTTCATGATATCAAAAGGTGCCTTGTAAGATTCCAAAGGAGGGAAGCATCCAACAATCCTACTGACTTAGGAAGTTTACAAACCACAACAAGGATCTTCAAGGCATGATAACCCCAAGGGTATGAGAATGGCATGCATAACAAACATCCCTTTTATTGGATTTAGAAGCAGTTCAATAAGAGGGAATTCATGAGCAGACAGGTGCAGCCAGGAATGCATGGAACACACCAGTGTAAGATCAGTTGGGACTTGGTCGTCAACTCCCCACCTAAACTGGGGAGCTGGGCAGCTCTACAGCCATCTGTGCACCTATCCTGCCAGGGGATATCTCCTCTGCAGGGAGTCCTGAATTTAGAGGGAGTCCCTCCTTTACAGGTGAGGCCTCCATCTTTGCTCCTGTGATTGAGCAGATGGATGCAGACAGGAAAGCAGGGAACACCCAAGTGAGTGTAAGATCACTTGGGACACTGTCCACAAGGGCCCACCTGCTATAGGAGCTGGGCAGCACCACAGCACTCTGTGCCAGGGGAGAGCAGGTCACCCAAGGGTGGTAAGGCAGACTTGTAGGCCCTCAGGAGACACAAGCACCAGCCAGAGACCGCAGACATAACCAGATGGCAAATGGCAAATGTAGGAATGTTACTGATGGAAATCAAGGCAAAAGGCACCATCTGAACTCAATTCCCCCACAACAGCAAGTCCTGGGTACCCCAATACACCAGAAAAGGACGATTTGGATTTAAAGTCACAGCTCATGATGCTGATAGAGGGTTTCAAGAAGGACATAAATAACTCCCTTAAAGAAATACAGGAGAACACAGGTAAACAGGTAGAAGCCCTTAAAGAATTACAGGAAAGCACAACTAAACAGGTGAAGGAATTGAACAAAACCATCCAGGATCTAAAATTGGTCATGGAGGGGTATTGATTATTGGATTGCTTCCCCTGGCTTGCTAAGCTTGCTTTTTTTCTTTTTTTAAATTTTCTATATTCGTTGTTTACATTCCAAATGATTTTCCTTTTCCCCAGTTCCCCCTCCCCATAAGTCCCATAAGTCCTCGTCCCTCCCTCCCCCCATTCTCCAATCAACCCCCTCCTTCTTCTCTGTCCTGGTACTCCCCTACAATGCTGGATCAAGCCTTTCCAGAATCAGGGACCTCCCCTTCCTTCTTCTTGGGAATCATTTGATATGAGAATTGTGTCTTGAGTATTCAGAGCTTCTGAGCTAATATACACTTATCAGTGACTGCATTCCATGTGTGTTCTTTTGTGATTGGGTTACTTCACATAGGATGATATTTTCCAGTTCCAACCATTTGCCTAAGAACTTCATGAATTTATTGTTTTTAATTGCTGAGTAGTATTTCATTGTGTAAATATACCACATTTTCTGTATCCATTCCTCCATTGAGGGACATCTGGGTTCTTTCCAGCTTCTGGATATTACAAATAAGGCTGCTATGAACATAGTGGAGCATGTGTCCTTATTGCATGCCAGGGAATCCTCTGGGTATACTCCCAGGAGTGGTATAACAGAGTCCTCCAGTAGTGTCATGCCCAGTTTTCTGAGAAACCGCCAGTCTGATTTCCAGAGTGGTTGTACCAACTTGCATTCCCACCAGCAGTGGAGGAGTATTCCTCTTTCTCCACATCCTTGCCAATACCTGTTGTCTCCTGAGTTTTTAATCTTAGCCATTCTGACTGGTGTGAGGAGAAATCTCGTGATTGTTCTGATTTGCATTTCCCTCTAAGCTTGCTTTCTTATAGAACCCAGTACTACCAGTCTAGGGATGGCACCACCCACAATGGGCTAGGCCCTTCCCCCTTGATCACTAATTGAGAAAATGCCTTACAGCTGGATCTCATGGAGTCATTTCCTCATGGGAGGCTTCTTTCTGTGTGATAACTCCAGCTTGTGTCAAGTTGACACACAAAACCATCCATTACAACTGAT
This sequence comes from Apodemus sylvaticus, assembly GCF_947179515.1. NCBI lineage: Eukaryota > Metazoa > Chordata > Mammalia > Rodentia > Muridae > Apodemus > Apodemus sylvaticus. The sequence continues at coordinate 82,900,090 of NC_067485.1, read as the reverse complement.
TCCTTGTCAACTTGACACACAAATAGGTCACTATTAAGCCACAATTCTTGGTTTCTTATTCATCCCCAAGATCTAAATAACTTTAAAAGTCCCACTGTCTTTGCAAATTCAAATATATTAAAATTTCAATTCCTTTAAAATATTGAATCTCTTTTGAAATTCAAAGTCTTTTTACAATTCAAAGCCTCCTAACTGTGGGCTCCACTAAAATACTTTCTTACTTCAAGAGGGAAAAATATCAGGGTACAGACAAAATCAAAAGCAAAATCAAACCATGCAATGTCTGGAATCCACTCAAGATCTTCTAGGCTCCAGCTGCCTGTACTCCACTGCTGCTGCTGTTCTTGGTGGTCATCTCATGGTACTGGCATCTCCAAAACACTGCTGTCTTCTGCTGCAACTGAACTGCACTTTCACAAATAACCTCTCATAGGCTCTTTTCATGGTGTTGAGCCTCAACTTCTCTGTATGACCCTATAACTGACACTGAGGCTGCATCTTCACCAATAGCCTCTCCTGGCCTCTCACAGTGCCAAGCATCAACTGCTACCCCTTCATATTTCAAAACCAGTACCACCTGGGTGATTCTTATGCATTACCCAATCTGGCTGCCAACATGAGATACAACCATGGTTGCCTCTGGAACTCAGCTTCTCTGTGCTCTCAAGAAACACTTTCCAGAAGATTTCACCTTAGTGATGCTCTTCTCTTCTTAATCACTGCTACTTTCTTAGCTACAGCTAACCAGCATCAATTGTCCCAATAATGCAAAGGTTTCACTTTAGCAGTTCTGCTATCTTGTTAATCACAGCTGATTCTTCAGTCCCAGCTAACCAAAACCACAAAATCAAAACAGCAACAGTGCTGATAAGAATCTTTCATCTTCCGTCTGAAATTTCATAAGTCAGGCCTCGGTCTTTTGCACTGTTCTCAGCATTATCTTCCAAGCTCCCACAGAGCCCTTAACATCCCAGTGGCTTTTCTAGCTCAAAGCTCCACGGTCCTTTTTCAGTCCTCCCAAAAACATGATCAGGCTGTCACAGGAATACCTCACACCTGGTACCAGTTTGTCTATAGGTTTCTCTTCCTGCACAAAACATCATGACCAAGAAGAAAGTTGGGAAGGAAAGGGTTTATTCAACCTACACTTCCACGTTGCTGTTCATCACCAAAGGAAGTAAGGACAGGAACTCACACAGGTCAGGAACTGGAAGGCAGGAGCTAATGCAGAAGCCACCAGATTGGTGCTTACTGGATTGCTTTCCCCTGCCTTGCTAAGCTTGCTTTCTTATAGAACCCAGGAGTACCAGCCCAGGGATGGCACTACCCACAACAGCCTGGGCCCTCCCCACTTGATTACTAATTGAGAAAATGCCTTACAGGTGGATCTCATGGAGGCATTTCTTTAATGGAAGTTCCTTTCTCTGTGATAACTCTAGCTTGTGTCAAGTTGACACACAAAACCAGCCAGTTTTACACACACACACACACACACACACACACACACATACACAGAGTTAAGGCTACACCTGAATTTTTGTTAATCCTGTTGTCTCTGCATTTCAGAGCCCGGGGTTATAGGTGTGTACCATTATAGTGCCCATTGATGGGCAAACATATTTGTTAAGGCCAACTTTGTTGTTTTTGTTGTTGTTGTTGTTGTTGCTGCTGCTGCTGCTGCTGCTTAAGCTTTCCTTGTTTTATCTGTGCAAAATTCTTTCAAGCTAAGGAATGTTTATCTTCCTTTTCTAAGGACCTTATCATTTAGCATATGAATTGAGTCAATAGACAATAGATGAGAGAGAGAGAGAGAAAGAGAGAGAGACAGAGAGAGAGATATTATGTAATCAGTGTTAACTTTTGGATGTGAATATCTATTTTGTCATTCCTAGTTGTTGAAAGGGCCTTTTCTTCCATTAAACTGACTTTGCTGAATTATCAAACTGTATTTCTTTTATAATTGCAGGCCTTAAGCTGCCAATCCAGTGTTAATCTCTGTGTTTGTTCTCATAACCGATTATACACATTCTTGATTCCTGAGACTTTGTGTTTTAAAATAGGAAAGGGATTCTTATTCTAATGTTTTTCAACATGGGTTTTATTGTTTATGTATGTCTTGTTTGTCCATCTATATTTTAGAATCAGCTTATTAATTTCTGCAATAAAAGCCTTCAGAATGTCAGTTGCACTTAAAGTGACCAAGAAGCCCAGTTTGGGAAGTGGCACATCTTCCTGACCTTAATACTTCTGTCTCATGGACACACAGTAGATTTAAGTAACATTTTGTGATTTCTTTAGATAATGCTTTCTGGCATTAGTGCCTAAGTTTACTTCTTTTGTCACGTATATTTAAAATAATTTATTTTTTTGTAAAATCAAGTGGAATTATTTACTAAATTTTAATTTCAAAATTTTCCTTATGATTGCTCTTAAATACAACTAGTTTATTCACATTGATCTTGTCTCTTATAACCTGGTTAAATCAACTCTGTGACATTTTTATGACTTCCCGAGTAGTTCCTACCAATAAGAGCATGTCAAATGAAAGTAGAGATTGTTTTATGGGTATAGTTTGCATCTCCTCCTTTTACAATTAACAGTGCTAGAATTTCCTTTAAAAGACACAGTAAGCATATTGTCAGTCAGAACCTTGTCTGTTTTCTTGCTTCTACAAGTATTCTTTGATGATTATATAAGCTTGATTAAGTTAAAGTTATTTCTTGTTTACTGAGTGCCTTAGTATATTATGTTTTGCCTACTTTTAAGTTTGTTGATCTGTAATAAGCGTATTTTGTGGCTTATATGATTAATGTGTGTTACATTGCCTAATAGGCAAATGGTAAACTATCCCTGCATTTCTGGGGTAATTCTCACAATCACAACACAAACACAATATATTGTGTTACTGTATTTACTTCAAAAGGGACACTGATCAGCACAGGATTCCCTCTTATGAGATACATTTCTTTGTATATAATGATATATTGTTTGCAGCAAGTGAGTTGGAGAACGTTTCCTTCCTTCTTCTTTCCTTCCTTCCTTCCTTCTTTCCTTCCTTCCTTCCTTTCTTCCTTCCTTCCATCTTTTCTTCCTTTCTTCCTTTCTTCTGGAGAAGTATATGAAGTTATGATATTAGTTCTCCAAATATTGATTCAAATCAACAACAAAATAATTATAGTATGGCATTTTTATGGGGCTTTAAATTATGACTTCTATGGCCTTCTTAATGAAGTCCTATCTGATTTTCCTTCCTTTCAAATGGTGGTTTTATTAATGCATGTTCCTTTCTTTCACATAAGGTCTCTATGATGGCCTTCTACCTTACTCTATGTTACAGTATTTCTCTCCCCCCTCTCTCTTTTGTCTGTGTGTCTGTGTGTGTGTGTACAAATTTCTTAGTCAACTACTTCAGGCTACTCCGACAGAATGCACACACCGTGTTCCGATTGTACATGATCCAGTGCACACAACTTCTCTCCTGCTTCTGAAGGCTGGGATGTGAGGATAGAACATCAGGGTTGCTGCGTTGTGGTGATAGCCCACTGCTGGGTTGCACATTTCTGTTTTCCGCTTGTGTCCTCACATAGTACACAAGCAAAGAGCTGAGAAGGGTATGCTCTTCAACGGCGCTTAAGCCATTACACCAACTCAACTACTATTACATAATTATTTCCAAGATGCTCTCCTCTAAATGTTACCACAGTATTGTTTAGCATCTAAAACTATGAATGTGAGGAAAAACAATTTAGGCAACTGTGGCCACTTTACTTTTAAATTTAAAATAATTTTTCATACAATATATTTTGTTCACATACTTTACTTCACCCCACCACCTTTTTAGCTATAAATTTGTTGATTTTGTTATTTTATCCAACACTAAATGTTGGCTTTCTTACTCTTCTCAATCTTGTTATCTATTTTAATCTAGCTCTGTTTTGTGCTTGACTATTTGCTTTTGTTTCCCATTGTTTTAGCTTAATATTTTTCTAATCTCTTGAAATTAAATGTTAAGTGACAACACTTGGATCATTCTCCCTTTTGGGTATGGCATTTGTAGTTGTCAATTCCATAATGCATTTGATTGCATACCACAAGGGTGGATATTGTCCAGTGTTTCTTAGTCATTCCCTTAAGTCAGTGGTTCACTGCCTTCCTAATGCTGTGACACTCTCATACAGTTTCTTATGTTGTGGTGATGCCAGCTGTAAAATTATTTTGTTGCTATTTAATAACTCTAACTTTGCTGCTGTTATCAATCATACTGTAAACATCTGATACACAGGACAGTTGATATGTCCTCTGGGAGTCATGAGCCACAGGCTGAAAACCACTGCTCTAAGTAGTAACTTTTGAATAATTTCTCCTTTGAACTTTGTTTACATAGAAATGTGTTATATAGCTTTACATTTTTGATAAATTTTCATAATTATGTTACTTATTTTTAATTCTATCCCACTGTTATCAGAGATTATGGCTTATATTATTTCAATATTTTGAACTTGAAAATGTTTGGTTTTGCATCTGATTTCACAGTCTAATCTGGAATGTATCCTGTATATATTTTAAAAGAATATTCTTTTACCTTCGGGTGGAGAGTTCTCCAGATAGTGTTTAATTCAACTTGGCTTATGGTGTCTTTTGAGTCTATCTTCTGCTCTAACTTCTGTGTATTTTTTTCATCAACTATTGAGTTCGATCGCAAATTTCGGGATTATTAGTACTAAAATTCTTCCTTCAATTAGTTTTTCTTCAAATCTCCTAATAAGAGTTCTGTTGTTGAGCTGATATATTTTTAATTGCAAGTTTTGATGAATTATAGCATAATGTTTTTCAGTAAAGTTTTATCTATTTAGTGTGGTTTTCATTGTTTTTTGTTTTGTTTTGCTTTGCTTTACTTTGTTTTTGAAGCAGTATATCCACTCCAGTTCTGCTAGGCATAACACTGTACAGTCCATGTGTTCCTTTTTCCTGCTGGAACAGTGTATCACACCTGAAGTGTGTACCCATGGCTGAGACACCGCTATAGTCTAGTTCTCCATTTCTGTTTTGATCCATGTGTTAATTTGTTAATATTTATTGATAATATAAAAGCTACATCTAGGGTTTTCTATTTCCCATTATCTTGTGATTCATATATTCTTCCATGTTTCCCTTGCTGTCATCTTTCTGAATTAAATATTTCCAAGGACACCATGTTATCTCCTTTGTCTATTCTTTTGTTGTAGTTTGCAAATACTTTCCCAGTGATATCTCTGAAGGCTACAGCAGTAACTTTTATAATTTTACCGATCTACTTGGGATTAGCAATAACATCATTTACATACTCCTCAAAATCTCTGAGTACAAAACCCCCTTTGTCCATCTTTTGGGCCATCAGTCTCACTTGATATCTTATTACCTGTATTACTTCATGCAATATATATATATATATATATATATATATATATATATATATGCCAATCAATTGGTGTATATATGCATATATATGCAAATGCAAAAAAATGCGAGGAGTGTGCATTAATACCCCTAACTTTACATATGTAATCATGCTTATAAGTGTTACTTTTCATTATTGTGGGTAAGAATTTGTAGCTATACCTCCATCATTCTATCTGGAGACAGAGCTCTGGTGTTTCTGATAAGTAAGACCTGCTGGCAAATTCCTCTAGTAGATTTTAGAGGAAACCTTACTTTCCACTTTATCCTTAGATAATAAGTTTATTTTTTATTTTATGTTTTAATTCATGTACATTTATTCATGACTTCATGTCTGTGAATCACATATCAGCACTAAAAGTCAGCTTCTGCCTCTTTCTGTAGTTCTTCTCAGTACTGACGCTTTCTGGAGACACTGATATTTCTTAATGGGTTTTCTGAACCAATTCTGGGAAGTCCCTGTTCTTTGCCAAATGCAATAGTCAAATTTCAGCTTGGTTAAGCTGGCAGTGCCTTAATGATTCGGCAGAAGATTTTGTTATTGTCTGGAGACAGCAAGTTTCCCAACCTCTACTCGTGAGTTCTGTGTGTTCAGTCACACCACCAGGGCTCAGGCAGATGTGTGACAATCTGCCTGATAGATAGTATTCTGCTTGAGCTGGGCATCCTAGCCATCAAGTCAGAACATATGACTGCCTCATGTCTTTCCTGAGTGAGCATGGACACAGTCTCGAGCATGCATGTGACTTCCCACACCCCCATTTGTCCTCCACAAATGTTCTCCACTGTTTTTCTCCTGAGTAAGCTCTGAGCTCAGTCAAATAAAGACAAATTAGCACATGAATTCTCCTGGGAAATACCAGACAATTAAAATGTGACAAATGTGCAAGAAGGGACTCTGAGGCTTTTCTCCCACCAGTCCTGCCAGGCTGCTGGGCTTTCTCATGCTGGGATGTGAGAGTTTTAAGGCACTGAACGGAAGAGATGAGGAAGCAAGAGGAAGAGGAGGAAGCATTTAAAAAGCCAGGAATCTCTTTTGGCTATAACTAAAATGTTTTTATTTTAATTAATTTTTATTGAATTGTTTTATTTATTTACATCCCAAATGCTACCCACCTCCTGGTCCCACCTCCCAGAGTTCTTCACCTCATCCTGAATAAATACTCTTTAACTTGTTGCTACATGGCTTAAGGCTTCTGACTGACTTTCTAGGTTTTTGTTTGTTTTCTTTTCTCAAGAGGAGGCACAGTCCAGGTGCTTTTACTGAATAGAGAATTTTCTGATATATCCACTCTGTCTTTTACTGCAATATTCCATGGCTGTATCTTTTCACACAGATAAGTGGTTTTCTTATTTTATACTAATCAGAAGCAGAGACACCAACTGGTTTAAAATGCTTTATTCCTAATTTAGCTGACTCATAGGCACATCACTACTGGATTATGTAGGGAAAAAAGCAAGCTCCTTTTTTGACTTTGGAAGATCTCCAGTTTGGACAGTCGTCTGTGTAAATTCTGTTGATGAAAGACAGAAATCCCTGTCCTTGCTGCTATTGTGAAGGCGTATTTTAGCCCTCTGACATATCAAGCAAGTAAGAGTAATGTATTCTTTTCTCTTACAGAAATCTCTTATAGTTATTCCTAACAATAGATTTTTCTTTATATCTTTCAATTCTCCATGCATGCATTTCAGTATGAGAATTCAAATCTGCATTTTGTGAGTCTTTTATTATGATGAGACACAATACAATTTATTATTAAAAAAGTATTGTAGATGAGATTTATTTATAGTAAGTAAAAAAGGATATCATGGAATCTATGGTTTACTTTGGAAAATAGAATGTAGTTACTATGATCAGGGTATATTGTATGAATTAGTTTTTCAATAAAAATTAAAAGGATAGAATGAAATGTCAGATTTTATTTATCTATTGTTACAATACAAATATGATATCCAATATTCTCATCCATCTCATTTGTTATTAATAATACTTTCTTGAAATTAATAGATTTTATATTTTATTAATTAATAAATGAATGTATTAAGCAGTATGCCCTAAGTTGAGAAGAAACTTACAAAGTGAGATGTACAAAGGCAATTTGTTAATTTCCTTTCTTCTTAATGAGGCTTTCAGTTGGAAAATAAACTTAATGTATCTTCTGGTTCTGAATTTCCATGGAGAATAGTTTAAACTATTCTCCAATTATAATTATCTAGAGAGTATTTTCTACTTACCTTTTCTGCTAATAGCCAGAGGATAAAAGCTTTGTTCATTATTTTATGGACTAGAATTCAACAACAAAAATTATTAAGAAAATATGAATCCCAAGTAACTCCTAAAAATCACCAACAGTTAAATGAAAGTAGTGATTTGCTTGATATTTCTGTCAAAATATGGTAGGTCCAAAGACATGTCTAAACTACTTCTATGTTAATATATGATTAATAGCTGCTGTAACTGCATTGTGGAGTTCCAAAGCTGCCAATAGCCACTAGTAAAATGGTGTCCAGATTCAAAGAGATCTTTGTTAATCTCAGTATCAAAGCATATGTCCTAACACTGACAAGAGTCCTTGATTTCAAATACTTTTTTCCTAACATCACATTGTTTCTCATTAGGATTTTGAATTTGCAAATAGAGTATATCTAAATTTTGTTATTTCCAGAATACTATTGTTATTATTATATAAAATCACATTTCAGATTTTAACGTTAAAAGCAATGCATCAAATAATAACATGGATTTCTCCCCTTACTTATATACTTGCCACGCTGGCTGATTTTAATCTCACTGTAAATTGTGGATTGGGAAGTTATTTGAGCATTACAATCTCTCCTCTCTTTTTAACAGGATCACAAACTCTTTGTGACTGATTCATCTATAAGCCGTGAAATTCTTACTCTTGTTTACTCAGAGTTAAAAGCCCCTTTGTGACTTTCTTATTACAATAATGAAAGAGAATATCACTCCTGCTTTAAAACATGTATATTCAAGACGCTTCTCATGTCAGGTAGTGTGGGTAACTGTTTAAATACTGTAACTACTTCCTATTTGTTTCTTAAAGACTCTGAATAATATCTATACTGTAAAATGAAGAAACCAGCCTTGTGATTGTTAGTTTTGGGGAAATTTATTCATTTATGTAGAAGAATTTTTGCCTCCATGTTTGGGTACGCACAACTTATCAGCCTGGAGGGTACAGATGCCAGATCTTAGATCACCTGGAACTGAAGTTATAGATGGCTGTGAACTGTGACATGTGGCTACAAGGAACCAAAAATGAGCCTTTTGAGAGAGCAATTCACCTTCTTTACCCCTGAGGCAACTCTCTAGTCCCATGGTTACTATTAAAAAATGCATGAGGAGATAAAATAAGAACTCAGTTGATCTCTTCAAACTATGTTTAAACTTTAAATATATACTTACAACATTTGGGGAATATTGAAGATTTCTACTAATAATGATAAAGCCATAAAATATTTTAAATCAGGTCAAGGGTTCTGTGTTTGAGTAAAAAAATAATTCTATCCAAGGTAAATTAAATATATGCATCTTACAGATATCTGAACTGTAAATTGATTCTATCAAATGGGTTGGGGAGAACGAGGGTTATAAATTAAGATATAATATTAGTAAAGAAGATGGTGTGTTAGTTCCTATAATCATGAAATTGTAACACCACCTTATGGGTCTACCTTTTATGATTTGCTAAAAGACACCTACTAGACCTATTTTTTGCACAAAACAACTATAAATTTGTGTAAACATCTAAAGAAATTACTTATAGGTAACATGGATTAAACAAAAGCAAGACAATTATAGAAAAGCTTCACTCTGTAAAACTGTGTGAGATGAGTTTCTTTGTTATAGTGGCTTCAGACAGAGAGCAGGCTAAAGCTAACAGTAATGATGTTAAATGATAACAGAAAGCTATGTTTTCCCTGGCTCAGAATCAGAGAGACCTTAGGGAAAGGTAGAAGGGGGAGGAGAAGGAGAAGAGGAGGAGTAGGGAGAGGAAGGATAAGAGGGGGATGTTGGGAAGAAGAGGATGAAGAAGAGGAGGAAGAAGAAGAGGAGGAGGAGGAGGAGGAGGAGGAGGAGGGGAAGGGCAGCTTCCCCATCCTATACCCCATCCTCTGGCAATTGTCTCCTTTTTCCTTGTTTCTAGCCCGCAAATCTAAAGGTCCCACCCCATCTCCCTTTGCCCAGTCATCGGCCACTGGCATCATTATTGATCCATCAAAACCCAACTGGGCACAAGCACCTTCAGAGTTTGGGCATGCAGATTCCTGTTTAAATCAAAGCATTAGAACCAATCCCCAACACTAGGATACTGAGTGAGATCAGGGATAGTCTGTGTTACCTAGAAGGATGTTTCATAACAAACATGACCTCAAAATATGATGCTTGGAATAATCATTGCTTTTATAAAATTAGGCAAATATCCCCAAAACTTAGGTATCAGGAAAAGTGAGTCCATATCCTATACGAACATCATGAACAATTGTCTATTAACACATGGTCCCTAAACCATGTGTATCTAAGGGGACTTGAGGCACTGTGAAATGAGATATGAGGTATACACAAAGAATGGTTCTGTCAAAAGATTTACTCACTAACGTTTAAAATATCTGCAGTCTATTTATGACCAGAAAGAATATAGTGTTAGCTGCCTTCAGAACACCCAGGAAGGAGGTGAAGTGCACACTAAAACCATCTTGAAAAATAAAGAAGCATGAGAAAAATAAAAACTATGAAAAATGAGAAAATAAAAGCTAAGAAATGAAGCAATCACAGGGAGGGAAAGGGACCTGGGTGGGAAAGGGGACAGGGAAGGGAAGAGGAGAGCAGGTATTGGGGTGGGGTACAGGAATGAAGCCCTGAGGGCCAGCAGAAAGAATGGAAACAGGCTATCTCTGGAACAGAAAAACCAGTGGCTCTGATTCTAAGATCAATAGTTGATAAATGGGACCTCATGAAAGTGAAGAGCTTCTGTCAGGCAAAGGGCAATATCAATAGGAAAAAAAAAAACTATTTTTACCAAACGAGGAAAAGAAAACCTTCTACTAGATTGACATCAACATGCCAAGCCAAATCTCCTCATAATTTACTCATGGAGGGCCAACCACATTTAAGCCTTATAGACAGAGATATATGTTAGCCTAACTGAAAGGGTTGAGACAATATGAACTGAGGATATCTTGGCAACAATGGGGTTGTAGACTGTGAGATCTGTAAACATAAAGTCCCTGAGGCAAGTGTGTTGGCAGGCAGTGAATAATTAAGGTAAAATAGAGAAAATAATGTATACTGGGAATGTTAAAAATAGATCTAGAAGGTTCAGTGAACTTTAACAGTTGTAACCATAAGCATATCACTACACAAGGAAGGTCCTACAATACTGCCTCTGAGACAGTCTTGATACAGTTCAAAGGACAAGCACCTATTTGCTAAACATTAAAATGTATTTTCCTGTCTATGAACCAGAATCTCATAGCCATCTGTCTATGCTGTAACTTCTTTCATGACAGTAAGTTATAATGTTGTATAGGACCAAGCATAAAGTAACAAAGTTGTTATATTAATGCTGATCTGATGCATAAAATTAAAACCAATAGTTATTTCAACTCATGTTCCTAAAATAAACCTTGGTTGATGAGGACCCTAAAGAAATCTCTAAACTCTAACTGCATATGGGCAATAGAGTTAGTGACTGTTGAGAATAGTTGAGGACCTTTAAACCAGACACATCCATCTGGCCAAGTTCACTAAGCTGATGTACAACTTCTTACATGAATGTCATAACTTAGATTATACAATACAAACTGCCTATATAGTTGTTCAGGATTTACAAATTCCATACAGCTTTACTCTACCTTGCTATATGTGATAGATATGCCATCTGTCCTGGCTATAGAACTACACATAACAGAACTCATAAACCTTGACACAATGTAGCACTTTTAGCTATAATTTCATATCTTTTTCAATCATTCAATGAAAACAATGACACATTTCCTTTTATCACCTACATGGGCAAGCATGAGGATGTTGACAAAGTAAATATAAAACGGATTTGGTTGACTGATAGAAAGAAGTAGAAAATGTATAAATATGTATCAGTACATTGATACATATTTATGCTTTTCTTTGCTGTTAACTTATGAAGATATGTGGGCTCTGATTTCTAATACAGTGTTTGGTTACTGACATCATGACTTTTTCTCATTAGGAGTGAATTTCATTAATAGTGCTCAGATGATCATGATGAGTAGACACAAGGATCTGAGAAGGGGTTCTTTTCCATCCCCATGCCCTGAACTACTTGTCACAACTATTACATCAAACCATCAATCTGGTTAGATGTATTTGGTATTTAAATTCATGAAATAACAAACTGTGTGGTATAATTTTTAGTTCATTCACTTTTGAATGAATGCTGTGAAATTTTCCAGACTTTTCACTTTGACTGTCCTGAGGAGCTTATGTGATACAGAAAGAACATGTCTCGTGTCATTAAATATGATGGTAGGTAAGGTAGTAGAATAAATGAAATTTAGCAACATCATTTGGAACTTGTTCATTGAAGGTAAACCAAGGGGGATATTTCCTATAGTTGTCAATAGAAAACTCCAGAAAGACATAATTTTAGGATATATGCTCAGAGCCAACATGTGTGATCAGAATTAGTTGCATAAAGTATATAACTGAGTAGTTGTTCAGAAACAGTATATATACAGAATAAAAAAGAATTCTGAGGCAAGCAATGACTATTATGCAAAATAAATGCTCCTATGAGTTATGTGCTTTTAAACCACAGGGTATTTTCTTTATAAATATATTTAGGCAATTGTAAAATTAGTGTTATCCCTCAAAATGTCCAAAACTCAAATAAGAAATAGACTGAGATACACAAATCCTGACATAATGTTAATAAATCAGAGGTGAACAGACTGCTAGCTCCTGTCTTGCTGTCTAATTTTTCAGGCAATTCATCCCTTTCTCACAACTGCAACCAGACTGCTGATGTTCCATCATTCCTTAAGTTTGTAGACTTTCTGCAGAGACAAAACCCCACTGAATAATGAAGGCCTTGACACTCTGTCCTTTGCTTCAGAGATTCCCAAACACACCTAGTAGATTCAGAACCATATTTATACTCTTTGCCATGTCTTTAAGTGAGCATGTGCTTGTGTAAATATAAATGCTATTTTGTTCAGTTTATAACTAGAAATGTTTTTATGTTCTTAGTGTGAAAACTCTAAAGATTTTCTTGTGATAAGGTTTGATGCTACAAGCTATGAAAATAGCTCAGCTAGCTCATAATGTACTTGACTCAAAAGCTCGAGGACCTGAGTTCAAGCCTCAGAACACATATCCAAAACTCACATACAAGCATGTGCTTGTAATCCCAGAACCCATGAGAGAGAGTAGTGGATTTCTGGAACTTGATGGCTAGCCACAATAGACTTTGTTGTGAGTTCCAGGATGGTGAGAGATGCTGTCTCAAAGAAAAGAGAACAGTTAGACAATGTCTAAGAAATGACTCGGGAAATTATTCTACAACTTACATCTGCACATGCATGCATTTTGCACACACATACATACATACACACACACACACACATGCTTTCCCATATATGTAAACCTACACATGCATCTTTATATATGTGTCAAGCCTGCACAACTGTATATCTCTGCACACATGTGTGCACATAAATGTACACATGCACACAAGAAAAATTATATGATACCCCAGGTGTTTTTAGAATTTTCATTCAACATCCAAAAGATAGTTCCCACTACACAAGTTTTTTGGTCCAAGCAGAGAAGGTGCTGATCCTTCTGCTCCCAAAAAACAAAACCTGTTTATTTTTCCATTCATCTATAGTCTGAAAGTATTGGAAGGATCATGGATGGGTCTGGGAAGATACACAGTTATTTGAAATCTGCTTTATTTCCAAAGTGTCTTCAGTAGATTAGTGGGATGTGTTGAGTCTACAATCATATTCCCCCCAAACAACCAATCATATATGACCTAAAAATATAAGTAGGGTTATACCTAGCAAGCACTTGGCTAGGAGGAGAATGGCCATGCATTTCCTGCCTACTGCATGAGCTCAGAATCATTGGAGTTAAGACAGGGTTCAAAGCCAATCATGTACAATGTGGCAAAGCTTTGCCAATGCACAAGGCCAATGAATGTATTCGAGCTGGAAAAGGTAGAAGACACATGAAAGAATAGATATCTACTCTGTTTCTGTAAATGGATCTGTAGGACATTCACTGAACCACAGAGATTATGTAAATTTGTGTCTTAGCACAAACAGTACGAACAGAAAGGGATTAGAATTGATGATGGAAAATAGCTGAACTCATTCCTCCTTTATGACACATGCCTAAATACATATGCAAATATAGTTAGGAAGTAATTTAGAGTTTGGGGATGATCTATTTCCTGGCAAGAGAAACTAATTTTAAGTCCTGCTACTTTATTTTGTTATGTATTAAAGAAGCAAATCACCCTGTTCTGGTATTCCCCTATACTGTTGCACTGAGTCTTTCCAGAACCAGGGGCCACTCCTCTGTTCTTTTTGGACATCATTTTATATGTGGATTATTTCTTGGCTATTCCAAGTTTCTAGGTTATTAGAAGTGGGAAGGAGTTGATGGAGGAACAGGGGGAGGGAAGAGGGCTTATGGCACTTGCAGGGAGTGGGGACCCAGAAAATGAGAAACCATTTGAAATATAAATGAAGAATACATAGAATAAAAAAATAATAATGTGTGAAAAAATAAAATAAAAAAAAAAAGAAGAAGCAAGTCACCATGTGGACCGATCTTTATGGATTCACATGTTCTAAACAGTTCTTTGGGTTATATGAAAACAACATACTTCCCTTTTCTCACCTGCAGTCCTCACTTCTAGAGTAAGCTCAAAGTGTAACATCAAGATATAACTAGGGACTGGCTAGAACAGCCAGGCTTCATTCATTCTTCCTCTGGAAACAATATTTACTCAACATTTCAGCCTAATTATGTCATCGTGGAATATGGTACCCAAGGTAGTTTGCTCTTTCTAGGTCCCTCTGCAACTAACTGTGGTATCAGTCAATTAAACCACCCTACTTAAGGACTTGAACTACAAGGGAAATTACTCACAAATAATTCTGATTCTGTTGTCCATTGTTGACAGCAATAAAACTCATTCATGTAATTTGTTGGCGGCATAGACATGACTTTCCAAATGTCATTTGTATGGATGGCTTATCTCTGTTGGAGGATATCTGGTATAAGGTAAAGAAGGGTCTGTGGGAAAATGGACAGGAGGATTTCTGTGAGTTCCAAGCCGGTCAGGGGTACAGGGTCAGATCCAGTCCCCCAAACCCAAATACCAACAGAGTGTATGGAAGGTGAAGGCAATCAACATGCTGAACAAGACTTCATTCCCTTTAAGCCTAGGCCCAGTGAGCCTGGGATACTTTGATCTAAGAGCCTTAGTGATGTGAGCCAATATATGTCTTTCCTTAACATTCTGTGTCTCTCTGCCTTTCTCTATCTCTCACTCTCCCCGTGTGTGTGTGTGTGTGTGTGTGTGTGTGTGTGTGTGTGTGTGTGTGTGAGAGAGAGAGAGAGAGAGAGAGAGAGACAGAGAGACAGAGAGACAGAGAGACAGAGAGACAGAGAGACAGAGACAGACAGAGACAGAGACTGACAGAGAGACAGACAGAGACAGACAGAGACACACAGAGATACACAGAGACAGACAGAGACAGACAGACAGACAGACAGACAGACAGAGAATCTATTTAGTTAGCATAATTGATTTGATAAAAAGAAAAGGGATGGTCATGACCTTTCTCTATTTCAATTTTTGCAAAAAGAAAAAGAAACTGTGGCTTTTGCAGTGTCCATAAGTTCGGTGTGAAATGTCTGCTAAGTATGATATTCACATTGGCGAAATTGATCCAGAAGTTGACATCTGTGTTTTGCACCATGCTGTGGAATCAAGACAAAGTAATGAATGGAAATTCCAGGAGTCAATATTTATTTGTTGTGGTGACTAAAGTGGAATGGCCATTGACTCAAGAATAGTGAAATAGCCTAGAAAATAACTTGTATATCTAAATAGCTCAACTCTTCCAAGCTACATGTAATCCCTTAGATACTCATAATCTATCATGAGAAGTTTGTGATGTTGAATTCCCCATTATTTTCTAATATTAGAGTGGGAATATAAAATAATGCAAACATACATATTGAAATTAAGTTGAACATACTGTCACCTATGGATTCTCTTTGCTTGATTATTACTGGTTTGAGCTTGAAAGGATAGAATGTAGTCTACTTAGGAAATGAAGGTTTGAGATATGAAGCAAAGAAAAGTGAGGTGAGAAAACATTTCAGTGTTCTAAGAAAAACTGAATGTCTCCTTCTTTTCATTTTCTCAGAAGCAATTTAAATTTGTACTTTATATAGACACTCTCCTTTGTGTTTCAAAACTTTCACAAAATTTGTATGTATGAGACATAAAAACTGTGATGAGATTTTATGTAGAATGATTATCAAGGATGGATTCTTTCCTGAAGTATACCATTGTCAGAGCAGAGTTTTCTTTTGTTTTGTTTTGTGGTTTGGTTCAGTTCAATCTCTAACTGTGAGTTGGTCCCATAACAGAAAATAATCTATTCTCTTTCACAACTAAATTTGTTCTCCAGACATAATATACATCAGGTTAATTATCCCTAAAATATATTATTATAACTGATAAAATTAATAAGACCATATAAGGAAAATGGTGAAATATCTATAAAATTATTTTGCTTTTACTTATAGAAGATAGTAAGTGAAAGAGATCAAAGATATACATGTATACATACAGGGGCATATGCGCATACATGTATTCAAACACAAGCATACACGTGAATGTTTTATTGAATCCCTTAAATATTAATATTATATAGCCAAAATTCTTAATATTTTCCTCACATTTTGATTGGCATCACCTCTCAATATAAAATTGAGTTCAAAAATAAAATGGATGTATCTGGGAGTTAGCACACTTTGTACAGTATGTGCCTAGTATAAAGGAAGACATGATTTGACCTTCTACAGCACATAATCCAGAGTGATGACACATGTGTGTTATCATAGCACTTGAGAGGTAGATGAAGTTCAAATTCAGGCATGGTTGCACATTCCTGTAATCCCAGAACTTGAGAGGCAGAGACAGGTATATCTCTGTGAGCTTGAGGACAGCATGGTTCAACTAAGGGGTCCCAGGCCAATTGGAATTATATAGTAAAATCTGTATCACAACCAAGCAAACAACACAAAAAAATATATAGCACTAAAGAAAAATAAAATAACAAAAATTTCAAGGAAATTAGTGGATTTAGAATATATAATATTAAATAAGATCACATGATCCCAGAAAGAAAAAAAAATAATTCATGTTCTATCTCATATGAACATCCCAGCCTAATACATATTTATATCTGTGTATTATTATATATCTGTGTAGATATTAAACGTGCATATCAAGTACGTTTAACATTGTACAGAAGAGCAAGAAAGGGTAAGTATTGAGTAATGATGAAGAGCTGAATACCGGTAAAGGACACTTGAGTCGTGAAAGAGAATGTAAAGAGTTCGACTTTGTCTTAGGTTTGTTAGATGATGGTGTTGGATCTGTAATAAAAATGAAATGGATAACAGAGGAGTAAAATCCAAAGTGAAGCCCCATAGGTTCGGAGCAGCTCTGCTAACTGCATGGAATTTCACTGGGTGTGTCAACTTTGGTCTGGTTCATTTTGTTGTGTGATGATTGTCATTTCTTAGGTTTTTCATAATAAAGATTTATGATTATTTTAATTTTAAAACCTCTAAGGTTAATTCAGAGCTACATATCAAGTTTAAGACCAGAGTTAACAATATGAAACTTCTCTCAGAGACAAATAAAATTAAAGTAAAAATAAAATAGGAATTCACAGTTTTATACTTTTTTATAAACATGATCTAAGGAACTATTAGAAAGCATAAAGTCTTGTGATATTTTAATAGAAACAATGGAAATCAAAATATCTTGCAACTACCATCGCAGGGAGTAAAACTATGTGATGATTTTTTAGAGCCAAAAATGTCAATCAGGATGCGAGATAAGTAAGCCAAGCCTCTAAGTTAGCACGGCAGACACTCTGAGAGCCAAGGGAAGTCTAAAGAGATTCTCACCATGGAAAAGACACATTGCCCTGGTAGATACTCTGCACACCTGGGCAAGACTGGCAGAATGTCAAAAGCTGCACACAGAAGAGAGCTCTGCAAACTGCCATGCACAATCCTACGCCAGATGGTCTGTGTTGAGGAACTTCCAGGGCTGTCAGGCATAATAATGAAGGCCTTGTGAGGTACTTGTTCAGTTATCCAACTTACTATAGGAACAAAAAGAAGTTTGATGTTATTTCCAAGTTCAGAAACAATGCATTGTAACATCCACTGTTGTTTTCTGATGTGTTATCTTTGTCTCCAGTGTAACTTACTACGTTAGGTATAAACTAACAGACTCTAATTCAAATACATGATAATTTACAAGTCCTCACAAGCCAATTTCAATTTATAAGAAATAGAATTTCCAGGCGTGTTGGAGACAATAGAACCAAATTAGATTTATACTTAATTAAAGCACACTCGTTCAATTGAAGCAAACAATAATCTGAATTATAATATAACTCTGCTTAGATGGACCTATTTTTGAAAAATATGCAGGTTTCATACAAAATAAACATTTCCAAATCCATTTCATGTTTAACAAGTGATTCTTGACTGTATTGGAAAATTCTTTAGACTAATGAGGTAAAACGCTATTGATAAATAGAGTTTATTTGAGTGAAAGAAATAAAACAAAACAAAGAAAAATTAAATGGGAAGTGATTCACACATTAGCATGCCTCTAGAACCAGAAAGCATTGGATGAATTCCAGGTAACAGGGCTGGGAGTGAAGAACAGGTGGCAGAGTCTCTGCCTCAAATGGATGAAGTTCTGGGTTCTATTGCAGCATCACATAAACCAGACATGTTGGTGCATTTGCGTAGTCCCAGACCTCTGAAACAGAAGAAGTTCAAGGTCATTCTCCTCAGATATATATACTGAGTTTGAGGCCAGATTAGGACATATGAGATTTGCCTCAAACAACAAAACAACAACAACAACAACAAAATAAACAAATCCAGCCAGCAAGATAGGCAGCACTGACAAAAACATTGAAATAACACATAAAAATATTCAATTTTAATTAATATAAAATAACCTATTTGATTATTAACAACTTAGTTAATTAGATACAGGGTCCCCGTAACCAACTCAGATTCAGTTGTTATGACTAAATTCTCTATTAATTTGATCTTCTGATCCCTATGTAGAACCCCAATGCAATTCAATGACCTCATATAATTATAATTCAGTCACCTAGCATGAACACTCAAATAATACTATGAACAGATGGAATGCTATCTAAACTACAAATTAAAATTTGATTCCAAGTTCAAAGAAAAAATAAACAATAAATGTAAAACATACTATAGTAATTAGAAAAAGAAAAAATCTTATTTTCAGTAATGTTAGAAAGTGGTAGGTATGCATAGGAACTGGTTATACACAGAGATTCAGATTGTTGCTGTGGTAAATAATCCATGAAAGTTCCACTTTGGATGGGCATTCTGAAGAGAGTACCCCAGAATTAAAATATCACAATGAACAAGTGGAAAAGTACCTTTAACAACCCCACAGGCATCCATAGGTGCACCACACCGGTAGACTTTTGGATGCCTGGTCCTTACAGGGGGTTTTATTGTCCTCATGTCCATGTGGAATCTTTCAGACATCAGTTCTACCCTAATTTCCTTTTCAACACTTATGGTCTTCCTTCTCAGAGCACCGGGAAAGAAAATAAACCACAAGAGAAAAGTAAAAGCTGTCCTCCGGGCTATGCAATTATATTTTCTATGATTGGAAAATTACCAAATGATAAATATCCAGATATGGCATTCTGTGCCTCTATCTATCTTAAAGGGTCACTAAAGGGGTGTTTATTGTTATTTAGCATTCTTTCTATTTACTGTTTTAGATTTTTACACATAGTGTTATTTAGTCAAAGCCTCCCCTTTGTCCTCTCTGTGTCACCCGCCCCCCCTAACCCCCATCTCCTCTTTTCCTCAAGTTTCCCATATGCTTTCATGTCTGTGTGTATCCACCTACATGTAACTGAGGGAACCTGCATGATGATGAATTTGTAGTTAATTGCTTGAGCAGCAGTAATGTACCAGCTACTGAAACATAGTACTTCCCACCTCTTAAAACTTTTAATTATCTGTAGTGTCTCTGGAAGGAATGGGGACTTATGAGTCTCTCTGACAATCATTATAAAATACTGATGGGTCCAGTGTTGTACAGTTAGCCACTGATACTGTGGATTTATGGAGGCCACATCAAGAAGAGCATTGTATAACATGCCTTGCCATCTTCTAGTTCTCAACATTCTTTCTGCCATCCTCTGTAATATCTTCCTCGGGCTTCATATTGCTGATACAGATGCACATATTTAAACTAGATACTCAACAAGTTACATACACAGCACATTGACATAAATCTCTTCATTGATCATTAGCCCAATATAAAAAGAAGATCCTCAGACCATGGCTAACAGGAGCTGTGATCACTGGACATAAACCAATTATACATGCTTAGTTGTTATTTTGACACCCTGTCCCTTTGTAAGTCAATACAAGAATGACAGCCTTTAGGGACTATGATCACCATAATCACAGAATTTGCAAGATTTGCAGTACCACTACAACCTCCTCTTGGGCATGGCTCTAAAGTCAAATCAGAAACTAGTTGCACAACTTTGCATTCCTGCCAACAGTAAATGATTGTTCCTCATTTCTCACATTTTGGCTATGGTTTCTTATCACTTGATTTCTTGATGATAGCTATTCTGATAAGAAAGATCGAATCATACAATAATTTTAATTTCTAAAATATATAATTTCTTATATATAGTATATAATAATTTTAATTTCTAATGTATATTAGATTCCTGTATGTGAATTCTCTCTATATATAGATACATATATCAACAACTTTTAAAATGCTTATGGACCTACCAAACAGGCAAGTACTTTGCTTTATTTCATGAATACCTCTGTTTATCCACCCTTCAATAACAGAAAAATAGATACGTGGTTTGCTAAAAGTTCTGTGAAGCTGCTATGCCTGTGATCATGTGTAAATAATATAATACCTTTGTTTTAAATTATACAAAGTTTCTGTAAGGCAAAGGACACTGTCAATAGGACAAAACGGCAATGAACAAATTGGGAAAAGATTTTTACCAACCCTACATCAGACAGAGGGCTAATACCCAATATATACAAAGAAATCAAGACGTTAGGCTCCAGGGAACCAAATAACCATATTAAAAATGGGGTAAAGAGCTAAACAAAGAATTTTTACCTGAGGAATATCGAATGGCCGAGCTGCACCTAAAGAAATGTTCAACATCCTTAGTCATCAGAGAAATGCAAATCAAAACAACCCTGAGAGTTCACCTCACACTGGTCAGAATGGCTAAGATAAAAAACTCAAGAGACAGCAAGTGCTGGAGAGGTTGTGGAGAAAAAGGAACACTCCTTCACTGCTGGTGGGACTGCAGGCTGGTTCAACAACCACTCTGGAAATCTGTTTGGTGGTTCCTCAGAAAACTGGGCATAATACTACCAGAGAACCCTGCTATAACACTTTTGGGCGTATATCCAGAGGATTCCCCAGCATGTAATAAGGTCACATGTTCCACTATGTTTATAGTATCCCTATTTATAATAGTCAGAAGCTCAAATAACCAAGATGTCGCCTGACAGAGGAACAGATACAGAAAATGTGGTATATATACACAGTGGAGTACTATTCAGGCATTAAAAACAATGAATTCATGAAATTCTTAGACAAATGGATGGAACTGGAAAATCATCCTGAGTGAGGTAACCCAATTACAAAAGAATGCACATGGTATGCACTCACTGATAAGTGAATATTAGCCTAGAAGCTTGGAATACCCAAGAAACAATTCACATATCAAATGATGGCCAAGAAGGAGGAAGAACGAAGTATGGATCCTTGTAGAAAGGAGAAAAAAATCCCCACAGAAGGAGATACAGGGACAAAAGGTGGAGCAGAGTCTGAGGGCAAGATCATCCAGAGACTACCCTACCTAAGGATCCATCCTATATACAGTTACAAAACCCAGACACTATTGTGGATGCCCACAAGTGCTGGCTTACCAGAGCTGGATATAGCTTTTGCCTGGGAGACTCTCCTAGTACATGACAAATACAGAGTTGGACACTCTCAGCCAACCATTGAACTGAGCACAGGGTCCCCAATGGGGGAGCTAGAGAAGGGATCCAAGGAGCTGAAGGGGTTTGCAGCACCACAGGAGGAACATCAATATGAATCACCCAGTATTCCCAGAGCTCCCAGGAACAAAACCATCTACCAAAGAGTACACTTGGAGTTACCCATGGCCCTAAACACATAGGCAGCAGAGGATGGTCTTGCTAGACAACAAGAAGAGAGGCTCTTGATCCTGGAAAGACTTGATTCCATAGTGTAGAGGAATACCAGACGGAGAAGTGGGGGAGGGTTGATTGGGGAAGGGGGATGGCTTATGAGATTTTCAGGGGAGGGGACAACTTTTGAAATGTAAATAATGAATATATCTAATAAAAAATAAAATATATAAGGAGCATTATCAGTAATGTTTACAAATTAATAAACTGTAATGAAAGTATTAAATGCATGCCATGCTTTATTTGATTAATTAATAAAAGAGGTTGATGGGCTTGAAAACATGGTTCATAATGCATTTTCATAGTTAAGTATTCGTAGATAGATACTATAGAAAGAAGAGTCTGGATATATGTCTCACCCATTCCAAAATGTAGAGCCATTGAGTAAAATGTTAAAGTTATGAGTCTACTGAGATGTTACTTTTGGGGGGCACTGGAACTTAGAATTTGCAAAGGTCTTAAGTCTACTGTTGGAAAGAAATTGTGGGAAAATAAAATTAAACTCAGGTTACAGGAAGGACTGGACCTACACTGTACCACAGATTCTATACTTTAGAAGTCATATAAAAACCAACTTTCATATTATAGGTATTGTGAGAAAATCTACCCTGAATTAGTCTGTTAATTGACCCAATTTTCCAGTTCATTTCGTGAGCAGCCAGTAGGTCCCTTTGCAAATTCTATCTTTGAATTGAGTTTGGAGACGTTTCCCCAAAACACACTGGAATTCAAAATAAGTAACCATCGTGAGGTGTAAAATTATAACAGCAGCAGCTTCACGGAATTCTAAGATTTCATCAATTCATAACTTAATAGATATTGTAGAAATATGCAAATTCTATACAAGATCGGTCCTCAAATATATCATTATAATTTTTACAAGGGATTATAATTTTTCTGAACAACCTCATTTTGTCCTTTTAAGTTAAAGGATAATCGCATATGCATTTTCAGAATTCTAGATATTGCTGTCAAGAATACGATAATTAATGATTGATTTTTGTCAGGTATTTTTGTCAGCAAAAATAAATATATTATATATAGTAAATGTAAATATATATAATGTGTCTGTATGCATATAATATTAATGTATATATGAATTAACTGTATACACACATTATTTATATACCAGATTAAATAACAGAAATGATAGCAATAGATGATCTCGATAAAAAATGAAATAAAAAATAACCACCAATGGGATAACTATCTAATAAGTTAGTACATATCAACCATTTGGTGGAATGGTCATTCATCCAATTTTTTGCTATTTTATTTTTAAATTCTTAGACCAAACCTTGGAGATATTGGAATCTTCTCTTGAGGCTTATGTGAGCACTGTGATTATTTAGAGACCTCCACATACCTAAACACTTTCTTTTCCCTTTGCCTTTCCTCACAGACTCCACAGGTTACCAACAGGAAGGTGGTCTGTGAGCCAGTAAGTTGATGTCAGCGAGATGTCAATGTGACATCCCACATAAATGTGGGAAAGAAACCCAGCCTTATACCAACGCTAATCAAGTTTGCTACACTTTCTTTATTTAATAGATTATATGCTTATAGATGACTCTGTCAGTATCTACACTAGTCATTGTGAATACACAAAATGGGAAATATCCAACGAGCCACGAACTCAAGACGTGTATTGGTGATAGCCACAATGCCATTATAAGTGCATCTTCCGGCTCAATATCAGCTTTTAAATACTCTGCATTTTGTCCACCGATCAGGAGGAAATCATTTAAGAATTCATATTTTCAAACTGACGGAAGTTTTAATTTCTTTTAAGATATAATTTGATATAATTATCATTATGTGTTTTTCTCAGAGGAAATGAATTCACTCAGCTGGAAGTAGTTCATGCTTCGAAAGTAAAAGCTAAAGAAAGCAACTCGTTTAAAGTGATATGTATGTGAGAAAAATATAACCTAATTATATATTCTAAGATTATATAATATTTACATCTGGATACCTATTCAGGTTTTCACCAGGGAAAATGTGATCAATAGGAAAGTAGAGCAGTATCCCATCCTAATTGGACATTTGAATAAGGAAGCACATCACAGATACTGAAACACCTCCTGTGGAGGTAACTTGCCCAATGGATCATTCTTAATGATCTCTAGAGTCAACTACATCATGTGTTAATGGGTTTTATATGAATATTTTATTTCTATGTGCAGCTTAAAATGATTGTCCTTGTTGGCCAAATGCCAGTTGAGCACTCCGCTATCTACAAAACAGCTGACACATGAGAACTAAGGGATTGGTGAATGACAAGAAAGGAAAGTTTACTCACCATATGGTGAATCCAGGCCACTAGTCAAACACACAGACCACCTGCCTCTCTGGCTTATGCAATGACCAAGTGTTAGAATACTCTTTTGGCTTATGTAATGACCAAAGTATTAGAAGCAACAGAAGGACATTTTGTGACCTTATCTTGTCTAAGTTTAAGGCTAATTTATTTCTGCTTCCTTAAATGTTTCTCCTATTTCTTGTCATCATTATCTCATATTTAAAATTTCTAAATAAAATTGAAATGATAAGCAAATCTTGAAACAACTAGAGAAATTTGTTTATCTATTGGTTATAGTATACAGTCAGGATCATTCAATTTTGAGTGTGACTGTGTATTTTTGTCTAAGAATTTTGTTTTTTTGATATGAAGTTTTATTTCCATATTAAACTAAGATTAGTTTTACGTGTTAAGATCATATGGTATATATGCATTATCTTTTTTTAAATTAGGTATATTCTTTATTTACATTTCAAATGTTGTCCCCTTTCCTGGTTCTCCCCCTTCCCTGAAAATCCCATAAACCATCTTCTCTTCCCCAATCAGCCCTCCCTGCTTCCCTGTCCTGGTATTCCTCTGCACTATGGCATTAAGTCTTTCCAGGACCAAGGGCCTCTTCTCCCTTTGGTGTCTAACAAGACCATCCTCTGCTGCTGATGTGTCTGGAGCCATGTATAACTCCATGTGTACTCTTTGGTTGATGGTTTTGTCCCTGGGAGCTCTGGGAGTACTGGGTGACTAATATTGTTGTTCCTCCTATGGCACTGCAAACCACTTCAGCTCCTTGGTCCGTTCTCTAGCTCCCCCATTGGGGACGCTGTGCTCAGTTCAATGGCTGGATGAGAGTGACCCCCTCTGTATTTTTTCATGCACTAGGAAAGCCACCCAGGAGGTAGCTATATCCAGCTCTGGTCAGCCAGCACTTGTGGGCATCTACAATAGTGTCTGGGTTTTGTAACTGTATATAGGATGCATCCCTGGGTGAGGTAGTCTCTGGATGGTCTTTCCCTCAGACTCTGCTCAATTTTTGTCTTTGCAGCTCCTTTTGTGAGTATTTTTTCCCCTTTCTACAAAGGACCCAAGGATCCATACTTTGTTCTTCCTCCTTCTTGGGCATCATTTGATATGAGAATTGTATCTTGGGTATTCCAAGCTTCTAGCTAATATCCATTTATCAGTGAGTACATACGATGAGTGTTCTTTTGTGATTGGGTTACCTTACTCAGGATGTGTTACCTTTATGATACAAACAAATCATAGATGCTATAATTTCATGATTTTTTTTCAAAACTACCCACATAATTTCCAAGGTAAGTAAGGGGCTTACACAAAATAAAATTGGCCCGGAACTTCTAATATTGAAACTATTTTTACAGAGTACTGATTATCCTAGTCTTTTAAAGACTTTCACAATTATTTTCAATAAGTTTCCATAATTAATTAAACATCATTTGAAGTAAAATTTAGTGCTGGGATGGTAAGTCTTTTATACTTAAGACAATGAGAATTGGCAAAACTACCTCATGATATCCAGAAACTCCATCACACATTATGAGGTTTGTTGTTTGACATGCCTAAAAAATAATGAATATATTTATTTAAAATCTGTATTTTTCTCAATTTGTTGATAGTCATTTTCCTTCCACATGTTCCTACTTGCTGCTGGCCCATTTTTCTCTTTCTCTTTCCCTCTATTCTCAAATTATATTTAGAATATTCATAATTTTTAATTCTTTTCTTTGCTAAGATCATCCCAGGGGCCCATTCCATCATAAACTGGAAAAAATAATCCCTCATCTACCACGCTTTAAAATTCACTTATGTGATAATGGTACCAGGGTAAAAAAATATGCAGGTGATATATTGAAGGGACCCAAGATTCATATTTTCTCATAGTTTCTTACTGTGTTATAGAAAACTAAAATTTCTGATAGAAAAGCAGACAAAGAGTGCTCCTGTCTAATATCATTGCAACAAATATGATATCAAGTGAATTTAACTAGAATTAAACACAATGCCTGTCGTTCCAGGATGTATGAACTTGACTCCATAATTCAAAATCCCTGAACACTATTTCCTTAAAAGGAAATTGGAAAGTGTATTTCTCATTTGTACATTGTCTTAAGGACTAAATTGAATGTGGAAATGTAAGTAACAGATCTAGCATTGTGCCTGACTGTTAAATATTAATTTATCATTAAATATTAATTCATCTCCATCTTTAAACCATTCCTAATTATATCCAATGTAGAACAAGATAGTTCTTTAAATATTAATGGTGTTAAATGCTGAATTTCCTGGATTTTGGAAGGCAAGCTGAATGTCTACCATCTTTCCTTTTCTTCTTCCCTGGAGAATGTCTAGAGGATGCCACTCTTTTTCTACAACATAGCATAGCAGGCCAAAACCAGGAAGCCACAGTTTCCTCAAGCTGTCAAACTGGTGAGTATTGGATAAACTGATGGTATGGCCATATGACTAAGGAGAAGTTTTTATTGCAGACTTGAAAAAAGAATGGCTAGAGGCTTCTGGAAGAGTTCAGCGTAAAGAGAAGTAGACTAAACATTGCAGGCAGACTGGTTCTGACCATAAAAGAAGCAGGAGCAGAGAGAGACAGAGAAAGACAGACAGAGACAGAGAGAGACTAAAGGAGACAGAGAGGAGGAAGTGGAGGAGAAAGGAGGAAGAAGAGAGATCATAACTGCGATAAAGGGTTATATGGAGAATGGGTAGCTTTCTGAGGGAGGCTCCTGAATTGAAGGGAGTTTGCAGTAGGAGAGGAGAGTGGAAGAGCATGGACTTTGAAATGGGTCACAGATGAATTTGAGAATTGCTCTTTCTAGATCTATGAAGAATTGATTTGCGGTTTTGATGGGGACTGCATTGAATCTGTAGATTGCTTTCGGCAAGATGGCCATTTTTAATTATTGATCCTACCAATCCATGAACACAGGAAATCTTTCCACCTTCTGAGACTTTCTTTGATTTCTTTCTTCAGAGGCTTAAAGTTCTTGTCATATAGGTCTTTCACTTGCTTCATTAGGGTCACACCTAGGTATGAAATATTATTTGGGACTATTGTGAAGGGTGTCATTTCCCTAATTTCTTTCTCATCTTGTTTATCCTCTGAGTAGAGGAAGGTTACTGATTTGCTTGAGTTAATTTTATATCCAGCCACTTTGCTGAAGTTGTTTATCAGCCTTATGCGTTCTCTGGTGGAAGTTTTGGGGTCGCTTAAGTATACTATCATATCATCTGCAAATAGTGATATTTTGACTTCTTCCTTTCCAATTTGTATACCTTTAACCACCTTTTGCTGCCTGATTTCTCTAACTAGAACTTCCAGTACTATATTGAATAGATAGGGAGAGAGTGGGCAGCCTTGTCTGGTTCCTGATTTTAGTGGAATTGCTTCAAGTTTCTCTCCGTTTAACCTGATCTTGGCTACCAGTTTGCAGTATACTGCTTTCACTATGTTTAGGTATGAGCCTTGGATTCCTGATCTCTCCAAGACTTTTATCATGACAGGATGCTGGATTTTGTCAAAAGCCTTTTCAGCATCTAATGAAATGACCATGTTTTTTTTTCCTTTAGTTTGTTTATGTAGTGGATTACATTGACAGATTTCCATATATTGAACCATCCCTGCATCCCTGGGATGAAGCCTACCTGACCGTGGTGAATTATAGTTTTGATGCATTCTTGGATTTGGTTGGCCAGGATTTTGTTCAATATTTTTGCATCAATGTTCATGAGGGAGATTGGTCTGAAGTTCTTCTTCCTTGTTTGGTCTTTGCTTGGTTTAGGTATAAGTGTTATTGTGGCTTCATAGAATGAGTTATGCATTCACTAATAAGCAGATATTAGCCCAAAAGTTCAAAATAAACAAGTTACAGTTCACGCAGCATAGGAAGCTCAAGAAGAAGGAGGACTTAAGTGAGGATGCTTTGCTTCCTCTAGGAAAGGGAACAAAATACTCACAGGAGCAATAAGGGAGACAATGTGTGGAGCAGAGACTGAAGTAAAGGCTACCCAGAGACTGCCCTACCTGGGGACTCATTCTACAAGCAGTCACCAAACCCCAACACTTTTATGGATGACAAGAAGTGCACACCAAAAGGAGCATGCCATGGTTGTCTCCAGAAGGACCCTGCCAGAGCCTTACAAATACAGAGGCAGATGCTAACAACCAACTATTGGACTGGGCATGGGGTCCCCAATGGGGGAGCTTGAGGATGGTCCAGAGGAGCTGAAGGGGTTTACAGCCCCATGGGAAGAACAATGATTTTGGCCACCCAGATGCCTCAAGATTCCCAGGGACTGAACCATCAATCAAGGGGCACACATGGTTCCAGCCAAATATGTGGCAGACGAAGGCCTTGTTGGGCATCAGTGGGAGGAATGGTCCTTGGTCAGATAAAGGCTCAACAGAGGCCCCAACAAAGGGAAACAGGGGGGCTGGGGAGGGTGGGAGTATGTTGGGTAGAGGGGTATATACTTTGAGGCAGGGGGAAGGAGGAGGGGGAGGATTTGGGGGTCTTAGAGGAGGGAGGATATTGGGAAAGGTTTTCCCATTGGCAATGCAAATGAAGATAATATTCAATAAAAAAAGAATAAATGTCGTAGAACTGGAAAAAAACTGTGTCACAGGTATTTGTGATACTGAGAGAGCCTAGAGGTCAACATGCACTTTGTTATGCTAATAGGTAACACATAGAGACACTTGTCCCTTCTGTCTTTTAGAATTCTAGGAAATAGGGTTTCTTGGAACCTAACAGTAGAAACAGGTGTTAAAAAAAAAATCCTTGACTCAGAATCTCCAGTAGTGTATGCTTCAACAGCAAGTATAGTAAAAAAATAGAAAATTATAAATAAGACTCACAAGGCCAGAGCATACAGATGACATGCATATTGATAATCACTCATAGATTTAGCAGTTTAGTTTTAATTTTTCTTAATTCATATATAAAGTATTTCTAGTCATATCTACCCTAACTATAATGGAGGGCCTGGTGAGAAAGAAAGTGACTTCAATTTGAAATAAATTTTTACATACACAGCATACAATCTTAACACATTGTGACTACATCCTTATGATACACTTCTTAAGAAAATGCTATAAACATAAACATATAAAAAGACACAAACAAAGAAAAGAATTAAACAGCCCAACTGGTGTCTTACTTGATCCCAGAGTTGGGCCAAGAGACATTTCTACTGAAGGTATTACAATAAAATGTTGGGTTCATATATTGCCTTGAGAAATGTACCATCACTAATGCAGTTAGCTATAAATTAAGAGTTTGCTCCTTGAGTTGTAGATTTCATAAAAGCTCTGAGAGCAATTTCCTATAAGGATATGAAGAGAAATAAGATAATTAGTAAGAGAAAAGCAGTGATCTGACTCAAAGCTACTATTCCTACAATTTAAAGAATGATGTAATATGTTCATGTTGGAAAGTGTGATCTTTGGACATTAGAATTTGTTTGGTAAGTATCGTATGAGTGGATATTTACTCTAGGGATCATCCATAGGAGGTACAATTATTTTCAATACAGTATGGCATCATGATTAAATAAAGTGTTTTCTTTGTTGATTGGTCAAAATAATTTAATGTAATTCGTGCTTTCTTTAGCGAAACAGAAGCAATGAACCTGACCCCATTCAAATGACTACAGAATATTTACAATTTTTTAAATAGCTCCTGTATTATTATGTTGATTTAGCTATTTTCAAGTAACCAGCAAGTGCATTTAGAATAGTTATTAAATATAACTTTTAAAAAGTTTTGCCAAATACCAGTCATGACTGCCTGGCCTCTGCAAACTCAGAGCAAGGCTGGGAGGCATATAAGTGCTCACATCTGCATCAGGTCTATAGCATATTATCCCACTGTGGTCTCAGTAGGTGATTTTGGATGGCTGCTCGATATCGCAGTGTTCAAGTACCCAAACCGAAAGCCTGGGAATGAGTGTCTCAATCTTCTTTTTCTTTCTCCATGATTCTCTTTCTTCACATGGGGGATAGAATCCTTCTAGAACACAAGCCTGTTTAGGAACATGACTGGCATTCTGTCTCAGGCTTCTCTGATTAAGTACCTGTGCTTGTCACTGTATGGTAATTATATTATCATTCATACTCTATGTCCATTGTCAAGACATGTCAAACAAAAGCAGATTAACAGAGCCCCAGAGATAGGCAGACAATTTTATGGGGATACAATGAGAAGAGCCCTGGGTTAATGTGGAAGGAAGCTGACTGATATTCTTGGTGCCTGGGTATATTGAGGCATTAGTAAACAGTAATGGGGAAGTGACAAACAGTGGTTGATGCAACTAGAAGAATGGTTGGAGCAGAACAAAGGTCAACTTCAGTCTTGAAGAGATAACCACAGAGACATTTCAGAGATGTATATAAAAGGTGATAAAAAGCACTAAGTGTAATACTGGATAAACTGAAGACATAAAAACAATTGCATGTGTATGGGTTGAAATAACAAAGGGAATATCTAAGAAATATTGCTGAATGTGCATTGTGCCCAAGGAGTCAGATGAGATGCACAATGAATAGGAAAGGCTAACCACACTTCAGCCACATCATGGTAGCTTCAGTTTAGTGGCAGGGAGTCTGATGGAGAAGATGGTTCCATTTCTGCATGTGGATGTGACAAACAAATCTCAGACCTCCCACAGAATCTCAGATACCAGAGCCATAGGACATAGGACACATCTTTGTTTCTGAACAGAACCTCAAGTTTTCCAAGTCCTCATATCTGCCTAGCAGAAGGACAAACAGGCAATGTCCTCCTCACTCAGAGACTCTACTGCTGGACACATTTTTCTTCACTAGCAGCACTACGCTCTTAGCTTCCTTCACAGCACCTTGTAAAACAGAGGAAATAATGGCATTGCATGTGTATTTACTCAACCTATGAGTAGATTATTATTTTATACAGATGATAAAGCTAGTCCCCAAACTTTAAATTCAGTTTTGATTAGCAATCTGCTCTTGTTTGTTAGGATTTGGAAATATATAAATGGTGCTGACCATGCAAGTAGCTCAGTAGTCACATGAATGTAAGCTCTGATACCACAAGCAGTACAAGAGCAAGCTAAACTTACAAGTAAACAATCTGTGCTCAGGATGGGTGGTGCATGGTTGTTATTTCAGTGCTCTGGAAACACAATCACAAGGCTCGTAGCTTGTTTTCAGCCTGGATTATACAATGAGATTCTGTCTCACAGAATGTGAAAGGAAAAAAAAAGATGATAAAGAAAGTGAAGGAATGGAGACGGGGAGGAAGGGAAGGACAAATTAAGGGAAAGAAAGAGAAGAATGGAAGAGAAAAAAAGACTGTCTCAAGGTGAGACAAATTCCATCAAGCCTTCCATCATTTTTCTGAAGTGTTTGTGCTGCTTAGATATTGCTATTTAATATTACATTATCTCTGGATATAGTATTTTATTTTGAGAATAGATGATAAGAAAAACTTTGAATAGTCAGAAAGTCAAATTCGCATTGATAACAGTAAACCAAATTACCACTTGGTAGACAGATAAGCAACACAATGATGATTTAAATATGGTTTGCTGAAATGAAAAATCATATCATTTTTAAGGCTGTCAGCATACTACAAGAAGATAGGATGAAGTAAATATTACTTTTCATGGCCTAGTTGAGTAATTTGGAAACAAGAGATGTGAATAAAATATGACTACAATTTTCAATTCCACTTACTTGATGTGAGAGACAGAAATACCAAGACATCAAATAGAAAGGCTATTTCTTGAAAACTTCACCACTAATAGGATCATCAGATTCTTAGAAAAATGTACTTAAATTTCAATTCAGCAGCACTCAGTTACGAACCTTTTATGTCAAGGATCTGTTAGCACAAATGGAACCTCTGATTTCACACACCAAGTGACTGGACCGCCTACAGACATTCTAAAGTCAGAGAAGGTGAGTGGATTGTTCACCCTTTGAAGCTAACTGGCCAGATCCAGGGAAGACTTTACAGGGACCAGGAGAACAGTATAAACCTGTTTAAAAACAATTTGGTAGATGGCAAAATGGCTTGTTGGATATGGGTACTTGCCTTGGGCCTAATAAACCTGACAACCTGCATTTAATCCCCAAGATACATGAGGAAAAAGAGAGAAAAGTAACTACCAAAAGATGTCCATACATGCACATGGCAAACGAGCACACATACACACACACACACACACACATACACTCTCAGTGCTAGGAGGGAGAACACAGAGGGGAAGGGAGGGGAGAGGGAGAAGCCCTTGTCCCATAAAAAGGATTTCTAAGTATACAATATCCATTTAAAATAAATTTTTTGTGGGTCTTATTTCTGATCTTTTAGAAGAACTGTAAAGTAAATGCAGGTTGAGATGTTCCATCTTGAGCACAGTTTTAGTGGTCTATAACAATCTCTGGGCTAACATGTGTATGTGTGTGTGTGTGTGTGTGTGTGTGTGTAGATTGTTTTGACTTGGTTTGGGGTTTTTGTTTTTTATTTTTAAAGAAATTTGGCATGATTCTTGCTTTAGCAGAAATTTCACCTTGTTAGAAAACTAGATGAATAAGTAGAATAGAAACTGTAGCCCACTCTCCCAGCTTCTGATAACAATGCTATCCAGCTGAGAGACTCAGGATAAAAAGGCAGCTCCTTGGGAGTACAGCTTAAAAGCACAGATAGAAACTGGCCAGGGAGTGAAGCTGTGGTGAATGACTTAAGACGATCCCAAAAAGGAAACCAGGCTAACAGTGAGGGTATGTCGGGCCAGCCAGTGCAATCTGAACATTTAGCTCAGACTGAGTCTCTTGGTAAAAACCACATGCTGAATGAGCTATAATAATCACAGTCTGAATACATCTTGGCTTTTATTGATTCTGCAGCTCATTCATTATTGAGAGAGAGTAAAAGTGAACATGTTTTACAAAAGATGAACTTCTGATTTTTTTTCCTTCAATGATACAATTTGGGAGCATATAACATCATGGCCTCAAGGGAAGATTTAGAAGATTCTGATCAACTCTCTAAATGAAAGATACTTGCTCAGATCTACAGATTAACATGCTGAAGAAAGGCCCAGGGAAGCTGGACAGAGAAACCAGAGCAAAGGAGACATTAATTAATTCCCTTCCTCTGTAGGAACCAGGAGTCCCTTAATATACATCAGCCTTTACTACAACCAAGGAATGCTAACATCTAACTTACACATGATTTTATAAGAAGATGTGGAATGTGATTCAAATGGAGAGTCATAGCACCTGGCATACTCTTAACTTCCTGTTGTTGGTAGGCTCTCTAGGGAGTAATTATTAGAGTGTTGGACTAATCTTTACCATCGTAGTGAAGGTGGTTTGAGCTTCATCTCTTGATGTCCCTAGTGACATTATACCTAGTGGAAGTCACCGTCAGAATTACTAACTTTATCAAAAACAAATGAACCAAGAATAAAAGCAATATACTGAGAATATAATGAAACAATTCTGTCATTAATACACCTGTCATGCAAGTGTAAAGACCCTAATTCAGATTACCTAGGTCCCATAAGCAAAACAAACACTTCAATAACTTTGACTCCAGAAGGGGACAGTGGAAGGGACAGGCTAATCCCTGGAGCTCTTTGGCCAGTGAGTGCAGCCAATTGGTGGCCATTGGGTTCAATGAGTTACCATATCTCAAAAGACAAGGTAAATAATAAGGAAACCCCTGACATTGATCCTTCACCTATGCACACACAAACATACGTGCTCTCACTCCCCACTGACCCTCTCTCTCTCTCTCTGCCTTCTCTCTCTCATACATACATACACATTCACATACAAACACATACACACACACACACACACACACGCACACACACACACGCACACAGTCACAGGTACCTGAATATAGATCCTGTATATATGTACACAAACATACAAGCACGCATAAAATAAGAAATAAGGTTCACTGTCTGATTGGCTACCATAACAATCTTAATTGATATATAGAGAAAAAATATAGATTTAACACATAGTTCTTTCAATGAAATGCATACAAAGAATATCCTATTAGATTTCATCCATATACATTTTGATGGA
Source organism: Apodemus sylvaticus (assembly GCF_947179515.1). Classification (NCBI taxonomy): domain Eukaryota; kingdom Metazoa; phylum Chordata; class Mammalia; order Rodentia; family Muridae; genus Apodemus; species Apodemus sylvaticus. The sequence goes on along the minus strand of NC_067485.1, from coordinate 82,865,623 downwards.
AGTTGATAAATATATACTTCCTTGCTCCCTAGAAAGTTATTTGCGGATCATTCAGTATTACTGGTTTTCTATTTCAGTGTATGTGTCAGAGCTTTGAATAGTCTTGGGAATGTCCAGCTCACCCTTTCTCTCCATTATGGATTTAATTTTCCTGGGTTTCTCCCCATCATGGACTACAATGACTTCTGCTGGCCTTGCCCACTATAGTAGGCTTCTCCCTGATGTCTGTGAGTGCAACATTAGCTCCATGCTGTGGCTAGAACACTTGAAGATGTATGTGAGGAGACCTGGGTTCCATTTCAGATCTCTGGGACCAGCTCTGACACCCTACAGATGTTTTTATTTTTTGTTTGTTTGTTTTTTATGAACTATATGAGAAAACAGAAGTGAGAAATTTAGTAAGTATAGCTTTCTTTGATCAGGAAAAAGCTGAATTTTTTTCTTTTACTAGAATGAAGTATAGTAATCCATAGTATTCATTAGGAAATAAAACTTGACATGGAACTTCTCAGACAGACTTCTCTTCTCTTCTCTTCTCTTCTCTTCTCTTCTCTTCTCTTCTCTTCTCTTCTCTTCTCTTCTCTTCTCTTCTCTTCTCTTCTCTTCTCTTCTTCTCTCCTCTCCTCTCCTCTCATATCTTCTCTTCTCTTTTCCTCTCATTTTTTTGTGTGAACATATGTATAAGTGTATGCATGAGTACATGTGGACGTATATGCAGGCATGTGCGTTCATGGAGAGGTGTATATTTACTGTGAAAGCCAGTGGTCCACACCTAGTATTATTTTGTAATGGTACCCTATATATTATACTATACCCTATATACCTAATTATACCCGATATATATAGTATTATTTTGTACTGGTACTCTATATACTATTTTCCTGAGGAAGGATCACTCCCTGAAACCCAAGTTTGGTGATTGGCTAAACTGGCAAGATGGTGAGCCCCAAGAATGAATGCTCCCATCTCTGCCTCTGTAGTTCTGGAATTAGCATCACATGCCATTTCACGTGGCTATTTATATCAGTCAGAGAACATAACTGAAGGCCTTGTGCTTGAGAAGAAAGTGAATTATTAGCAGAATCTTCTCTCCAGATCTCTAGTGGGGTTTGTTGAGATCTGTGCATTAGAAGTTTACTTAAATAACAGGATTGGCTGACTCAAACTCACTTATTTATCCAGAAATCTAAAGGGCAGGTTAGATTCAGAAATCTATGGTTCAGTGCTAAAATACCTGACTAGTATGGATAAAGCCCTAAAGTCAATCATTAGCAGAGAAAACTTACCCAAAACTCCCTACAAAGTGATACAAATCCTTAGTTCATTGGGACAACAAAAAGATTTTCAGGTGTGGGTCCCTCCAAATTATATTTTCTGTTGGTGTTGGTGTTGTTTTGTATATTACATATTTATTAGAGATAGAGTTTCACATATTTCAGGTTATACTCTACCTTGCTGTTTTTCCAAGAATTATTTTAAATTTCTTATCCTCCTGTCTCCACCTCCCAGAGGCTGGGATTACAAGCTTGTGCCACCATGTCCTGTATATGTAGCACTGTGGATCAGGTACACTAGGCAAGCATTCTACTCACTGAGCTACCTCTCCCCAGCCCTGGGTTCCTTCTCTTTCTGAACTGGGACTCATAATTACTATTAGAATATCATTTTGTAGTGTTGTTCTAAACATAATTTGTGGGTAATTCTATGCCAGGTACAGTGATGCATAGCGGTAACAAAACTATTTCTAAAAACAAGTGCTTTTCCTCTAGAGCCCATACTCTAGGCTGTAGTAAGATTGTTCTGTATGTGGGATGCATAACATATTTGTATTTTAAAATCTGTCAGATCATTTGCCACTTTAAAACTCTTGCAAAGAAACCAGAAACATTTGATAGTTTCTATGAAATACTGTGGTCAGATAGTAATAGGTGACAGTTCTTACCCCCACTGGGAGCTAGAAAAAGCTAATGCAATCCCTGTAACTAACAGGTGACAACTGGCACAATCAGCTCAGCATAAATTTTAAGGTAAGTCAAATCAGATCTGTGTGTCTTTTGAAACTCAGAAACTACAAAACATGAATGAAAAAGACAAAAACTTTCTTTTCTTTTCTTTTTTTATTAGATATTTGCTTTATTTACATTTCAAATGGAATCCCCTTTCCTCAGTATCCCTCTGAAAAACTCCTATCTCTTACCCATCTGTCTGCTCACCAACCCCTTCCCTTCTTTCCTGACTTGCATTCCCCTATTCTGGGACATCAAGCCTTCATAGGACCAATGTCCTCTCCTCTCATTGAAGTCTGAAATGACCATCTTCTGCTACATATGTAGCTGGATCCATGGGTCCCTCCATGGCTCTTTGATTGACGATTTAGTCCCTGGGAGCTCTGGGGTTACTAGTTGGTACATATTATTGTTCCTGCTACGGGGCTGCAAACCTCTTCAGCTCATTGGGTCCTTTCTCTAGCTGCTCCACTGGGGAGCTTATGTTTAATCTATTGGTTAGCTGTGAGCCATGGATATTTTCTGTTGTATTCTGTAGCTGCCTGCAGCTACTATGAACTGGTTTGCTGGAACAGAAGCTGAGGGATATATGAAGGAGCGAAAAGAACGAGGCCAGGATGATAGCTTACTGATGGGGGCCCCAACTTTAATCGAGGTCAGACCTTTTAACAGTTTGGGCAAGACCCTCCCCCGAGACTCCAGGCTGAGTTCTGGGGAAGTCGTCTGGCAGTCCTTGGCTCTACTGCTCAGGCAGCTGGGTGGGTCACCTGCTTAATTCCAGAATTCATAGATCTGGAGGGACAATGAACTTCACCTTCACTCTGAACACTCCACCCTAGGTGGAGCAGGATCCTGACTAGCATGGGATTCCCTGCTCAACCAAGGCTAGGAGAAGTTCACCTTGACCAATGTCAAGTTCATCTGAGCATTCCACCCAAGGATAAAAACTCCTGCTGTAACCTACTTCCCCATTATGCCCTAAAGTCAGATTCCTGCCCGAAGCCCTTGTCCTGGGTCAAGGTCAAGTTCCTACCATGTAGCATGACACCCCATTAGGGCTCTGTACATTTCATCTACTTCCAATCAGGATCAAAGTATTGACACTTTGGTCTTCCTTCTTCTTGAGCTTCATGTGGTCTGTGAATTATATCTTGGGTATTCTGAGCTTTGGGGCTAATATCCACTTAACAGCAAGTGTTTACCGTCTGTGTTCTTTTGTGATTGGGTTACCTCACACAGGATGATATTTTCCAGCTCCATCCATTTGCCTAAGAATCTCATGAATTCATTTTCTTAATAGCTGAATAGTACTCCATTGTGTAAATGTACCACATTTTTTGTATCCATTCCTCTGTTGAGGGACATCTGGGTTCTTTCCAACTTCTGGCTATTATAAATAAGGCTGCTATGAACATAATGAAACATGTGTCCTTATTACAAGTTGGAGCATCTTCAGGGTATATGCCCAGGAGTGGTATAACAAGTTTACAAAATTATCCTGTTCATACATGGTGAAGAAGCAGAAAGAAGAGGGTGAGGAGTTTAAGGTCATTCTCAGCTACATAGTGAGTTCAAGATACATGGAACCCTATATTAAAATACTAAACAAAAAAAATTTTTAAAGAGAATTTAAGTGCACAGTTCTTGGGAAAGAAAACATAATAAAAATGCATTATTTCATTAGAAAAAGTAATATTAAATGTTCTTGTAAAATGCTCTGTATTGTCAGTATTCAGCTAATGTGTCAGTATACACCTAAGTGTAGCCAACCCTTCAGAGCCATGGAATCCATTTGAGGTTAATATCTCAAGGAAAAATACTATACCTTACATATTGCTTATTAATTCACTGTTTCACTGTGACTTTTTTTAGTTATAAATGATAAATATTCCAATAAAATGAAAGGCTGTATGACGATAGGCATATGACCACATGTGATGTATGAGTCCTAATATTACAATCTAACAATGCTCCCATGCTGGGCCACTTTCCCCAAACAACATATATAGCAAGCGAAAGCATATTAGTTAGGGTTAAGTATATGAACTCTACAGACCAATATTTTATAGTGAGCATGATTTGAAGAAAGGTAAGAAACCCACAGCTAGATATCATTAAATACAAACATCTAAAAAAACATATATACATTTTAACGAGATGGTATAGTTGCTTATTCATGAAAAAATAAACAGGGAAATCTGCCATCATGCTACATGCTTGGTTATAGGTCATAAGTTATATTGGGCCCAAGGGACAAACAGAATGTGAGTTTACTCCACAAGCAGGAGCTGAAACACTTAGTCTGAGACCAGGGTTCTGTCACCTCTGAGTCACAGACATGCCTTCAGTTGTGAGCAGAGAACAGCATCTCTGTAAAAGGCCAATTGTTTCACAACCATTCCTCAGCAACATCTGCACCAACATCCACATCCAGTACATGGGAACAAACAACTGGTAATTACTACTGGGCATACTACATCTCACATCACAATAGGGAAATATGCTTGAAGTATAACGTATGAAATTGTTCCTCACTGAACAGGTTTCAAACATGGACTACTATAAATGCTAGAAAAGCAATCTTTCATCTAGCTACACCTTCAGGCCATAAAACATTCTAAAATAGATATGTCTGCTTTAAAATCTTATGAAAAAATGTTTGTGTAATGTGAAAGAAGTTTTTAAAACAGACTCTTCTGTTGCCTTCAGTTATGTGAAATAGAATATATGACTGTGGTTGTGGTTGATCTTCGTTGGGTCAAATTGTTAGTAATTTTGTCAATGTGATTAAAAAACATGGAAGAATAAGACATCAGTGTGAAACTAATAGATATTTTTCTTCTGAAATATAAAGTTTAAAGAGATAGTTGGCATTTTGTGTTTTATGTTTTGAGTCTTGCCATTGTATATTCTGAAATGTTCACTGAGTTGGTAAATGAATTAATCAGTAATGAAGGGAAAAGTCTCAGACACCATGGTTGATCTGGTGATGGAAAATATTACTTTCTTTACTGGAAAGCAAACAGTGACTTGTTTAGACCTCTCACTTCTGATTTCCTCGTCAGCATACATGTACCTCCTAGGAATACATGTAGTCTGGAAACAAAATTGCCAAAAAACTTTCCAGAGAAGTTGAACAAAGCCTTTACTAACCAAACCAAATACTCCCTTCTTCCTTTGTCTGTGCCTTAAGTGTAATGGAAACAGTACCAAAGTTAATAGGTGTCAATGAAGTTTATACCCACAACATTAGTCCATATCTCTATTACCTTGGTACATAAAAATACACATGGGAAGTAATACCATAAATTCTGTTGAAGAATGTGGGTGCCTTCAGAGGCCCCGTGAGGACATTGGGAGCCTTTTGTGGACATTCACTACCTTATTTATTGAGGAAGTTTCTCAGTTGAACACCAAACTCTCTGAAATGGCTATTCTAGCCAGCTCTCTTACTGCAAGGACCCCTCTCCTCCACTGGACACTCATGTGTGTTCTGAGTACTAGAACTTCATCCCTCATACATTCACTGAAAGATCATTACCTCATAAGCTAACTGGAGTCACAGGAGTGTCATTTTTAAGCAGAAAATTATTTTGATTAAAGAAGACTCTGTGTCTTCCATGAAGCCACAATTACTCTGATACTTAAACTACAAAAAGACCCTACAGAGAAGAACTTCAGACCAATTTCCCTTGTGAATATTGATGCAAAAATACTCAATAAAATTCTTGCAAACCAAATCCAAGAGTGCATCAACATAGTAAAAGCAATATACAGCAAACTACTAGCCAACATCAAACTAAAAGGAAAGAAACTCCAAGCAATCCCACTGAAATCAGGTACTAAACAAAGCTATCCACTCTCTCCCTACCTATTTAATATAGTACTAGAGGTCCTAGCCAGAGCAATTAGACAACAAAAAGAGGGCAAAGGGATACAAATTGGAAAGGAAGAAGTCAAAATATCATTATTTTCAGATAATATGATAGTATACTTAACCGACCTCAAAATTCTACCAGAGAACTCCTAAACCTGATAAACAACTTCAGCAAAGTGGCTCGATATAAACTTAACTCAAACAAATCAGCGATCTTCCTGTTAGTTGCGAGACCTGTGATGTCATATAGGTGACAATTAGGACAGTGTAACTATAGGTCTGTTGCCAAGGCAACAGCCAATATATACGCAGAATTCAATGGCCCACCTTTACCTGTAATTTATGTCATCACCCATATATAATTGGGTAGTGTTTCTCCCCTTCTCTCTTTCTTTTCCTTCCTTCTTCCCACCCGCTACACCTTTCCCCATCCTGAATTAAGCCCCACGTGGAACTGTTTGGCCTGGTATATCTCATTGCGGCCCACATCTCCACCGCATCCCCGCAGCCCACGTGGGAGGCAGACAGGTGACCTGTGCTGCGGTGTAGGCAGACAACCTGTGTGGAAAAAAACACTTCCTATACTCAAAGGATAAACAGGCTGAGAAAGAAATTAGAGAAACAACTCCCTTAATAATAGTCATATATAATATAAAATAGCTTGGTGTGACTTTAACCAAGCAAGTAAAAGAACTATATGACAAGAACTTCAAGTCTCTGAAGAAAGAAATGGAAGAAGATTCCAGAAGATCTCCCATGCTCATGGATTGGCAGGATTAATAAAGTAAAAATGGCCTTCTTGCCAAAAGCAATCTACAGATTCAATGTCATCCCCATAAAAATTCCAACTCAATTCTTCATAGAGCTAGAAAGAGCAATTTGCAAATTCATCTGGAATAACAAAAAGCCAAGGATTGCAAAAACTATTCACAACAATAAAAGAATTTCTGGCAAAATGACCATGACCTCAAGCTATATACTATAGAGCAATCATGTCACTATTTGCAGATGATATGATAGTATACTTAAGTGACCCAAAAAATTCCACCAGAGAACTCCAACTTCAGCAAAGTGGCTGGTTATAAAATCAACTCAAACAAATCAGTACTCTTCCTATATTCAAAGGATAAAAAGGCTGAGAAAGAAATTAGAGAAATGACACCCTTCACAATAGTCACAAACAATATAAACTAACTTGGTGTGACTCTAACCAAACAAGTGAAATATCTATGTGACAAGAACTTCAAGTCTTTGAAGAAAGACTTGAAGAAGACCTCAGAAGATGGAAAGATTTCCCATGCTCGTGGATTAGCAGGATTAATGTAATAATTTTGTACATAATCTGTATATACACTGCCAAAAGCAATATACAGATTCAAGGCAATCTCCATCAAAATCCCAATTCAATTCTTCATAGAGTAAGAAAGAGCAATTCTCAAATTCATCTGGAATAACAAAAAACCCAGGATAGCTAAAACTATTCTCAAAAGTAAAAGAACTTCTGGAGGAATCAGTATCCCGGACCTTAAGCAGTACTACAGAGCAATAGTGTTAAAAACTGCATGGTATAGGGAGAGTGACAGACAGGTAGGTCAATGAAATAGAACTAAATACCCATAAATGAACCCACACACCTATAGTCACTTGATCTTTGACAAAGGAGCTAAAACCATTCAGTGGAAAAAAAGCCTTTTCAACAAATGGTGCTGGTTCAACTAGTAGCTAGCATGCAGAAGATTGCAAATCGATCCATTCTTATCTCCTTGTACTAAGCTCAAGTCCAAGAGAATCAAGGACCTACACATAAAACCAGACACACTGAAACTAATAGAAAAGAAACTGGGGAAGAATCTTGAGCACATGGGCATAGGGGAAATTTTCCTGAACAGAAAAACAATAGCTTATGCTCTAAGATCAAGAGTTCACAAATGGAACCTCATAAAATTACAAAGTTCCTGCAAGGCAAAAGATACTTTCAATAGGACAAAATGGCAACCAACAAATTAAGAAAACATCTTTACCAACCCTACATCAGACAGAAGGCTAATATGCAATATATACAAAGAACTCAAGAAGTTAGACTTCAGAGAGCCAATAACTCTATTAAAAATGTTCAACATCCTTAATCATCAGGGAAATGCAAATCAAAACAACCCAGAGATTTGACCTCACACCAGTCAGAATGGCTAAGATCAAGAACTCAGGAGACAGCAGGCGCTGGTGAGGATGTGGAGAAAGAGGAACATTCCTCCACTGCTGGTGGGATTGCAAGCTGGCAAAACCACTCTGGAAATCAGTCTGGCAGTTCCTCAGAAAACTGGGTATGATAATACTGAAGGACCCTGTTATACCACTCCTGGGCATATACCCAGAAGATTCTCCAGCATATACTAAGAACAAATGATCCACTATGTTCATAGCAGCCCTATTTATAATAGCCAGAAACTGGAAAGAACCCAGATGTCCCTCAATGGGGGAATGGATACAGAAAATGTGGTTTATTTACACATTGGAATACTACTCAGCTATTCAAAACAATTAAATCATGAAATTCTTAGACAAATGGGTGTAACTGAAAAATATCATCCTGAGTGAGGTAACCCAATCACAAAAGAATACACATGGTATGCAGTAACTGATAAGTGCATATTAGCCCAGTAGCTTGGAATACCCAAGATACAATTCACATATCAAATGATGCCCAAGAATAAGGAAGAACAAAATATGGATACTCTGGTCCCTCTTAGAAGGGGGAACAAAATACACACAGGAGGAGATAAAGAGACAAAGTGTGGAGCAGAGACTGAGGGAAAAGCATTCCGAAACTACCCCACCTAGTGATCCATCCCATATAGTTACAAAACCCAGACACTATTATTGATGCCCGCAAGTACTTGCTGACTGGAGCCAGATATAGCTGTCACCTGGGAGGCTCTGCTAGTGCATGACAAATACAGAGGAGGATACTCTCAGCCAGGCATTGAACTGTGCTCAGGGTCCCCAATGGGGGAGCTAGAGAAAGGACCCAAGGAGTTAAAGGGGTTTGCAGCACCATAGGAGGAACAAAGATATGAACCACCCAATAATCCCAGAGCTCCCAGGAACAAAAACATCTAGTAGATAGTACACATGGTGTTACCCATGACTCCAGATGCATAAGCAGCAGAGGATGACCTTGTTGGACATCAAATGGAGGAGAGGCCCCTGGTCCTGGAAAGGCTTGATGCAGTAGTATAGGTGAATACTAGGACAGGGAAGCAGGAGGGGGTTGATTGGGAAACAGGGGGAGGGGAAATGGCTTATGGGATTTTCATGGAGGTGGGGACCAGGAAAGGGGAAATCATTTGAAATGTAAATAAATATATCTAATAAAAAAACTGCATGGTATTGGTACAGTGACAGGCAAGTAGATCAATGGAATAGAACTGAAGATGCAGAAATGAATCCACATACCTATGATCACTTGATCTTTGACAAAGGAGCTAAAACCTTGCTGTGGAAAAAAGACAGCATTGTCAACAAATGGTGTTGGTTCAACTAGCAGTTAGCATGTAGAAGAATGCAAATCAATCCATTCTTAACTCTTTGTATGAAGCTCAGGTCCAAGTGGATCAAGGACCTCCACATAAAACCAGATACAGTGAAACTAATAGAAAAGGAAGCAGGGAAGACCCTCGAGCACATGGCCACAGGGAAAAAGTTCCTGAACAGAACACCAGTAGCTTATGCTCTAAGATCAAGAATTGACAAATGGGACCTCATAAAATGCAAAGCTTCTGTAAGGCAAAGGACACTGTCAATAGGACAAAATCGAAATCAACAAACTGGGAAAAGATCTTTACCAACCCTACATTCAATAGAGGTCTAATATCTAATATATACAAAGAACTTAAGAAGTTAGACTTCAGAGAAGGAAATAACCATATTAAAATTGGGGTGTATCTTCCCCCAGCTTTTGAGGAAGGATTTCCGAACCTCCATGCTAGCCACTGGCCTTTTGTTCTTCAAAGAGCAATACAGCCTCCTGTTTATTTACCTGCTAGCCACTAGCTACACCTGAGCTAGCCTGTGGTGGAGCATTGAAGTCCTTCGATCTGCCAGACCTACAGTTTCCGGAATCAAGCAGGCCACCCGCTGAGAGTGGAGCCAACACACACTGAGCCAGTCTCAAGAGATTCACTCCATAGCCCATATATTGTCAAATCACCACATAAATTTTACATCAGGAACAGCAACTATTGTCCTGATGTCATTTCTTTCCCGCCACCCCACATCAATCCCCAGCTTCTCTTTCAGGGACTGAGCTCACTGTAGCTGTGGGCAGCAACATTAGGGTACAGAGCAAAACAATGAATTCTCAACTGAGAAATACTGAATGGCTGAGAAGCACCTAAAGAAATGTTCAACATCCTTAGTCATCAGGGAAATTCATATTAAAAGAACCCTGAGATTCCACCTCACACCAGTCAGAATGGTCAAAAACTCAGGTGACAACCTATGCTGGTGAGGATGTGGAAAAAGAGGAACACTTGGTGGGATTTCATGCTGGTAAAATCACTATTGAAATCAATTTGGTGGTACAACAGAAAATTGGACATAGTATTACCAGTAGACCCAGCTATACCACTCCCGGGCATATACCCAGAAGATATTCCAATATGTAATAAGGACACATGCTCCACTATGTTCATAGCAGCCTTATTTATAATAGCCAGAAGCTGGGAAGAATCCAGATGTCCCTCAACAGAGCAATAGATACAGAAAATTTGGTATATTTACACATTGGAGTACTATTCAGCTATTAAAAACAATGAATTCATGGATAGAACTAGAAAACAACACAATCACTAAAGAACACACATAGTATGCACTCACTGATAAGTGGATATTATCCAAGAAGTTCGGAATATCCAAAATACAATTCATAGACCACAAGAAACTCAAGAAAAAGGAAGAGCGAAGTATGGATACTTTGGTCCTTCTTAGAAGTGGGAAAATACCCATGGGTGGAGATACAGAGACAATGTGTGGAGCAGAGACTGGAGGAAAGGCCATCGAAAGACTGACCCACCTCAGGGTCCTTTCTATATATAGCCACCAAACCCACTCACTATTGTGGATGCCAACAAGGATTGCTGACAGGAGGCTGATATAGCTGTCTCCTGAGAGACTCTGCCAGTATCTGAAAACTACAGAGGTGGGTGCTCTCAACCAACCATAGGACTGAGCACAAGGCCCCCAATAGAGGAGCTAGAGAAAGAACCCATGGAGCTGAAGGAGCTTGCAGCCCCATAGGAGGAACAACAATATGAACCAACCAGTTCCCTCAAGCTCCCAGGGACTAAACCACCAACCAAAGAGTATGGTTTGGGACCCATGTATGGGGGGCACCAAAGAGTATGGAGGAACCCATGGTTCCAGCTGCATATGTAGCAGAGTATGGCCTTGTTGAATATCAAAGAGAGAAGTCCTTGGTCCTGAGAAGGCTTGATGACCCAGTATAGGTGAATAACAGGACAGAGACGCAGGGGTGGGTGGGTTGTTGAGCAGGGGGAGGGGAATGGGATAGAGGAAACCAGGAGAGAGGATAACATTTGACATGTAAATAAAGAAAATATCCAAGAAAAAACAGGAAAAAAGTAAACAATAAATAAATTTTAAAAGGGGGGAGGGGAAGAAGCCTTTGTGCTATAAATGATTCTGATCAAAGCCTCCTTAATTTGCAGTAATGTGAGTGACTTAACCAATAAAATAATAACAGACATCCTAGAGTGTTATGTGATACATTTTAGATCTCATATCAAAATTAATAATAGCAGTATATACAGAGAAATTTGAAAACACACCAAAGCCCAAAATGATATTTTATCCAAATTGGCAACAACAGTGAATATTCAGACTTCTAGAGAGAAGAATAAAAGTCCCCACAATGCCTGAAAACTAGACAGCTTCCAGAAGAGTCATTATATTTGTTCTCCACAAAGAGTTCTTTTGAGAGAAAAATAGCTTTCTCCATGGTGGTCTTTGCCCCAGAATAATATATACCAGGTTTCCATTTTAAAGTTCAAGTTCTCACTCTTCAGGTCTGTGTCATTATCTCTTTTACGCCCCTGCTTTGTGTGTCTTTTCAGTGTTTGCTTTGACTATAATGATACCATTATGACTCATTCTGACATTAGATCAAGCCGCAGGCCTCTATGGCTGTCTCATTGTAAAGGTGACTCACAAATTTAATCAAGCTGTGTGAACACTGCTCAACATTTCCTAATATGTACAAGTTTCAATTCTATGAACACAATAAACCTTAATTAGCATTTCTGAGTATCCATTCTTACTACACCCATATCTACTGTGGATTAGAAACTTAGAAACGTAACAGGTTCATGTAGTCAATGTTTTTCTTCTTTGTCTCCCAAGTTCAAAACTTCAGTGCTATATTAATTACAGCTGACTTTTGAGACTCCTTGTACATATGCATTTTCATGAGTGTAGCACATTATAAGATCACTTACAAAAAAATTTTACATTTCATAAGTGGTATTAAATTAGAATTACTAATTTTTATTAGTTATTGATTTTTATGTAAATTACAGAATATTTTTTTAAAAATTCCAAAATTTATACTTTATTTGAATAAATACTCTTTGAATTTGTTTTTCCGTGATTCTAAGTTCATAACTGTTTTGATGTAATATAAAATATGTATATTTTAGATCTTTTCTTTTTATGAGTAAATAAAATCCTCCAAAATTAGAGAAAGGGTCAGAGACTCTTACTAACAGAGTAGTAATTTAGATGAATCATAAATATTTGATAATATTATTCTTATTGCATTTGGTCACAAAATTTTGTCCTTCTTCAAACATGTGTTGAAATATAGGACATAACTTATAAGTACAAAACTGATAATTTAATTTATCAGGAACAGTCTAACTGAACTGGTTTATTTATTGTAAAAAGTTAGCATCTCTTGTTGATATTCAAAAGGTTTTAGTATCTTTCATCTAGCTACAACCACAATGTTAGCAATAAAACAAGAAAACTAGAGGGGTCTTCTTGACATGTTACATTGATATTTGGTAGAAATATTCAAATATTAGCTTTTTTTTCCTTAACCATTTTACAAATATTTACTACAGTTAGTACAGGCTGTCACTTGTCTGCAGAAAACAAATGGTAGTGAACATGGGTCTAAGAGAAGTTTCCAAAGGGAAGCTAGAGAAATGGGCCTAACCTAGTAATAAAGTATAATGTCACAGAAGTTAAAAAAGACCAAATATTCTCAACATATAAAAGGTAAAGCAAAAATATGGCCTGACCAATACTTACTTTCTTTATAATGTTAATATAAATATATAAGTATATGATATAATATGCTGTTTATATAGTATATATATGATATTTTTTGTATAAATATAATATACAATACAATTATATAAGTAATCTTATATATACAGTTTACACACAACTCAAAAATGCTATATAATATTGCCAGATGAATGGTATTATGATTTTCTGGTCAACAATCTCAATTTCTAAACTGGTCCATTTTTATTGCTACATGAGGTACCTAAAGCATGTTCTCTATTTCAAATGGGTCTACATTTAGCTCACAGTTTTGGAGGTCTTGAGGCATAGCAGCAGTCGGGCTCTGATAAGGGTCTTCTGGGTCCATCACATGACAAGTGACATCATGGTGAGGAGAAACTGTGAACTGGGTGGATCATACATTATTTGAAACACCATTCTATTTTCAGATCTAATACACTCCTAGGAGACCCAACATCATTAATCCATCGATGAGGATAAAGTTCAGTGATTGAACCTTCCCCAGAATACTGTATCCTAAAGGTAATACAAGCTTAACTACAGAACACTGGATACCAAGCTTTTAATGCATGAATCTTTGGGAGACAAAAACAAAAAGCAAAAAACAAAACAAACAAACAAAAATAACCTACTCAATACCTAATTCAAAATTCTCTCGATTTAATCAATGAGGGTAGAACTGTGAATGCCTTAATTATATTTCTTTCTTATTTCTTTCTCTCTTTTTTTGTAATACAGAATCTTCTGCATGTCAGGATGACCTCAAACTAGCTATACAGGTTTATCATAACCTGATCACTCTGCTTCCACTTTACCATAACACCAAAGCTTGACCAAAGGCCAGGTGCATTCTAGGCACACTGACCTACCTCTCCAGCCCTGAATTTCAATTTTGATTATGAAAGTGGAGTTTGTATATGAAAACACTATGGTAGATAAAGATCAGGTCAGCTAATCTCAGACTTTACTTGGATGCTTTGCACCTCAAAGACTGAGTTGGCCTCTTGATGCCTCCTCATGGACATGATAAGGTTTAAGAAAAGAAATCCTTAACGTGTCTAAGGTAAATTATAATTCCCTGACAATGGTGGCTGATATAGCAACTTCTTCCTTGAATTTGTCATAACTTAGAAGTGAAATTGCTAGATTTAGACCCTAGACCCTGTATATGTCCATCATCATCAAAACAGGAAAAGAACCTAAACTATGCATTCAAGAAAATCTAACTCTCCAGAACGACTCAAGGTCCGGGAAGTCATCTGCTTCTCTCAATGCATTTACATGTCTCATGATCAAATATAGAGAAAAACTCCCTTGATTCTGACATCAAGACCTATAAAATCTCTAAGAGCTATCCTAGAATAAACAGGTACCTACTTGTTTTCAGTCATCAGAGACCTCTCAGCAGTGACCCCAGCTGACTTGCTTTAAATGTCATCTGCAGATGTGTTTGCTTAGAACACTTATCCAATTCTCTTTTGTGATATTTTCGCAACCGATGGAATTTCTCAGCAAGCTGGCATCCCATCTCCTACTGGAAGTTGAGATTTAACTGTCCTGAGAAAGACTAAGGATTCTTTTGCCATCATCCCTAGTATCTCTTTCAAGCTCTAGAAAGAAGCATGTATGCATGTATGTAGTCCTACTTTCAAAACTATATGTTTTTCAATTCAGAGACAATTACTTGACAAATTTTGGCTCATTTTAGGCTTTCTCTCTCTAACATTATAGAGTAAAATAATAGTCCTTGCCATAGACCCTGAGACCCTACAGGAGATCTCCCAGAAGAAAATGCTTAAGTTTGTTGAGAATATATTGACATTTTGATAATTTAATAAAATAGTAAGTAAAACTAGGAGATTCATTAACTTTACCTCTATCACTTGATTATTACTTGGAATGTATTTAAAAATGTAGAAATAGAAATATTCTGCAATGCTTAGGACCTGTAATCATATCATATGACTTAAATAGCATGTCTGTCATAGTCTAGTCTATGTGAACTTGGCAGCAGATCTGTGTCTATATATATATATATATATATATATATATATATATATATATATATATATGACATATATTCATTCATACAAACAAATACTGCTGTAACAACAAAATTTATCATCATTCTCTATTATTTTTCCCATGTGTACCTGTAAATGAGTAATAATATCAATCCCCAGGGTGAAAAAGAAGTCTTTAAAAAGACTGAAAATGAGTTTACAACTGTGTAAAGCTCATATGAGACAAATAGAACAGAGCAAATCTACCATTCCTAATCTTAAGAACCTTTTGAAGGGTTATTTTTATATCTCACATTCAATATCTGAGTAACAATTCATAAGTTTCTTAAATTATTGAGCCAGTGAATTTTGAGCAGGATGTGGCCAAATTGTAGATGCATCACCTAGGGGCATAGTGTGCAATGCTGCAGGCATAAGGACAGTCTCTCTCTCTCTCTCTCTCTCTCTCTCTCTCTCTCTCTCTCTTTCTCTCTCTGTCTCTGTCTCTCTCTCTCTCTCTCTCTCTCTCTCTCTCTCTCTTCTCTCTCTGTCTCTGTCTCTCTCTCTCTCTCTCTCTCTCTCTCTCTCTCTCTCTCTCTCTCACACACACACACACACACACACACACACACACACACACTTCCATTATGCCAGCCCCATGAGACACCATGCCAATATCATAAATGCTTTCATGATGAGCCAATGACCCAGAAGAAATGGAGACATAGGACCCCCAGGGCAGGTGGAATCATATGAAGATCGAGTTGTGAGAGAAGGGCACAAAGGTTTAAGCTGATACTTGATTTTGCATTTCACAGTCCTTTCACCTCAGCAACAATATGGTAGGTCAGACCTGTTTCCATTTCTTTCTCTAGTATCATTAATAGCTAAAATGGATCAAAGAGCAATGGGTTGGATATGGAGAATAAAGCAAGTGTTTTGCAAGAATGGTCCACTTTCAATACTGAAATTTATTATCATTTCAGAAATAAAATGATTTTAAGTTGCCTACTGTCTTGTTTAATAAACTTTGTGGGGTTTCTTTCTTGTGAAATAAGAGTGGTATATTTAAAATATATAGCAAATATTTATACACATTTCAGACTTTATGCAGAGTCAATCTGTATGTTGAGGTTTTACCCAGTGACATTAAGTTATTCAAATGCTTATAAAATTCTTATTATTTCCAAACACAAACTCCTTTCAAAGGAAGTTGACCAGTGAGTGCCAAAAGAAAAAAGAAAAAAAAAACAAAATGAAAAAGCTGAAATTGTTTCCAGAGCTATGATATGCCCTGGCCAACAAATATAGAACTTAATTACATTGCATAGGATAAAAATTTACTTGGTGAGTAAGCTAATATAAAACTCAATTCTACATATATTGTTTAAAATCTTTTATATAAATATGTGGATTACTCAACATCAAAGACATTATTAGTAACTCCTCTATATCAGTGTCAGCCAATTGAAATTAAACTAGAATTATAATTTGAATAGTGAATAGTGTATAAACTAAAAGTAAATTATTCTGAATATAATTAAATAATATATTACTTAATTTTGTCATTCAAAACTAGCATTTTTAACTTCAGTCAGTATAAAACTTATGGCTGAAGTATGTTGTGTTATTTTGTTCATACTACTTATGTGAAACCCATCAGGTAGCTTATAGTAAGAGTATCTCAGGATGACCCGGATCTTAGATCTTTTAAGGGACAGCTCAGACCTACATCATAATTATGATTCATTTCAGGTTCAATATGATTCCTAAAAACATTACAGGCTTCCCTTCTGCATTCCCCCTCTCTTACATCACTCATTGCTTACAAATGCTGACCCAAGTAATATATCTATGTGAAGGAAGGAATAACTGAGTCACTTAGTCAATTATGCCAGGAAAGTTTTCTAAGTGCATAAGTCATTAAAGTTATTTTAATGATAATACAAAGTAACATTGTCTCTTGATTGTATACTTTATTAACAATTTAGAGACAATGTAAGGATTTTCCCCAAGGCTAGTTTGAAAACCCTATTTTACATATGTTTTTTTTAAATATGGAAGACAGATATCAGACATAATAACAAAACAAATTTAGTTTATTTCTATAGTCATACATCACATCATCATACTTGCATCAATGACAAGCTCTTATGTAATAGTGGGTCTACAGTATTATGATGAAATGAAAAATTCCTACCATCTAATGACATGGTCCCCATGTAACCCCACACTGTGATGCAGTACTGGAATATTTGTAATCACACTGGGCTAAAAATCATTCTATACACTTCCAGTTACACAACAGCATACCACATATAATTATCCAGAGAAAGTAATACTTCAGAACAATAATCCATTGTTAGAGGTTTGTGTATTTGCAGTGCTAGCATTGAAGTCATTATTATTGAGTGTGCTCCTGCTTATAAAAATGTTTTGTTATGCTGGAGGTTATTTTAGCTCATCTATTGTTTACTGAGGCTCTTTATTGAGTAATTGACCTACATCATCTAAGCTACTGTAAGTACACCCTGTAATGTTTACATGGTGACAGAATCATCTAATGATGCATTTCTTAGAACACAACTTGCTGCAAATGATGCATAAGCCTGCTTAGGTAATTGGAGATTTTAATATGATTTCTACCCTGTGCAACAACGGGCATATTTTTAAATATATCCCATACAATGTGTTATATCCAATTAATGTGATATCCTATTAATATATTTTCATAACTGCTTAGGTAATTGGAGATTTTAATATGATTTCTACCCTGTGCAACAACGGGCATATTTTTAAGTATATCCCATACAATGTGTTATATCCAATTAATGAGATATTATATTAATATATTTTCATAATAGTAATATTGTGATCAATATTAATTACAAGGGTAATCTAAAAGTCTATATTACAATAGTGTTTTGAAGACAATATAATTACTGGGAAAAGGACTGGACTAAATACTTCCTAGTACTCATTAGTGAGAATCAATACTGGGTTCTGACAGAACTCTTGAACAACCTTCAGTTTGGTATATATGAATTTCTACTTAGTAATGTTTGTGATGGCTCCAAGGAGAACTGACCCTAGACACAGCCAGGGCTGGGTTTTCATAAAACAAAACCAATTTTACTCCTTAGGCATGTTTTTCTTGTGGGCATTGAATAACAGTAAAATAAAGCTGACAGAAGTTGTTAGGATATATTCCACTAAATAAATAAAAAGGATAATAACAATCTAAGAGTGCCTATTCTTTTTCAACACTGCAAATAACAAGACATTTTTTTTTTAGATATAAGAACTTACATGATTAACTTTTCACAGGTGTTATTAGGCAGGTATAGTTGTTTTGTTCTTTCCATGGTTTGGGAGAATCAGTTGCTATTGTAAAAAGTACCTTCAGTGAGCAAATTCCCTGAGACATTTAATATCATCTCACATATTTCCAGTTAGTATCTAATTGGACTAAGTAGCTGAAATAGGCAAATATCATCTAAAAGTTTAGGTTAAGAGGTAAAGATTTTTTAAGACTCTTACTTGGAGGTATTTCTCCAGGGAAATCCCCAATTATTATTGAAGTGTCTTGCTCCACTTTGCAAAGATCACAGGTACACAGATTTCTGCCATCTGAAAAGATAGAGGCAAAAGAAAATTGAAATGAAACCAGGCATTTAAAAATACTGTGCCTTCTGGGGAATCGTAAAATATTGAGGAATGAGAGCATGCTAGCCCCACATCTTCTACACTAATAGGGATGCTCTTTTCTCCTTAACCTTTAAGGAGAAACTTAGCAGTAGCTCTACATTAGTCATGCTTAACTCTCAGCCAATTAATAATTCCAATTGCGCCTAAGACAGTGATGGTCTAAGACAGTGATTATCTTTGAAGTTGAGAATATTTGTTGGAACTTCTTGGTATTAATGTGTCCTGTTGATCTGATGCCAATATTTATAAGTGATGTTTTATATTGTTTCATATAAAACCTTTTATTTTAAAATTAAGCCATGTCTGTGTGACACATTGAGAGGATTCAGACATATATATCCTAGTTATTTTGAAGGATAAAAAAATTCTCCCCTCGTTATGTAATATTTCATTCATTCTTGTTGAGGAAAACAATCCTAAATGTATTTTACACAATCCAGAACAACTTTGAGAATTCTGTTTTCATGAAAACGTCACATAAGTTTTCAAAGGCTGATGATTAACTGTGTTCTATGACCATGATCCTAGAAATATAAATTCCAGGTTTAGACAATCAGAAATTAGTACTCATAATCCACTCTCAGACTAATCAGTCTTATCCCTGTTAAAACACTAGAACTGAGGAAAAGGTAGTCATAATTCATGGATTACTCTTCAAGTAATAACAATAAATTTATAGCCCACTCATACACACTTCAGTAAGTGACTATATATCCTCAGTTCTGAACAATAAAAGGGAACCATTGTCTTATTTTACATACAAAAACAATCTCTTCTATGTCTGATTCTATAAAATATAGCTGATCATCCATTATTACTGTCTGAAGCCCTTTTTACAATTGAGCAGACTAATAAATTCAATATTTGATTTTCACACTTTAAGCTCATATTTATAAATTTTAATACAACTTGTCACCCCATGTTCTATTTTAATCTCACACACACGCACACACACACACACACACAAACACATGCATATGCATGCATACCTCTACATATTATAGAATCTCTAATATAAAGAAACTCTCACAATCATTAAATCAGTTGGTTTTCTTTTCTTTCTCCCTTTTCACTTTTCAACATTTTATCCAGTGTCTTGCCGTCTTAGCCTTATAGAGAATGCCGTGTTCTCTGTTCTCCCCACACCTCTCTCCATCTGTGTCTCTCTGTCTCTGTCTACACATACACACACACACACACACACATAAACATTATACATATACATCCACATAAACCCAAACATAAGATGTTGTAACATTCATGAGGGTGGGGCACTGTGATCGGGATATTAAAAAAAGTTATAATAACATTCTTAAAATTTGTCCCAAAATTAAAGGATTTTGTTATATGCTATAATTTATAATTACTCAAATTTGTTTTAAAAATAACCAATTTATATCTTAATACAATGTAAGCACAGTTTTTACTTTGTAGCATTACTCTTAAGACTCCTTTCAGTGATGGACATTTCCTAACCTCTGGAAGTGAAAATATTTGCTTATATCTTAGGGTCCTTTGGTCACATCTCTATCTCTAATGGCATCGTCTCTTTTATTACATGTCTTTACACACACACACACACACACACACACACACACACACACAGTTTTTCTAATCTGGTTACAGCAAGTGAAAACATCTTCTGCTTTGTTGTGTAAAACAATAGAAGTGATCACATAAAACTCCAAATCCAAAACCTGGAAGCAAAGCTACTTTTCTCATAGCTATGACAGATTTTCCTTGGACATAAACCTAATAAGTTTTGCCTTAAATGGCAGTGTCATTAAGCTACAATTAATGTGTGTGGTGTTGAGTACATTTGCATGTGGCAGCATCCAGTTCTTACACTTTCGGAATTGCCTCCATTAGTTCATAATGCAATAGCATAGGTGTGGTGAAGCATATCCAAAACATGGCCATGGGTCACAGCTACAGATCCACGAAGGTCTGTGCAGGGATATAGTGTGTGTACATGCTATAGATATTCTCGTGAATTCGCGGCAGCTGTAGTCATCTAATCAAAACTTTCACAAGATTGGGCCCATCAACATTTCATTATGCACTAGGGAGGGGCCACAAATGCACACCTTTAAATAAAATAGCGTTTTTATCGGTTCTCTCTCAGTTCTTCCATGTCTGTCCATTCCACTCTATGTATCTGCCCCCAAAACACATACACACATGAAAAAATGTAAAGGTTTAAAAAGCCCAATTTGTATTATCCATATTCTCAGTGGTGCATGGCCAAACTCTCAATAACCCCCTTAAATAGAGCTGTTTTTATGTCCTGCATACCACCAGAGGCCATCAATTTTGGAGACCTACTCTTCAGCATCCAATAATCCTTCTTAATAGTTCTCTTTGGGCCAAATATGAGTCAACTCAAATAAGGAGTTCAAAAACCCGACATGAAAATGTGTTTCTCATCATTACCTACTACAGTGACAGCAAGCTGTGTACTTCAGTCCCATGAACTTCCAAGTGCCTGTGCTCAAATAAAAATATGAAAACCTAATTGAGGATTTAGGGGAAGAACTGAAGGAGCTGAAGGGGTTTGCAATCCCATACGAAGAACAACAATATCAACCAACCAGACCCTCCAGAGATCCCAGGGACTAAACCACCAACCAAAGAATGCACAAAGAGGGATCCATGGCTCCAGTTGCATATGTAGCAGAGGATGGCCTTATCTGGCATTAATGGGAGGAGAGGCCTTTGATCCTGTGGAAGATCGATGACCAAGCATAGGGAAATAAGAGTGCAGTGAGGTGAAAGTGAGGGTGTGGTGTGGGGAGCACCTTCATAGAAGCAGGGGCCGGGGGGATAGGATAGGGGGTTTGCTGAGGGAAAAGCAGAAAAGGGGATAACACTTAAAATGTAAATTAATAATACAACTAATAAAAATTAAAAAAGAAAAGAAAACCACAGTTGGACATGGAGAGAGGGCTCAGCAGTAAGAGTAATTGAGACTGCAGTAAAAGAGCTGGGTTTGGGTACCAGTACCCTCATAAGGTAGCTCACAGCTACCTACAACTCTCTCTCCAGGAGTAGTAACGCCAATGGTACTCCAGGAGAACCTGCATTCATTTGGTCCAGTTAAACTTAAGCAGGCACACGCAAAATGCATAAATAAAAATAAGTAAATAAATGTTTTTAAAAAGAGAAAACAAGTTCTCCAGTGGCTTCCTGTCTAGGCTGTTAATTTTGGGGAAGAGACATCGTGGGATGGCAGTAAGGCTTGTCACAAACCACGTATCTACAGTCATCGATCTCACAGCAAAAGCAGTTCTCCACAGTCAGAGGCTTACCTTCTCCTGAGAGGACTTGAGAAGTAGATATTGGAGAGAGTAGCTGGTGTTATCTACCCGGAGCTAGCCCTTGCTTCTATAAATCTGGAATGAAAATTATTGTAATGTATAAGTGTATGTCCAACAACTAAAAATGAAAGAAATATGAAACTCACCAATTCTGTAGACTATTGCGAACAGGTTTATTTCAAAACATTAGTGAGAAAAATTAACACATTCCTATTTGAGATAATAGCTGTTCTGTCAAAGATGTTTGTTAGCATTCTTTGAGTCAGGGTCTGAAATGATAAGCACTTTCATAGTATGTGGCTGGCCATGGGACTCCATCTTTAACTCAACATCCTTGCATGCTATAAATTTCTGTTCCAAATTTCCTCATTTCTCAGCCAACTCCTCTTCCAAAGACATCTAATTATTACTATGTGTTTTTGCCAAGACTAAATTCCTCTGTACCCTGCTTTCATAAACAACGTCGAAATAAAAATCTGCATTTTTCCTGTTTGGTAAATGTCAAGTTGGGTGAATTTCCCTGAAAAAGTAAGCAGCTGTGTCAGAGGGTTCTTTTTCATTTCTCTCATACTGTTGCTGCCTTTTCTTCTGTCAGTCATGTCTGTTGGCCTGTGCCTTAAATGTGTTGGCCCCAAACAGTTACTTACTTTTCACTCTTTGAGAAATCTGATTTACCTAGGACTTTCCCATTTGTAAGTATTCACTGTGTCTATTCCACCTTTGCTATTATCACCTTGTACTTTTAATTTTAATCAAATTTACAACGCAGAGATATGTTTTGGCTAAAAACAAAACTTGGTGTGAGCTACAATGCATTTGAGATGGGTTCTAAGAGATAGAGATAGAGATAGAGATAGCTCCAAAAATTCTAAGAGATAAAGAAGAGATAGCTCCAAAAATTACATAAACACAAAAGCATACAGCTATTTTCATATTTTCCAACTTTTCTTCTCTGAAATCTTTATAACGGGCCAGCTGAGGCTACTCAGTGACTAACAACCAACCACAAAGACCAGCAGCCTGAGATCAGCCCATGTAGAAAGAGAAAACTTACCCCACAAGCTGCCACTGACCTGCTAACAAGTACCTTGCTGCATACCCCCAACATAAACACACACACACAATGAATTAAATGCAGTAATTCTTTGTCATTCTCTTATTAATTTGTAAGTTAAAATTTCTAGGTAGTACAAGTCACACATTTACAATAGTTATTTAGTATTACACCGGGGAATTTGCTTGCTACTGGGAACTTAGAATAGCAATTGTACTTGAGATTTTTACTTCGTTCATGAAAACAATTATTTTCAATTTAATTAATTGCAGTGTAATCACACAAATATAAACTAGAATAATATCTATGTGTATATCAGCAATCATGTACACTAATATAAGTACATGAATATAACTAATAAAATTCCTTTATGCAATGGATAGCCTTATTAGCATTCTTAGGATTATAATGATGATATAACTGTAACAGCAATATGTTGATCATTTTGGTGGGCAGACAAAAAGGACTTAAAACAGAGTAGAAAGTACCAAGAAATTTGATTTATGTTATGATTTTCTTGGTTAGTTCTTTGTCTCATGTTTAGTTGCCTAAAAATATTGGTACAGCCCCCTGGCTGTGCTTACAGCCAAAAGAGATCAAAAGCATCCTCTTGTTTTATGAAGGATTTCTGATTCAATTCTGAAACTATAGTTGACTATAAAAAATCTAAATACTATCAATAGAGATAATAATTGAAAATATATGTTCATAAGAATGTATAATAACACGAAACCATAGATATTGTATTAGTCTGTGAGGCATTTCTCAGGAACAAATCGATAGATACATGTGTGTTTTATTTTATAGACTTGAAGGGCTGAAAGAGCTTTCTAAAGCAATTTCCTCAACATCAAATCATTTCTCTTTCACCAGAATCTTAAGTCCAAGCAAATCAAAACTACTGACACACAGGCTTTTAGAGATTCATATGTTCACGCTGTTCTTCACTCTGCTCTGCTTGTCCTAAGATTGTTGAACCTCTAAACTAATTTCAAAGTTGTCATTCGCATCTGATTTTCCAGACTATGTGTAGGATATCTCTGAGCTATGTATAGAATTTCATTCCTTTATTTTGAAAGAAAAGCAATAGTCTCATAAGAAACCTGAGACTCGTGACACGTTCTAACCTTTTTCCTCTCAGGAATAGTGAAGTCTACTCACAGATCCAGCTCTAAGAAATCTGAGACCCAGTTTCACACATTGAAATATTATTGTAATTCTCCATACTCAGTACAAAGCAAGCCCTTCACGTCCCACTCGCTCTTCTTCTCCACACCTCCCACCCTGTCCTCTTTTTTCTTTCTTTGTTCCCTCCTCATTGTTCTTCCCCCATCATCCTCTTTCTTACTTTTGACAAACTTCAAAGCCTAGCTACCTTTTTCCTTAAATGATATTATGAACAATTTTCTATTTGATAGATGTTGTCTATAGTATAGTTTGAACGCTTGTGTCACATTCTTCCCTGTGGGTATATCTATTGCATTTAAGGTTTTTTGATATAAAAATATACCTTTGAATGTTGAATGTATCTGCACAAATGAATAATACTAAAAATAAAATTTTTTCTTCTTAGTCATTGCTACCTTATACTTAAAATTTCAATTTCTTTGCATATCTATTATGCCTTTTATCAAGCAGGACCTTTAGAAAGCCCTTGAATTTGAAACAAGGCCATGTTTCAGCCAATGTATTAAAACTCTCTTGTTTCAACATTGTTACATGATTACGCTTTGTGGCTATGCAGACATACTTAGGTAACAAAATGGAGTATTATTGATAATGTATCCATTATGATCTGCTCGTGAATAATCAAAGGATGAATAATGATCTATGAATTTTTTCAGGCACTTCTTGTTACCATTCATCTTCACAATTCACAGAATCCTCAGTAAATGACCAATCTTATAAAATATAGATTACAAAAGGTATGATATTAATGTCCTTGACTCAGAGAGTTAAATAAAACTAACAACAAAGTAATAGTCATGATAACAAGCTAGCATTGAGTTTTTCCCATATTCCTCAAACTTTTAAACTACGTGCCAAAACTACAAGCATTGAAACTCTGAAACATCAAAGGCCCTAAGGTCTAAAATCACAGAAGAATGAAAGTAAGACAACCAAACAAACAAAAATATCCTTATTAAATCCTTGAGTTAATTCTGTAACTCAAGGAAACCTAATTTTTAAGAATTCCTTTAAAGGGGTTAGTATGATTTATTTTAAATAATATTCATTTCAAAATCACATAAAAACACATAGAATACTTCCTAGGCAATTTTATAGGATATGAATGGTATTTTTGCCAATCATAACCATTTCATACACAAATAACAGCTTCACGGCTGTCAGTTCTGAGAAGAATGACTTCATTCATAAACAAGGATAAAAGTGTGCATTACTCAGAGTATTATTCCAAGCTTCAGACACGTGAACTATGGTGGACAACTTATATCTTTTGATAAGGCTGTTCATAAACTTAATGGTCCTATATCATGTATGCAAGTTTATAACCTTGGAGTTATGCTCTCTACAGTGTCAGGAGATTGGGCATATTCTAACTTTTAGACTAAGTCCAATTTATTTTCCATACACATTTTCTCTGAGATTTGTTCAACATAGTGATACTCCTTTGCACATGTGAAAGCACTACCTTCAACCCCTCACGCTTGACTCTCTTTCACATATCCTCCTTCCTCAAAGAAAATATTACTCATGGCTTTAGGACGTGAAAACAGAAATTTCAGAAATGATATGAGGGAATTTTAAACCATAAGAATTATGATTATTTACAGTTTCAAGTATTTGGATGATGGTATTCATAAGCCTGACTGTGGATTTGGATAAGAACTAATAATGTCATCCTTGTTACTTAGCTTCTTTGGGTCTATAGATTGTGGCATATTTATCCTTTAGAGCTAATATCCACTTATAAGTGAATGCATATCATGTTTGTCTTTCTGGGTCTGGGTTACATCACTCAGGATGACTTTGTTAATATTTCCATCCATTTGCATGAATTTTCATGATGTCATTTTTTAATAACATAGTAATACTCCATTGCATAAATGCACCACATTTTCTTTATCCACTCTTCTCTTGAGGGACATATAGGCTGTTTCTAGTTTCTGGATTTTAGAAATAAAGCTGCTAAGAACATATATGGGAAAGTATCCTTACAAGATGATGGAGTGTCCTTTGGGTATATGTGGAGAAAGGGTATATAACTGGGTCTTGAAGTGGACCAGTTTCCAGTTTTCTAAGAAACTGTCATATTGTTTTCCAAAGTGGCTGTATAAATTGTCACTTCCACCAGCAAGGGAAGAGTGTTCCCTTTGCTCCACATCTTTGCCAGCCTATGCGGTCACTTATTTTTGACCTTAGCCGTTCTGATTGGTGTAAGATGGAATCTCAGGGTTGTCTACATTTGTACTTCACTGATGACTAAGAATGTTGAATATTTCTTTAAATATATGTCAGCCTTTTGACATTTCTCTGTTGAGAATCTATTTCTGCACCTCACTATTTAATTGGTTTATTTGCTGATGTCTAGTTTCTAGCGTTCTTTGTATATTTTTATGTATGTCCTTTTACCATAGATCTCTCCATGACTTTTATCATGAAGGGATATTGGGTTTTGTTAAAGGATTTTTAGGCATCTAATGAAATAATCATGTTACTTTTTCAGTTTATTTATTCAGTGGATTACATTGGCATATTTTTTATATGTTGAACCAACCCTACATCTCTGGAATAAAGCTTACTTAATCATAATGCATGATCTTTTGATGTGCTCTTACAATCAGAATGCAAGTATTTTATGGAGTATCTTTTGCAACCACATGAATATCCCTGGGAAAGGAAAATATAAAGACATTGTGGGTGAATTGGCAGGGGTAGAAAGAACTGGGGCTGAGATGGAAGGAGAGAATACTGAGAGACACAACAGGAATCATGGGATGTGGTGCATCTATGGGACTATCTAGAAACCTAGTCCAATGGAAACACCCAGGAATCTATAAAGTTCACTCTAATTAAGACTCTTAGCAATGGTGAACAAAGAGCCTGAACTGGTCATCTTCTATAACCAGGATGACTTCTAGAGGAGGAAATGGGACACCAACCAAGACGCAAAACTTTTGACCTACAGTTTGTCCTGCCTACAACATGTGCTATGGTGAATGTGACACAGAAATTGTGCAAGTATCCAACCTATGTATGATCCAGTTTGAGAGTCATACCATGAGATGGAGTCCACCAAACACTGCCTGGAGGGCCAGGACCCAGAGGCTGGCTAGCCGAGAGATCTAGGATAGAATTAAATGCAACCAGAAAAAAATCAATGTAACGATTCCTAATGATATTCTTCTATACTTATAAAGAGAACCCTAGAATAATCATCATCAGAGAGCATTCATCCAGCAACCGATGGAAACAGATGAAAAGACCCACAGGCAAACATTAGGCAGTGCTTGGAGAATTCTGTGGAAGAGGCAAAGAAAGGATTTTAGGAGTTAAACTAGTCAAGAACCTCACAAGAAGACCCACAGTATCCACTAACCTGGCCTCACAGGGGCACACAGAGAGTGAACAGACAAGCAGGGTGTCTGCATGGGACTGAACTAGGACCTATGCATATACATTACAGCTGTATAGTTTGGTCTTCTTGTGAGATGCCTCAAAGTGGGAGCTGGGGCTATCTCTGACTCTTTTGCCTTTTGAGGGGACCCTTTTCCTCCTATTGGGTTGCTTGGTTGATCCTTAATACAAAGGGAGGTGCCTAATTTTAATACAGCATGGTATGTCATATTTGGTTGATATCCACAAGATAAATGGAGAAGAGTAAATGGAGGTCAGGAGTCAAGACTGCAGTCAGGTTATAATGTATAAGAGAAAGAATAAATAGAAAAAGAACTAATAATGTTCATAATACCAATGGTATAATAGAAAGCTTACTCTATACAGCACATGAATTCAGTTCAATCTGAATATTTTAATTTTAGTATATTTTTGAGCATTTGTTACATGGGAATTGTATTTACATCATTCCTATCCTTTATTCTCCTTCTTTCAGTTTCTCTCTGGCCCCTTTCATTCCCTCTCAAATACATGATTACATACATACACATACACACATACATACACAGAGAGAGAGAGAGAGAGAGAGAGAGGGAGAGAGAGAGAGAGAGAGAGAGAGAGAGAGAGAGAGAGAGAGAGTAAACCAATTGTATTTACAGATATGTGCACGTGTTTAGGACTGACCACTTGGGATTGGATAATCTATGAGAGTACTTGCTCTTGAAGGAAATGCACTCCCCATCTCTCAGAAGTCATTGACTACCTGTAGCTCTTCATATTGGGACAGAGAATGTGACTTGTGTTGTCTTTATAAAAGTCTTGTTTAGGCAACAATATTATTAAAATTATTAAATACAGCCTTCCTGTCATGTCTAGAAGACACTATCTAGCATCCGGCATCCTATTCCTCTGACTCTTAGGATCTTTCTGCAATTTTCCCTGAGATTTCAGTGTATGAGATGCATTGTAGACATAACAACTAGGATTGTGCAACCCACTGATAAACTATTATCAATGATCATTTATAGCCTTCTTAATAGTTCCCCATTACAAAAGGAAGCTTATTTGATAAAGAATAAGATCTATAGCTACTTGGGGGTAAAAGGATACATTTTAGGATGCAGTTTGATTTTATACTAGTTTAGGAAAATGGCAGTAGCATGTTCTCCTCTAGGGTCTATGACTTCTCCAGCAACAGGTAATTGGTTACATTTCAGTTACAAAGCATGAATTCCCTCCTATTGATTGAGCCTTGAATACAATTAGACAGGTACCTATTCTCCACAAGATAAATTATCTTTAACTCAGTAATTATTATTCCTATCCTACCTTAAGAAACCTGAGGCATAAAACATGTTGCATTAGAAACTATTCTCATTACTGTGCTGAAATGCCTGATATAAAAAAGAAAAAAAAAAACTTAAGAAAGGAAGTATTTCTTTGGATGACAGTTTGAGGCTATGGCCCATGATAACCAGATAGCATTGTTTCAGAACTCAGGAGCTCCTGCTTAAAGTATATACATTCCCTTATAGTAAACTCAACTTTACTTCACTCTGGCTACTGTTTTGATTATTTTTATTTCATTAGCATTTTTCCCTTGGCCATATTTCTCTTTCGTAGTGACTTGTACTAAGTGCAAGTGTAGTTTTTTTTTTTTTTTTAATTCATTTAGGTAGGGCAGTCAAAGAGGATGTCTGGCTGCTTAAGTTTGATAGCAAGACTCTACAGTTGGCATATTCCATTTCATTTTTCACATTTGCATGCAAGCATATATTAGATAGTTCTCAGTTTAGGCACTTCATTATGATAATGAGAAATGAATCATTGATTTGCCCATTGTGATACATCTAATTCTTCCTGTTTCTCTCCTAATAAGATATAGTTGCTGATTTAAGTTTTAGCAGAAGAGTAAAAGTATGGTAATGATTCCAGCTGGAAGAAGATCAAAAAAACAGCATGTCTATTTGATATTAATTTTTGGTCCAAAGTAATCACAAAGTTGAGCTTACATAAAATACGGTGGCTTGAATGTTTGAAGGGTTTTAAGGACACTGGTGATAATGTTTTAAGTGTTTTTGCCACAAATACAAGTGGATCAATAGACTTGCAAGATTCTGTCAATTGACTAATAAAAGTCCACTGCCCCTCTCTTGACAGTACACGGACTCCCTAAAATGTGCACAATGATTGCGTCTACTTTTATTCAATCCACAATGATGCTGTTTGCCATGGAAAAATGCAGTTACTTCAATTGAAGCATACGTTTATTAGCTATCTACTCAGCTGTTGGATGGATTAGAGGATTTTAAGCCTGAAACCTTCCTTCATAATCAACAGTTCAGAAAAACCAAAGGTTTGAACAGCAAAAACATAATTACTGATTAGAAGAATGCATATGCGTCCCACATACAGTCTTGGAAGTCCCACACATAGCCTTGGAAGGAGATAAGACATCCCAGAATGTCCAGAAAGCAGTTATTTGATAAATGTCCAAAACTCTATTTCTATATACCTTAACCTTAGAAGACATTGTCTAGCAATAGGCCTTGTCATAAAATATAAAGTCACACTCTTGCCCCTACTGTGAGGGGCAAACCAAATGAAACTGTCAATCACCTGAACAAGAAACTGCACCTTAGGAAAAGCTATCTTTTTGAGACTTTAGAAAGAGCAGAAAGCCAAACTAAAATGTAGATCCACAAACAGCCCTCTGGATACTACTTTCTTCCCTTGAGAGTATGCTAGCATCTACTCTGTAACAAGTTTTATCTTCAACCACACTCTGAGTATTTGGTCTCAAATCTTCCTTTTTATTGAGGTGGTGGTGGTGGTGGTGGTGGTGGTGGTGGTGGTGGTGATGGTGATATGTGAATAATACATCTATGTGTGTGTGCATGTTCATATGAGTGACTGCAAGTACCACATGAGTACCATAGCATAGGCACAGATGTCAAAGAACACAGTCAAGTGTCAGCTCTTGTCATCATTTAGGGCAGCCTTGCTTTTGTTTTTTCATTGCATACAGAAAGCCAATTGCCCTCATGCTTTGAGGATTCCCTATTTCATGGTAGGAGCAGAGAAGCTACAGATATGGTAGACCTGCCTAGCTCTACGTCATTTCAGTGGAGCTAGACTCAGATCTTTATATGTGTGCAGATAGTGATTTTTCTACTAAGGCATGTCTCAGCCCTTCAATTATTTTAATAAGGATTCTAAGGACTGAGGAACCATGAGGATTCTAGAGAAAAATCCCAGTGATCTAAATAATGCTTGCATAAAAAGAGACCATGAACAACCATGCCAAAATATGAAATTACTTTTTTATTTTCCTTTCCCTCTCTGCCTTCATTAGCCCTCAGTACAATTCCACATACTCATACTCAGAGTAGTGCCCCATATTTAAGGAAGAAATGTAGGCACACAGCTACCCTGAGTGTACATAGACTTGCTGTCTCCCTGGAGTACTGTTGTCTGGCCACCTCTCTATCTGTCATTATTAGCCCTGAAGCACCAGGAACATAGAGGTAGATCCTCCTCATACCACTGTCCCATGTCCTATGGGTGTGCCTGGCTTCTCTGAGACTTCCCCTGACCTCTGAATTAGCGCAAGGCTGTCTATCAGAGACTTGCAGCACCAGGAATATCCAGAGATAATCAGATGGCTAAAAGCCACCATAAAAATACAATCAACTAAATCAGGGCAATACAGCACCTTCAGAGCACAGCTGTCCTACACCAAGCCCCGGATTAAGAATCTCACCTCCAAGGACTGGACACTATTTTCAACAAAATCAGAGAGGAAAAATTTTCAGATCTAAAAATGATATGCCTATAAACACACAAGTACCTTATAAAATACCAATTATTTTAGACCACAAAATAAAGTTCTTTCTGCCACATAATAGTCAAAACATAGAATCTATAGAAGCAAGAAACACTATTAAGAGCTGCAGTGGTAAAAAGACCAAGTAACATACAAAGGCATATCTATCAGAATTATACCTGACTTCTCAACAGAGACTCTAGAAGCTGGAAGGGCCTGGACAGATAGGTGTCTTGTAGCCTCTGAGAAAGCATATACGCCAAGCTAAACTACTATACCCAACAAAACTCAAAAGTACCTTTGATGGAGAAAACAAGATATACCAAGAAAAAAATGTAAACAATATCTATCCACAAATTCAGCAATACAGAAAATGATAGAAGGAAAACTGAAACTCAAGGAGGTTAATTACACCCAAAAAAACCAGGACATAAATAATTCCACAACATAAGAGAAGCACACACACACACACACAGCACAGTGAGAAAGAGACAATAACATTACCATCATCAAAACAGCAGGAATTAACAATCATTGGTCATTCTATCTCTCAAGAACAATGGTAACACACATAAAAAGACAAAGGATAACAAAATGCATGCTAAATCAGGATACATCATTCTGCTGCATAAAAGAAATACACTCAACAAGAAGATAGATAAAATCTCAAAGGAAAGGGCTGGAAAAAATTCCAAGCAAACAGATCCAAGAAGCAATCTGGTGTAGTCATTCTAATATATAATGAAATAGACACTCAGTTACGTGTAAACAAAAGAGAAGGGGAAGGACATTTCATTCAAATCAAAGAAAAAAATCCACTAGGATTATAGCTCAATTCTGAACATCTATGAGCCAAATACAAGTGCACCCACATTCATAAAAGAAACATTACTAAAACTTAAATCAGACATTGAACCCCACCCACTTAAAAAAAAACCCACTCTCACCAATAGCTCAGGCACTGAGATCAACAAGTAATAAATAGGACCTCATGAAACTGAAAAGCTTTTGGAAGGCTAAGGACACCATCAATAGGGCAAAACAGCAGCCTACAGAAAGAGAAAAGAATTTTATCAGCTCTACCTCTGACAGAAGACTAATATCCAAAATATATATTAAAAAAATCAAGAAAGTAGATATCAACAAACCAAATAATTCAATTTAAAAATAGGGTATAGAGCTAAAAAGAGAATTATCAATGGAAGAAAAAATCTCAACTGACCTAGAAAAACATGAAATATTCAACATCCCTAGTCTTCAGGGAAATGCAAAACCCTGATATTCCATCTTACACCTGTCACAAGGGCTAAGATAAAAAATTCAACTGACGGCACAGTTTGGCAAGGATGTGGAGCAAGGGAAATACTTCCATTGCTGGGTGAGGATCGAGATGGGGTTGTGGATCAGGTGTGGGGAGAACTAGGAATGAGAATGGAAATTGGTGTGAAGCATCTCTGGATTTAGCTGGAGACTTGTGACAGGAGATGCTCTTTTGGACTCTATGGGGCTGACCCTAGCTGAGATTCCTACCAAAGGGAAATGGAAACTGAAACTGAAACGTCTACCTGCTATAGCTAGCCAGCCAGAATTTCCAGTGGAGGGAGGGGACATCTACCCACACACAAAACCTTCAACCCAATATTTGTACCACCTACAAGATGCACAGAGATAAAGTTGGAGCACAGATTGAGGGAACAGCCAATCAATGGTTGCTCCAACTTGAAACCCATCCTATATGAGAGAGCCAACCCCTGACACTATTAATAGTACTCTGTTGTGTTTGCAGACAGGAACGTAGCATAACTGTCCTTGAGAGGCTACATCTAGCAGTGGATGAAAACTTTATGCAGAGACCCACAGCCAACATCAGAGAGTCTTGTGGAAGAGTGGATAGAACTAAGGATAGAACTAAGCAGGATGGATCATCAGGGATATCATAAGAAGACCCACAGTGCCAACTCACTTGGACCCAAGGAAGCACACATAGCCTGAACTACCAAAGATCAAGCAAGTTTAAACCTAGGCACCCCACACATTTGGAGAACAATTACAACTTGGTCTTCATGTAGGTCCCCTAACAACTCTGACTCTGTTAACTGCCTCTTCCCCTAAAAGAATTGCCTGGTTGGGCCTCAGTGGGAGAGGAATCACTTAGTCCAGCTGGAACTGGATGTTACAGGATGTTGTAGTACCCCATGAGGGCTTCTCCTTCTCTGAAGAGAAGGGGAGGAAAGAATGGGGGGGGGGGGGAGACTTGTAAGGGTGGGAGTGGGAGTAGAGAAGGGAGGAGAGCTGTGTCTGGGGTGTAAAGGGAAGAAATAAATGAATTAATAAAAATACTTTTAAAAAAAAGAAAGAAATGTAACTTTGATTTGGTAGTACTTCAACTAGGACAGGCAAATGGCTCCAAAATAAAGAGTGCTTACTACTTCTTGCAGAACACCAGAGTTCAGTTCATAGCACCATGTTGGGTGGTACATAATCTCCTGTACCAGGGGATCTGACACCCTTTCCTAGACTTCATAAGCACTGCATACACTGATGCATTCACTAATGTATGTGAGTGCACATGAATGCACATACACATACACATGAATATAATTTTAAAATAAATTAATATTTTAAAACCTCCAATATTGTGCCTTAAATGATTAGCTTCATTTTGAAGGACTTCAAACAATATTTTATAAAAGCCACTGATATGTTTCATACTGATAGAGGAGATATAATTTAGCCATTGTTCTTAATTGGATAATACATATGTAACACAAATGTAAAGGTTCAGATATTAAGAAGAGAAGTAGGAATCATGAAATGACCTGACCAATTTTGCCTTTAGCAGTGAAGCATATTTTGTTGTTCAGGGTCAGTTGTGAGGACACTGAAAGCCAGATTGTCTATTTTAATTGAGCATCCCATGACTTAATACCTGCAGGGTAGACTTGCATAGGCCTTATAGGTCAATCCACAAAACAGAGAGCTTCCTTCACATGGAAGAACTTTCTCTGTCACTCAAGGCAAAGTCATGGGAGGCTTTGGGGGAAAAAGCTGACAACACATTCTCCTCTCTGGTCCTTTAAGTGAGAACAAAACCAAGGAGATGCCAATGTAAAGACTATGATGTCACTGCTGCTAGTACTCATGGAGACGTGAGACAGGAGAAAGAGTAGCTTAGTGGCCAGCAGAGATACAGAGATTGTGATCAGAGGACCACATTTGTGAATTAATAAAATATAACAATGTGTTAAATGTTTTAAAATAGTAAAATTATTTATCTATCTATCTATCTATCTATCTATCTATTTATTTATTTATTTATTGGAGAAGGGACATTACTATAGAGTGTATGTGAATGTTAGAATACAACATTCAGGAGTCAGCTCTATTCTGGCAACAGCTCCTGGGAGCAAGAGCTCCCAGGTTTTGAGCTTGGTAGTAAATGATTAAACATACTGACCCATCTGATGAGGCTCTGTGATGAAACTTTAGGTTTGACATATTTCTATGTCTGTTTATTTGTATTGCCTGTGTCTAAGATAGGGGAATAGTTTTCATTTTTATTTATTAAAAGTGTGGATCACATGATAGCTATGACTATCAAACAGGTAAATAATATAATGTTATGACAGTACTAGGTTAGGAACCAAATGAACTCAATTGTATCTTCCTGCTGTATCGGGATTTTTTTTTTTGAATAATGATAAGCTCACAAGCTAACTTCATCCTATAGCAGTAATTTTCCAGCTAGTCTCAATTTCCCTTGATAGCCAGATGAGGCAAACACTGGTTCTTGTATTCCTATCTTAATCACTAACTCTTAGATCACATTTTACATGGCAAATAAGCACATGTATGGATTTAAATAATTACTTCAAACTACCAAACAGGCTTCATCTAGATTCAAACAGCTCCTAGAAGACATTACTGAGAGGCAGTAGTGAGAAGGTGACAGGGGATCTCTCTCGGGGATTTGTTTGAAACCTTACAGGCAGTTTCTAGTGTCTCAGCCAGGGTTACACAGCAAGGATTGTGCCAAGCCATCGTGTCAGTCAAGCTATAGAAGCAAGGTATAGGATTGTGGATATCATAGAGACAAAAGACAGGGTCAGTTCAAGAAGGACACATATCAGAAGGACAAGTGAATGACAGGTCCAGGTGTAACTCGGGTAGATTCAAGCAGGCCATTGTGAGTAATCTCTGCCTTGTCAGACCCTTGACAGAGATATTGCTGACAGGTGAGTTAGTAGGAGTGGTTACTGTTATCAACCAAGATATAAAGCCACACTACCTCTGTGTTTGCACCAAGATGGAGTCAAAAGATGCTTGCAAAATGGAGTCTCCCAAGCAAAGAAAAGCTGGATGTAAACCACTGTTTATACAAGATGGGGTAATTTGGAGCAGATCAATTAGACCACAATGAAAGTCTACCCAGAATATCAGGAAGTAACAATCTATTTAGGAATAGTCAGTGCTGTGTATAGGTGAGTTGTGATTCTCTGAGGCATCCACTGACAGTTTCCATCATGGAAGAGGAACGGCTGTCAAGACTTACAGAATGCCAGGTAGTCAGGGCAGTGAAGTCATCAAAACAATAGACTGATAGGTCTTGAGTAATGGCCACATGAACACAAAAGCACTCTTCTGCCATACTGTCAGTCAGGGAGCATCCCAGGGTCATCTGAAGGTGGAAGTCAACAGTAAGTTTTCCAGTTGGGACTTCAAATAATGCAACCCTGCTAACACATGGAGTTCAGTCTTCCACTGTCTAGAACAGTTAAACAGCATTTTTTTTCTCCTGTTTTATACAACAGCTTTGTAATTTGTTACCTAGTAACTAACACCAAAGAACCATATCACTTAATATTTGGTGTTTATTGAATTATTTATTTGATTGTGCTAATCCCTTCAGACTATGCCATTATGTCCTGTGAGGACTGACAAGCGGAAGCCAGGACAGAGCTTTCTTGGATTTGTAAGGTTCAGAGCATTAACTGGGAGAAAGCATTCTGACCGACTCACTGGTCTGACTGACCTTTGCTCTCTCAAATTCTTTCAACTCCTTTATCACTTCCAGACTTCAGCTTGCTGGGTGAGGCTACCACCTCCATTGTTAGTTGTGTCTCTACCGTGAATAAGTATTCTTTCCATAACAATGGTTGAAATCTATGATCCTCCTTCAAAGACTATAAAGGAGGATCATGAATTCATGCTTGAAACATTTAGCCTGATGAAAATCTCTGCCTGCTTTTAATATCTAAAAGAATTTTGAAACACGATTTTTCTCAACCAATATTTTAAAGGTTTTTTTTTATTATTATTATAACTTGAGAAGACAGTAGAAAGGGAAATCTCCGAAGTTGCAAGTAGAATTTTTGAAACTAAGGCATCTTCTAAAAATTAGATTCATGTTTTAAAATTTGTCAGTGATATCTAAACATCATGTTGATTTATATCTTATTGATTTATATCCCCTGAAAGACAGGCATTGGTACAGTCTAATAATAATTTTCAATGTCTTTTCTTACTGTTAGAATGAAATTTTTATTCTGTTTCTCCCACTGAGATATTTTTTGACTTACTGCAAAGGTATTCTTGTTTAGAAGTACTTTATTAATTATGGTACAACTTCCTTGAGAAAAAGTATGTACACAAATATCAGTGACAAAGACACTGAAGGGGGTTGGAAAGATGTCTCAGGGAGAAAAGTCCTTTCTCTGTATGTCTGGGAACCTGAAAACTTGAGTTTGAATCCCTAGCATCTGTGTGCACATCTTGGCATGACAGCTTGTGCTTGTAACTGGAAGATGGAGAAAAATATCCATAGACATGCTGATCAGCTAGCATTATCAAAATAGTGAGTTCCTACTTAGTTGCAAAACTTGTCTCAGGGCAATGATGCAGAGATAGTAGCTAAAAGGTATTAGACAAATTTGAAACTTTTCTAACATGATGATGGTGATGATGATGATATATGGGAAGTCATGTCTTCCCCGGGTCTCCACATTCCGTGCAAGGGTACAGTCATCCACGTATTTATCTACATGTAGTATACACTAGAACACACACAAGATAGCTAGAAAATTTTCTTTTTATTAGAATTGTTCACTGATACAAAATCAATGGCAAACTGCTTTAAGATGATCGCTAAAACACATCTAAGTTTTTTTTTATAAATAATCAAGGCAAGTAAATATAAATGCAACATGAATAGCATAATGAAATAAATAACATATTAATTCATGGGGGTCTTTGAGAGCTGAGCTGGCTGAGACCCTTCAGAGACTGTCACATCATGGTCAATTTCCAGAGACAGATTAATCTGCAATTACTCGGTATTCACAGTCCTCATAGTCTGGATGATAATCCTGGCAATGTGACACACTATCTTGATACACAGCCTCATAAACTGATACAAAAGAAGGATGCATTGCATACTACATCTGATAAATTAAGGATGCCTGACATTAGCATTTGGAAATTGAATGCTGTTCCATC
Organism: Apodemus sylvaticus; assembly: GCF_947179515.1. Lineage (NCBI taxonomy): Eukaryota > Metazoa > Chordata > Mammalia > Rodentia > Muridae > Apodemus > Apodemus sylvaticus. The sequence goes on along the minus strand of NC_067485.1, from coordinate 82,827,430 downwards.
TCAGAGAACTTTGATTGTCAGGAGGCTGGCAGGTGAACTGAGGCTTCAGATGGTAGAATTCCCCCAACACAAAGAATCAAGTCTTAAAATCAGGGCTAGCCATCCAGAAAGTGTCCCTGTGTCTGTTACCAGATATTTAAACTTGACATCATGACAGTGAAACATCCTAGATACTTTGCATCGTCTTCATCAAGTTAAGGCATTATAATTATCCTGCCAGGTACACCAATATTCTAAAAAGGTACTCATGCCCCTCTGCTCAGCTGGGAGCCTATTGAAACAAAGCACCCCAAGGAATGAACTACCCTCCTAAGGAGCCTCATGCTGAGAAAGGTAAAAGGCAAAGGCCTTGAGCATTCAGAAAAGGAATGTGCCTCTCAGAAAGAAGTTTGATATCTTGCTGACAACCTATAGATCTCCCTGTGAGAAGAACTGCATTTCTGGAGTGGACCTGCTCACCTCTGACCATCTAGCTAAACCCAAACCTCGTGTTAGGACCCCCAAAGATAGATTTGGGGTAGGTTATAGGAGGTCAATTGATCTCAATGTCCTTTTTTTCAATGTGACCACATTGGATAAATTTCCATTTTGGTGCTTGTCACTATTGCTTGGTTGTTTAATTGTGTATTTAATGTTGAATGTGCAATGTATTAGGGATGTGGGGACATAGGCTCTGATCCTATTAACTTTGGTACTGAGGTAGTTTCTGTTTACTCATTGAATTAAATCAGCTGCTAAATTACAAAATAATGCATTAGTAAAGTCCCTTCTCAGACCTCAATAATTGACTGATGTGTGGGATGTAAATAAATAAATATATTTAATTTTTTTAAAAAAATAAAGAAAATCTCATGTACTAACTTTATGTTCTAAAAAACACTCACATTCAATTCTTCACGTATTTTTGGTTAAAACAGTCAACAAGTCAGACATTCCCATTCTAGAAAAACTGGAGTGCTCAAAAAATGCCATACGTGTGTGCGTGTAAGAGGTTCTCCTCCATCCCATATCACCGCCTCCCCATCCCTCACACGTTTCCCTGCAAACCTCATGTGCTCTTTTTTTAAAAGATAAAGATGGTTTATTTCCACATTGACAATGAAGTTAAGATTGCATTTCTTACCTGTGAAGCCTTGGGTCTGGAGCCGCACCCCCTCCCCTGTGCGTTTCTTTTACCTCTTCTGCTTACCTGTCCTGTCCTGACTGCTACAAGCAGGTTTCTTTTCTTTTCTTTGAATTCTTTTTCGTTTTTCTTTTTTCTTGTTTCTTGTTTCTTTTCTTTTCTTTCTTTCTTTCTTCCTTTGTTTCTTTCTTTCTTCGTTTCTTTCTTTCTTCATTTCTCTTTCTTTCTTTGTTTCTTTCTTTGTTTCTTTCTTTTTTTCTTTCTTTTTTTTCTTTCTTTTTTTCTTTCTTTTTTTCTTCCCTTTTTTCTTTCCTTCTTTCTTTCTTTCTTTCTTTCTTTCTTTCTTTCTTTCTTTCTTTCTTTCTTTCTTTCTTTCTTTCTTTCTTTCTTTCTTTCTTTCTTTCTTTCTTTCTTTCTTTCTTTCTTTCTTTCTTTCTTGTGCTTGAAGCCAAGTGATGATCCTGCAGTGGAAATTAAAGAGCTTTGCAAGCTCTACTGAAGATTCCATATTTGTATAGATAGACATGAAAATGTTAAATCTTTGAGGGTTTGCGAATTATAAAAGCCATTTAATCGGAAAAGTTTCCTTGAATTTATATGAAATCATTGTTAAACTGAAACCTCCAATTGTTTAGGTGTATTTGTATAAATCTGCCTCTTACACACAGTGAGTAACTCTGAGTAGATATAGAGGACTCAAGTCCTAAAACTCTTGATTATATTCATTAAATAGCATGACAAATAACTATATCTGAAGAATAGCTCATACTTCATGAACTTCTGACTGAATCTCTCTCTCTCTCTCTCTCTCTCTCTCTCTCTCTCTCTCTCTGTCTCTCTCTGTGTGTGTGTGTGTGTCTGTGTGTGTGTGTGTAGCACATGAGTATAGCTACTATCAAAAGCCAGAAGAGAACACTGAATTTCTTGGAACTTGGGTTATAGACTACTATAAGCAGTCTGATATAGATGTTCAGAACCAAATTTGTGTTTTCTAGAAAAGCAACAAATATTCTACTGAACCATCTTCCCACCCTCTGTTCCTGCATTTTAAGACAGAACCTGTGCTTTATTGTATAAAAATACATCATGTTCCTTCTGCTGTTCTAATTTTAAAACAAAATTTAATTTTTTTTAATATTTTTATCACATTTCAAATATAACTTCAACAATTTTTATTGGATATTTTAATGTATTTATATTTCAAATGTTATTCCTTTTCCAAGTCTCCCCTCCGGAACTCCCCTATACCATCCCCCCTTCCCCTGCTTCTATGAGGATGCTCCCCCTCCCACCTATCCACTCCTACCTCACTGCCCTGACATTCCCCTACACTGGGGTATCAAGCCTACACAGGAGCCAGGGACTTTCCTCCTATTGATGCCTATTTGTTATTTTTGTTGTGTGTATGATGTATGAAGTGTATGCAGGGGACAGGAGCGGTAGTGCTTAGAAAGAGAGTCAATATTAAATATCTTATACAGACAGCTCATTTTGTGAGATGGGGTCTCTCAGTTACTGGGCAGCTTACTGACTGACTAGGCTGACTGGCTAGGAAGCCCCTCTCTAAGAGACTCCTGTTTTAAGGGCCCAGCCCTGAGCTTAGAGATGCATTCTGCCACCTCTGGCTTTTTTCAAGGTGCCAGATGGACACCCACTCTTAGATTCTCATGTGGTGCGGCAGGCACTTTATCTGCTGAGTCATGTCTTCATCTAAACTAGTATAGGATCTTTAAAAGTTAAAAATCAAAACTAGTTCATGCTATCAGAATTTTGTAAGCAAGCTAATCTAACAATAGATGTACAAATAAGGGAAAGAGGCATATTTATTTTAATACTTAAATATATTTATATGTTTATATATATAGATATAATAAACACATATTTTCTCATCACCCTTTTATATGTGGCCAAAGGAATAAATGTATTAGTAGCAGCCAACATTTTTGTTAGTTTGAAAATAAATAAAAACTTTTAGTTCGTTAAAGGGTACATACTGACTTTCACCACCAACTTATTTGGTCCTGTTTCCAGGACATTAAATGTGATATCCTTCCTCATGTAGTTTTTTGTTTTGTTTTGTTTTGTTTTGTTTTGTTTTGTTTTGTTTTGTTTTGTTTTGTTTTGTTTCAAGACAGGGTTTCTCTGTGTAGCCCTGGCTGTCCTGGAACTCACTCTGTAGACTAGACTGCCCTCAAACTCAGAAATCCACCTGCCTCTGCCTCCCAAGTGCTGGGATTAAAGGTGTGGGCCACCACTGCCTGATCCTCATTGTAGTTAAAAACAGTTTAGGTGCTATTTGAAGGTAGTCAAGCATATTGTAGAGACAGATCTGACACTTTCATTTTCCTCCATTTTTTCTGCAGTACTGGGGATTAAACCTTTGGGTTCACTGGTTCCCACATGCTATGAAAAGCTCAACTCTGACCCAACTTCTTTTTATTTTGAGACAATTCTGGTGGCTGTCACTGGTCTTCGGGTTGTACTTCATTTCTCTCAGCTCCCAGAGCAGTTGGGATCACATGCTTGATCCTGCAAACCTAGACATGATTTTCAGCAAGGATGTGAAATCACGTTAGGAAACCTGACTGTGGTCAGCATTTATAGAAATAGAAGAAACAAAGGCTGAAGAACCAGCCTTACGACTCCAACATCAGGTGGTCTATAGGCAGAAATATCATTCAACTGTTTTCTCTTTTATCTCAAGGCCATCGTGAGTAGAGAAACTCCAGTTGTGACCCTCTACCTGTATAAAATAGAAACCACCGGAAAGACGAATGTGTCTGTAATTTTATCTGAGTGGGCTGAAGACAGTGCAGTGTATCTAAGGACATTTAGAGCTCCTGTGTTTACACTAGGTGGAAACTTACTCTTCTTCTCTTCTAGTCTCTTGTGTAAGAAGACCTTACACACATCTAAACATAAAAGGCAATTACACGGTAAAAATAGTTTCCCTAGACAGGTGTATAATTTTTTTCTTTCCTTACTGAAAATCAAGAGCAGTAAAAAGAGTTGAACGTAGCTGAGAGACCCAGTCATAGCAGATATGAAAAGCTGCACATATTTTGCCGAGTGAATAAACTGTTAGTGGTTCAACGATTTTTGAAAACGATTTGCAAAACTGCTGTAGGGGACAGATAAGTAAATGTTGATTGATTCATTGAAGGATGCTGGCTCCAGCTGAACTAAATGACTGGAAAGGTGTACTCCGGAGTTCTATTTCTTGTTCCACACCTAATTTGCTGCTCCTGAGGCAAGCTATTTCAATTCAGCATGCCTCCAATGCCTGCTTATATGGATTTCACCTCATTTGTTAGCGAGGCGTTAAGCAGGCTGGAGAACAGCCTACAGAAGAACAAGGTGTCACTGGCTAGCAGGTGGGGAAAATGAAGAGGTCAAGTGAACAATGGCAATAAAGCTGAAGGTGTTTGACTGAAACGTTATGAGTTGCAGATTTACAGTCGTATTGCTCGGTGTGACCCAGAGTGACACTGAAGGGCAGAAAATAGGACTGTCTCTGTGGGAAGTTTCCTCTAAGATCAAATTCTCCCTTACCTTGGTGATCCACAAATAAATATTTTATGAACAAGTACTCAATCTTCGTTTTATTATTCACCATGGTAAAATTATAATATATGTTGGTCAAGATTTACAAAATCAACTTTGTTCTCATCATACCCTTATCTATAGTTTATAAATGCCATATCCTTATCAGTAGTATAATAGATACCACGTTGTTATCTGTAGTATACTAGATATCATACCCTTGTCTATGACAGATACCATATCCTTACCTAATAGGTACCATATCCTTGTCTTAGTATAATATATACCATATCATTACCTACAATAGATAACATATCCTTACCTATAGTATAATATATACCATATCTATCTTAATTAAGGTTTTACTGCTGTAAACAGACACCATAACACATATAAGGACAACATTTAATTAGGGCTGACTTACAAGTTCAGAGGTTCAGTCCATTAACATCAAGGCAGGAACATGGCAGCATCCAGGGCAGGCATGGTGCAGAAGGAGCTGAGAGTCTACCTTTTCTTCCAAAGGCCTCTAGGAGAAGACTGACTTCCAGGCAGCTAGGATGAGGGTCTTAAGTCCATGCCCATAGTGACACACCTATTCCAACAAGGCCACATCTCCTAATAGTGCCACTCTCTGGGCGGAGTAGATACAAAACAGTACAACATCCTTGTGTATAGTATAATAGAGTCCATATCCTTACCTATACCCGAGACTTGACTTTATTCATATCACATTTGTGTACTCTAGTTCCTTAGTTGTTGAAGAAACACATCAGTTTAAAACTGTGCATAATCGATAATCAGGCTCCAGGCGGTGGCAGCGGCAGCAGCAACAGCAGCAGCGGCTGGTACAGAGGAAGGGCCATCAGCAGTAGAACCAAGCGGACAAGGTCCAGGCAGACCCTGTGCCCACGACCACTGGCCATTGCTGGCCAGCCAGGCTGCAAGCAGCGGCGGATTTACGGCGCCTTTCACCACGCAGAAGCCGCATCAGAACTCTGCCTCCCGCCAGTCAGTTACGAGGCCTCCATATTGGTTCTCGGTCACCAGAGAAATCAGACTGAGGTACACAAATATAACTTGAGACCAACATCGTGGGGGTCTAAGCCCGACGGGTGTTGGCCTGCACCCAGGCCCTGGGCTGATCAGGGGGCCACCAGGGTGCAAACCCAGCCAGGAGGTTGTTTGCCTGGGCCAGAGCGCAGGCCACCACCATTTTGCCTCATTGAAAGAAAGTCATCTCTCTGAGTTTCCAACCCTCCACCTGTGTGTCTGCCCATCTATCTCTCCACCAGAAGTGCTGTTCTACCCTACATCCTGGAAAAAGCAAGATAGTTACCTTCCTTCATCAAACCCAAAAGAAGATAACCACTCAAATATAAAAAGAACATCAAAAATGACAGGAAGTAATAGTCACTATTCCCTAATATCTCTTAACATCAATGGTCTCAGTTCCCCAATAAAAAGACATAGACTAACAGACTGGATAAGGAAACAGGACCCTACAATTTGCTGTATACAGGAGACACACCTCAGTGTCAAAGATAAAAGCTACCTTAGAGTAAAAGGCTGGAAGACAATCTTACAAGCCAATGGTCACAGGAAACGAGCAGGAGTAGCCATTCTAATATCAGATAAAATTGACTTTCAACCTAAAGTCATCAAAAGAGACACAGAAGGACACTTCTTGCTGGTCAAAGGAAAAATCCACCAAGAAGAACTTTCAGTTCTGAACATCTATGCGCCAAATGCAAGGCCACCCTCATTCGTAAAAGAAACTTTACTAAAGCTCAAAGCACACATTGCACCTAACACAATAATTGTGGGGGACTTCAACACTCCACTCTCCTCAATGGACCGATCAGGAAAACAGAAACTAAACAGGGACACAGTAAAACTAATTGAAGCTTTGGACCAATTGGATTTGACTGATATTTATAGAACATTTCACCCTAAAGCAAAAGAATATACCTTTTTCTCAGCACCTCATGGTACCTTCTCCAAAATCGACCATATAATTGGACACAAGGCAGACCTCAACAAATATAAGATTATCGAACTAATCCCATGCCTCCTATCAGATCACTATGGTGTAAGAGTGATTTTCAATAGCAACAAAAACAACAGAAAGCCCACATACACATGGAGGCTGAATAATACTCTACTAAATGACACCTTGGCCAAAGAAGAAATAAAGAAAGAAATCAGAGACTTTTTAGAATTTAATGAAAAATGAAGGCACAACATACCCAAATCTTTGAAACACAATGAAAGCAGTGATAAGAGGAAAACTCATAGCCCTGAGTGCCTCCAAAAAGAAAATGGAGAGAGCATACACTAGCAACCAGCTTAACAACAAACCTGAAAGTCCTGGAACAAAAAGAAGCCAATTCACCCAGGAGGAGTAGAAGACAGGAAATCATCAAACTCAGGGCTGAAATCAATTAATTGGAAACAAAGAGAACCATACAAAGAATTAATGAATCCAGGAGCTGGTTCTTTGAGAAAATCAACAAGATAGATAAACCCTTAGCCAGACTGACCAAAGGGCACAGAGAAAGTATCCAAATTAAGAAACTTAGAAATGAAAAGGGAGATATAACAACGGAAACTGAGGAAATCCAAAAAATCATCAGATCCTACTACAAGAGCCTATACTCAACACAACTGGAGAATCTGGAGGAAATGGACAATTTCCTTGACAGATACCAAATACCAAAATTAAATCAGGACCAAATAGATCATCTAAACAGTCCCATAACGCCTAAAGAAATAGAAGGAATCATAGAAAGTCTTCCAGCCAAAAAAAGCACAGGACCGGGTGGTTTCAGTGCAGAATTCTATCAGACCTTCAAAGAAGACTTAACACCAATACTCTTCAAACTATTCCACAAAATAGAAACAGAAGGAACACTACCCAATTCCTGCTACGAAGCCACAATTACGCTGATACCAAAACCACACAAAGATCCAACAAAGAAAGAGAACTTCAGACCAATTTCCCTTATGAACATCGATGCAAAAATACTCAATAAAATTCTTGCCAACCGAATCCAAGAACACATCAAAACGATCATCCACCATGATCAAGGAGGCTTTATCCCGGGAATGCAGGGTTGGTTCAATGTACGGAAATCCATCAATGCAATCCACTACATAAACAAACTCAAAGAAAAAACCACATGGTCATTTCATTGGATGCTGAAAAAGCATTTGACAAAATTCAGCATCCTTTCATGCTTAAAGTCTTGGAAAGAACAGGAATTCAAGGCCCATACCTAAACATAGTAAAAGCAATATACAGCAAACCGGTAGCCAACATCAAACTAAATGGAGAGAAACTTGAAGCAATCCCACTAAAATCGGGAACTAGACAGGGCTGCCCCCTCTCGCCTTATCTTTTCAATATTGTACTTGAGGTACTAGCTCGGGCAATTCGACAACATAAGGAGGTCAAAGGGATACAAATTGGAAAGGAAGAAGTCAAACTATCATTATTTGCAGATGACATGATAGTCTACCTAAGTGACCCAAAAAACTCCACTAGAGAACTCCTACAGCTGATAAACAACTTCAGCAAAGTGGCAGGTTATAAAATCAACACAAGCAAATCAGTGGCCTTCCTATACTCAAAGGATAAGCAGGCTGAGAAAGAAATTAGGGAAATGACCCCCTTTACAATAGCCACAAACAGTATAAAGTATCTTCGGGTGACTCTTACCAAACATGTGAAAGATCTGTATGACAAGAACTTCAAGACTCTGAAGAAGGAAATGGAAGAAGACCTCAAAAAATGGGAAAACCTCCCATGCTCATGGATCGGTAGAATCAATATAGTTAAAATGGCCATTTTGCCAAAAGCAATATACAGATTCAATGCAATACCCATCAAAATCCTAACTCAACTCTTCAAAGAGTTAGAAAGAGCAATTATCAAATTCATCTGGAACAACAAAAAACCCAGGATAGCTAAAACTATTCTCAGCAACAAAAGAAAGTCTGGGGGAATCAGTATCCCTGACCTCAAGCAATACTATAGAGCAATAGTGTTAAAAACTGCATGGTGTTGGTACAGTGACAGGCAAGCGGATCAATGGAACAGGATTGAAGATCCAGAAATGAACCCACACACCTATGGTCACTTGATCCTCGACAAAGAGGCTGAAAACATCCAATGGAAAAAAGATAGCCTTTTCAACAAATGGTGCTGGTTCAACTGGAGGTCAGCATGCAGAAGAATGCGAATTGATCCATCCTTGTCTCCTTGTACTAAGCTCAAATCCAAATGGATCAAGGACCTCCACAGAAAGCCAGACACTCTGAAGCTAATAGAAAAGAAACTGGGGAAGACCCTTGAGGACATCGGTACAGGGAGAAAGTTTATGAACAGAACACCAATAGCATATACTCTAAGATCAAGAATTGACAAATGGGATCTCATAAAATTACAAAGTTTCTGTAAGGCAAAGGACACCATCAAGAGGACAAATCGGCAACCAACAAATTGGGAAAAGATCTTCACCAATCCTACATCAGATAGAGGGCTAATATCCAATATATATAAAGAAATCAAGAAGTTAGACTGCAGAAAACCAAACAACCCTATTAAAAAATGGGGTACAGAGTTAAACAAAGAATTCTCACCTGAAGAACTTCGGATGGCGGAGAAGTATCTTAATGAATGCTCAACTTCATTAGTCATTAGGGAAATGCAAATCAAAACAACCCTGAGATTTCACCTTACACCAGTCAGAATGGCTAAGATTAAAAATTCAGGAGACAGCAGGTGTTGGAGAGGATGTGGAGAAAGAGGAACACTCCTTCACTGCTGGTGGGGTTGCAAACTGGTACAACCACTCTGGAAATCAGTCTGGCGGTTCCTCTGAAAACTGGGCACCTCACTTCCAGAAGATCCTGCTATACCACTCCTGGGCATATACCCAGAGGATTCCCCACCATGTAATAAGGATACATGCTCTACTATGTTCATAGCAGCCCTATTTATAATTGCCAGATGCTGGAAAGAACCCAGGTATCCCTCAACAGAAGAGTGGATGCAAAAAATGTGGTATATCTACACAATGGAGTACTATTCAGCCATTAGAAACAATGAATTCATGAAATTCTTAGGCAAATGAATGGAGCTAGAGAACATCATACTACATGAGGTAACCCAGACTCAAAAGGTGAATCATGGTATGCACTCACTGATAAGTGGATATTAACCTAGAAAACTGGAATACCCAAAACATAATCCATACATCAAATGAGGTACAAGAAGAAAGGAGGAGTGGCCCCTTGTTCTGGAAAGACTCAGTGAAGCAGTATAGGGCAAAACCAGAACGGGGAAGTGGGAAGGGGTGGGTGGGAGGACAGGGGGCAAGAAGGGGGTTTATGGGACTTTTGGGGAGTGGGGGCTAGAAAAGGGGAAATCATTTGAAATGTAATTAAAAAATATATCGAATAAAAAAAAAGAACAAAAAACTGTGCATAATCCAGGCAATAAGAATCTGATGGATTCAAGTTGATGTAAAAATAATAATAAAGAGTTGTGGTCTTATGTTACGATACTATGGCTGAACCTTGAAGACATATTATGTGAGTCAGAAAAAGAAAATAGTAGATGGTGCTCCTTAAATGAGGACTCACAGTCAAAATGATAGAGACAGGGTAGATTGGGGGTGCCACTTTGATGGAGTAAATAGGGAGTAGCTGTATCATAGGTATAATGTCAGTTTGCAATAATAAAAAAGGCTCAAAAAGTAAATAGTACTGAAGATATCATAGTTTGAGTAATAATACTTAATAAACCAGAACCATACACACAAAATATGAAAATAGTAAGTATCATGTTATGTGGTTCTGTGGATCTTGTCTGCCCACTTAGAATCACCATGAAACAAATATCTCAGGAAGTCTGTGAGTGCATTTCTAGATTATGTTAATTGAGGTGGGTGGGCCCACTCTAACCAGGAGCAGTAGCATTCCATAGACTGGGGTTCTGAACAGTGAAAAGGAGAAAATGGCCCCACCAGGGGACCCATCCCATATACAGTCACCAAATCCAGACACTATTGTGGATGCCAAGAAATGCATGCTGACAGGAATCTGATACAGCTGTCTCCTGGGAGGTTCTGCCAGGGCCTGACAAATACAGAGGTGGATGCTCACAGCCAACCATTGGACTGAGCATGGGTCCCCGATGGAGGAGTTAAAGAAAGGACTGACGGAACTGAAGGGGTTTGCAATCCCACAGGAATATACACCAACCAGACTCCCCCAGAGCTCCCAGGGACTAAACCACCAACCAGAGTACACATGAGGGACCAATGGCTCCTTCAGTATATGCAGCAGAGGATGGCCTTGTTGGGCATAAATGGGAGGAGAGGCCTTTGGTCCTGTGAAGGCTTGATGCCCCAGTATAGGGGAGTGCAAGGCCAGAGAAGCAGGAGTGGGTGGGTAGGTGGGGGAATACCCTCATAGAAGCAGGGTGAGGAGGTATGGGATAGGGGTTTTGGTAGGGGAAATCAGGAAAGGGATTAATATTTAAAATGTAAATAAAGAAAATATCGCCCTCCCTCCCCCTCCCTTCCTCCTTTCCTTTCTTCCTTCCTTCCTCCCTCCCCCTCTCTCCCTTCCTTCCTCCCTTCCTCCCTTTCTTCCTTCCTTCCTCCTTCCCTCCCCTTCCCTTCCTCCTTTCCTTCCTTCCTTTCTTCCTTCCTTCCTTCCTTTCTCCCTTCCTTCCTTCCTTCTTCCCTCCCCCTATCTCCCTCCCTCTCTTTCTTCCTTTCTTCCTCCTTCCCTCCCCTTCCCTTCCTTCTTTTCTTCCTTCCTTCCTTCATTCCTTCCTTCTTCCCTCCCCCATCTCCCTCCCTGTCTTCCTTCCTTCCTTAAATAAAGAAAAAGAACAATATTTAATAAAAAAAGATAAAATGATTTAAACACTATAGTTCATTCTGTCCACATCCTTTGTATGCATGCAATGTGACCAACAACTTCACACTTCTGCCCTCGAGACTTCTTACCATGAGACTTATCACTCAAATAAAACCCTTCCTTGAGTTGTTTTTGTGTTTTTGTCTTAACAAAAAGTCTTACGATGAGACTTATCACTCAAATAAAATCCTTCCTTGAGTTTTTTTTGTGTTTTTGTCTTCTACAAAAGGGAGCCCATACCTAGAATAGTCTGAATGACCAGGACCCAGAGGCAGGGTAACCCAGACACCTTGGATAAACCAAACATGACTGGCAAAAGAAATGAAAAAAGTCAATGAAATGCCTTCCTAATGATATTCTGCTTATACTTGTAGACTCAAGCCTAATCATCATCAGATGCAGAGACCCACATCAAACATTAGATGGAGCTCAGGGAATCCCATGGAAGAAGAGAAGGAAGGATTGTATGAGCCAGAGGCATCAAGTACATAGCCCACAGACTCAACTAAGCAGGGCTCACAGGGGATCATAGAGAATCAACTGACAATGAGGGAGTCTCTATGGGACTAACATAGATCCTCTGCATATACATTGTTTTTTTAGCTTGGTGCTCTTGTGAGATGGGAGTGGGAGCTATCATTCAGTCTTTGCCTGCTTTACTCTTCTATTAAGTCTCCTCATCCTGTCTTGATAAGGTAGGTTCCTAGACTTTTTGTAACTTGTTATTCCATTTCCTGATGATATGGAAATGGGCTGGGTGGTGTCTGTTCTTTTCTGAAGGGAAATGAAAGAGTGGGTCTGAAGAAGATGGAAACTGGTAGTGGGACTAGGGGGAAAACAGGGAAGGGAAACTGTGGTGTGGTGTAATATATGAGAGAAAAATACGTACAAAATAAGACTTTAAACATTGTTCCTCCTAAAACACCTGCGGATCTGCTGGGAGTTTTCCCTCCTTCCATTCCCATGTCTGTCTCCAGACTTTCCACTGGACAAATTCACATTACCTATTTCATACCAAAACTTTGGCCATCAGTTAGAAATGAAGAGATGACCAAGAACTGGACAAAGAGGTCACGTGGATTGGATTGTCAACCTCTTCCCTCAAGTAATAAAGGCCCTGGTGCTTTTCTTAAACAATCCTTCTTTCCTTGTGGCGTTCTAAGTAACCTAATAATATATGGAATTCAGACAATCATGTGGGTGTTTCCTCTGAAGATGGTGACTTTCTTTAGGAGTTGTCATATACAACTTCAAGCTCTGAGGAAACTAGAGATGGCCATTAAATGGATGTGGAAGTTACTCAAACCTGAAAATTTCCCAGCTTGCTGAGAGGATCTTCACGAAAAATCTTGTTATTTCTATATATCTTGAAAACCAAGATCTCAAGAGAAGTTATCATCAGACTAGGTGCCAGGAATCTTCAACTTATCTGATCAAAGACACCAGCAGCATTCCAGAAAGCCGTAGTAGCCATAGTAAACTCACTGACAAGGAGTGTTGCTGATGATAGAACTATCCAGGATCTCTTATTTTGGGGCCAGCGTAGAGTTAGTGGAATGACTAATGTACCCTTGAGCTTTTCAGATCAATGCTTCACAGCATGTACAAAATACCTATTCAGAAATGCAACAAAAACGACCTGGAATTTAATGGTAGAACAGGATGGATTATGTATGAGTTACAAATACTTTATATAAACAGTCCATTAATAATGGTTCTTTGTGACCCACATCTGTCAATTACAAGAATATTTATATAAAGACATATATAAAGACATGACATGAAGCATATCATGTCATGTTCCATACATACAATATAATCATCTATTTAAATCTAAGACATGGTTACCCCATGTAGGTAGGATACATGTTTTATTCACCAATGCAGACTGGAATTCCCCTAATGCTTCTAATTCTATTACAACAGCCTGAGTGGATGCTGTCAAATACAAGTTGACGAGATTTATCTTTTTCTTTGTTAGGCCAGATATTTAAAGTGCCCCAATCAGAAAATGTTACCATCATTTGAGTGAGATAATACTCCACATGTGTCTTCAATTTCGGTACATCTTATGATAAAGGATACAGATTGCCCTGGGACTCTACATTTCCAAGGATGCTAGGCTAAAAACTAATGTAGAAGATGTCTTCAATGATCCTCCTACAGAAAACTCACTTGATGCTTACTAAAACAAACCCAAAAGTTATAGTCAAAGCTTCTTTCCTACAATACTCTGTCTACATGGATGCATTCAGACCTGCATCCAAGCCTCATTGCAACAACCCATGGATTTAGGAAACAAGAGGCACTAACTAAGTGCACAAGGTGTTCGAGGTGGCTGCTATACCAAGAGTAATAGCACTCCCTCTATAGCTCTGCAGGGACCTGGGGGCCAAATATTTTTGTTATAATTACAATAAAACCTTGCACATGTCACAGCTCTTGACAGTCACCATGGGAGACTATCCCATTTCCCCTTAGAGCATGCATATACACAACTGGATATGAGGGAGCTTAGATGAACCTTGAGGCTCGAAATCTTCAGATGAATGTCTTTATAAAAGTGCAAGGCATATCAGTGTGCTGATATTGAAAATCAGTATCTTCACATAGTAAAGAAATAATCACTCTAATCACACAAGAAGCATTTTAGGGAGTGTTTATAATATATGGGGGTAATTTTCACACCATAATAATTTTGGTTTACTATGATGTATGAAGTAGTCCAGTCACAACATAGACATTCATATTCAAAGGAAAGTATATATATATATATATATATATATACATATATATATATATATATATACATATATATATATATGCTATACATATGCACATATAGAGAAGCAAAGGATATATGCATATATATATATATATATATATATCTTTCTGCACGCACACACACACACACACACACACACACACACACACACACATGGTAGGGCAGTAGTTGGTCATTAACTCCAGTCACTGAAGAAATTTTCTTTTCTTTCAACAACCACAAATGTATTTATTCTGCCATCAAATACTACTGTTTTTGTTCTGAACAGATTATTCATACTTTAAATCAATTAAATTGATGAGCTGTTAATCCTTACACTCTTTGGTTTTATTTCATTTACTCATAAGTTCACTGCTTACAGCTCTCTTTCCATTTTTATGGGTTTTTTTTTACAAGAACATTTATATAAGCTTATGTCCATTTATCATTTTCTCAGTCCCTTCCCTGGGCCTACAGAGTAAGTCTATTGCCAGATACTTCAGAAGGACAGAACTGTGTATCATCACTGTGTAAGGAGCATCAGCTTCAGTTTTCTTCTGTTTCTATTTTTCTTAATTAGTAATTACCTTGGCTTTAAATTTTCATTCATTTTATGCATAATTATGAAATTCAAGGGGTAGGAAAAAGTAAGGATTTTTTTCCATAACTCAGTTACACGTGGCTGTTGTACTGAACTCACGGGAAGTTACTTATACTCCAAGATTACTAGTGTCTAATGTCAGACACAGGCTTCAGAAATCTTTAATGCATTTTCTTGTTGGCAGCTGTCTTATGTCTTGGTCAGGGCAATGTAATACATTATGATGCATTACGTTTACAATTTTCAAAACAAGTTTTCATACCTTAATTTTGATGCGCATGGGACCTAGCTTGGTGTGGATTTTGATATGGACTTGGGTCACCAGGTGCTGGGGTGAGTCCCTAGTACAGGAGCAGGCATATCGCTCTTCCTAGCTCTGCAGCATTTTCCATTCTGAATGGAAGTTGAGACCTGACATGACTCACATGCTGCACGTCGTGTGTTTTATGGGTTGTGATATATAGACATAAAAATGCCAGTTCTCAGCATGGGGAGAAACGATACAATCGATAAAATACTTTATTGATTTCAAATATGAAAGTCATTAATAGGTTTTTTACATGCTTAAGTCTTTGTTCATTAAAAATATATAGTCTAAACATTATGCCTAAGAGAACATGATATGCAAAATTAAGTCAACATGGGTAAGATCGCAAATTGTTATAACATTAATCCTCTTGTTTAAACAGTCATGATCTTTCCCAAGAAGATAAACTTTGCTAACATTTCAGTCCTAAATATTTCCTAACAAAATGGGCATGAGTTGAACGATTCCTAGCAGACAGTTTTCAATGTTAAATAGGTAGTGAAATACTTTTTATCATATTTTCCTATAAAACTATCAAATATTTTTGTAGTTATTGTTTTGGGGGCTGGAAATAAAATCAAATCTAAGATGTTTTAGTGCTCCCTTTATTTGGGATAATATGATAAAGTCACCAAATGTTCAAGCCCACAGGCTCTGAGGGAACATCTGATTTGGTCATTCACTTTGATGAGTTAACCAGGGCCTGGACACTCAGTACTTTGTTAGCAGTCTATCTGCTCAAAAGAACATAAGCTAAAAGTTGCATGGCCTTTTTGGAACATTCTGGGGAATAACAACAACAACTGATGATGATGATGATGGTGATGATGATAGTGATAACTTATTTTAACCAAACACAAACATGATACTTAATATTCACAGTTACTCATTTGATCTTGCTTCTAAAGAATATAGAGGCCCTTGGTCCTATGAAGGCTTGATGCTACAGTGCAGGGGAATGCCAGGGCAGGGAGGGAGGAGTGGGTGGGTAGGAAGGGGAACGCCCTCATAGAAGCAGGGGGAGAAGGGATAAGATAGGGGGTTTCTGGAAGGGAAACATATCCCCAGGAAAGGGGATAACATTTGAAATATAAATAAAGAACATATCCAATAAAAGAAAGGAAAAAGAAATAAAATTTAAAAAAGCATATAGAATGCAATGAACTGCTTTTGTGAACTGAAATTTAGTTAAATGATTGCTCTGATATTGCCAATTTTATTTCAAAACATTTTCAATAGAAAGCAATATTATAATATTTATACATTTCATACAATAATTCATGTTTATAATCAAGATTTTCTAGTGTAGTATATTAATTTGAGAATGCTATATTGGAATATTGTTATTGCATCATTTCTACCCCTACAGTTCCTTCTATCACCCCTCAAAAACATCACCTCTCAAATTCATCATCTATTCTTCCAAAATTAATTCTCTGTCTGTCTCTGTCTGTCTGTCTGTCTGTCTGTCTCTCTCTCTCTCTCTCTCTCTCTCTCTCTCTCTCTCTGTCTCACACACACACACACACACACACACACACACACACACACACAGCATAACCTGCTGAGCCCAATTACTGTTGCTTGTACTCACATACAAGCTGACTACTGAGGGTTGACCACTGAGGGCTGACCACTAAGGATCAAGCTATTATCATAAAAGAAAGCTGGTTTTCTCTCCTTCACAGCCATCAATTGCCCTCACCTAGGGGTGGGACCTTGGGAAAATTTTTCCATTCATGTTGTCATGCCAACTGCCATGATGTTTGCAGGTATTGTACAGGACAC
Organism: Apodemus sylvaticus; assembly: GCF_947179515.1. NCBI lineage: Eukaryota > Metazoa > Chordata > Mammalia > Rodentia > Muridae > Apodemus > Apodemus sylvaticus. The sequence continues at coordinate 82,810,368 of NC_067485.1, read as the reverse complement.
CTTATTGTTCAGAGGTGATGGATGCAGGCTGAGTACCAGGTCACAGCTGTAAGTCACTGGTTAACAGACATGAAAGGAATGCAGTTTTGCTTTTTAATATTGTATTTCCTGATTATGACACATAGCAACTGCATTTATTGTTAAAATGCCACTCCATTTTCATTGGATGACAAAAACCATTGCCCATTGTGTGGTTTGGGTTGAAATCCTGGATCCTCAGTATTTAGAATATAAAGAATGAAGGGTTCAATCTGCCTCTGCCCCCTCCCTCCATGCCTAGTGAGTATGAGGCCACACTGGGAAAAATAAGATATATCTTTTAAAAGAAAGAAAACAAAACAGAAATAAAAGCAACTAAACATATATTATCTGTGGATTAAAACAAAAAAAGGAATGAAAATGGAAAAAGTAGATAATAATTTTTCTTCAATGAATTTTGATTTTCCAGAAATTATTTTTTCCTCACCTCCGCTGGTTAACTTTAATAGTCAACTTTAGATTCACTTGAGAAAAGAGGCCTGCAGTAATTTTCTAGAGGGCTTGTCTTAATGGTCAGTTGATAATGGAGAACCCAGACTACTGTGAGTGGCATAATTCCCTAGGCTGGTGGTCCTGAGATGTTCAAGAAATCTGTGCATGAGCTGTGAGTGGAGCATCAAACAACATTCTTTCATGATGTCTACTTCAACGTCCGATTTTGGTCTCTGCCTTGAAATCCTTCAGTGATTGATTCTAAAGCACAAGATGAATTAAACCCTTTTCTTCTCTACATTGCATTTGATCATCGTTTTATCACAGTAGCAGAAAGGAAACTGGAACATCACTTTTATAAGAAGGGTGTTTAACTATTTTCAATGAAAATTATCATTTGTAATCTGTTTGAGAGCTTTTACAATAGTTGGCTTTATCATCATGAAAAAATGAGAAATAACAAATTAATTTTAGCATACTATTTGTATTTAATTTTTAGTAATTTCATATGCTAATTGTGCTCCAGAGGGCGGCCCCACCTTCACCTACAAGCTAATGATCTGAAGTCTGTGGCTATTATCAACTTTCTGTCATTTTAATTTATTAGCTGTTGTGATTACTATTGATACAATGTATGTTCCTTCTGACCTCAACCTCCCATTTTACCCCTCTTTCTATAATGTGAGCATTCTTTTCTTTTTCTTTTCTTTTCTTTCTTTCTTTCCTTTTTTTTTATTATTTTTTTTTTGGAATGTTTCCCAGAGACTTTTCACTCCTTTTTTTTTAATTAGGTATATTCTTTATTTACACTTCACATGTTGTCCCCTTTCCTGATTCCCCCCTCCCTCGGAAAATCCCATAAGCCATCTCCCCTCCCCACTCCCCATCCCTGCTTCCCTGTCCTGGCATTCCTCTATACTACAGCATCAAGTCTTTCGAGGACCAAGGGCCTCTCCCCCATTTGGTGACCAACCAGGCCATCCTCTGCTGCTGATGTGTCTGGAGCCATGGGTAACTCCATGTGTACTCTTTGGTTGATTGTCCCTGGGAGCTCTGGGAGTACTTGGGGACTCATATTGTTGTTCTACCTGTGGCACTGCAAACTACTTCAGCTCCTTGGGTCCTTTCTCTAGCTCCCCCATTGGGGACCCTGTGCTCACCTCAATGGCTGTCTGAGAGTTTATCCCTCTGTATTTGTCATGTACTAGCAGAGCCTCCCAAGTGACAGCTATATCCGGCTTCAGTCATCAAGCACTTGTGGGCATCCACAATAGTGTCTGGGTTTTGTAATTGTATATGGGATGGATTCCTAGGTGGGGTAGTATCTGGATGATTTTTCCTTCTGCTCCACACTTTGCCTCTGTATCACCTTCTGTGGGTATTTTGCTTCTCTTTCTAAGAAAAACTAGAGTATATATACTTTGTTCTTCCTCCTTTCTGGGCATCATTTGATATGTGCATTGTGTTTTGGGTATCCCAAGCTTCTAGGCTAATATCCACTTATCAGTGAGTGCATACCATGAGTGTTCTTTTGTGATTGGGTTACCTCACTCAGGATGATATTCTCCAGTTCCATCCATTTGTCTAAGAATTTCATGAATTTATTATTTTTAATGGCTGAATAGTACTTCATTGTGTATATATACAACATTTTCTGTATCCATTCCTCCACTGAGGTACATCTGGGTTCTTTACAGTTTCTGGCTATTATAAATAGGGCTGCTATGAACATAGTGGAGCATGTATCCTTATTACATGCAGGAGAATCTTCTGGGTATATGCCAAGGAGTGGTATAGCAGGGTCCTCTGGTAATATTATGGCCAGTTTTCTGAGGAACTGCCAGACTGATTTCCAGAGTGGTTTTACCAGCTTGCAATCCCACCAACACTGAAGGAATGTTCCTCTTTCTCCACAACCTCTCCTGTACTTGCCATCTCCTGAGTTCTTTATCTTAGCAATTCTTACCAGTGTGAGGTGAAATCTCAGGGTTGTTTTGGTTTGCAGTTTCCTGATTACTAAGGATGTTGAACATTTCTTTAGGTGCTTTTCAGCCATTCGATATTCCTCAGGTGAAAATTCTTTGTTTAGCTCTGTACCCCATTTTTAATAGGGTTATTTGGTTCTCTGGTGTCTACCTTCTTGAGTTCTTTGTATATATTGGATATTAGCCCTCTGTAGGGTTGATAAAGATCTTTTCCCAATTTGTTGGTTGCTATTTTGTCCTATTGACAGTATCCTTTGCTTTACAGAAACTTTATAATTTTATGAGGTCCCATTTGTCAATTCTTGATCTTAGGGCATAGGCTATTGGGGTTCTGTTCAGGAAATTTTCCCTCATGCCTATGCATTCAAGTCTCTTCCCCAGTTTTTTTTCTATTAGTTTCAGTGTGTCTGGTTTTATCTTGAGGTCCTTGATCCACTTGGACTTGAGCTTAGTACTGGGGGTAAGAATGGATCGATTTGCATTCTTCTGCATGCTGACCTCCAGTTGAGCCAGCACCATTTGTTGTAGAGAATATCTTTTTTCCACTGGATGAAATTATCTCCTTTGTCAAAGATCATAGATGTGTGTGTTCATTTCTGGATCTTCAATTCTATTCCACTGATCTACCTGCCAGTCACTGTACCAATACCATGCAGTTTTGAACACTATTGCTCTGTAGTACTGCTTAACTACTGCTTTTCAATGTGAACATTACACTGTGACGACTATATTTGTATTAGCCTTTTAGCAACATTGTCAGAGTTATATCTTCCTAATCATTTCTTTTACTGTAAAATCTGTTGACTCTATAGGAAACATCTTCACAGTCTGGGTTAAATGCGTGAACAACAGCTCTTTCTCTTTACTACAGAAATAGCTAGAGGCTGGATAGGAAATATTTAGCAAAAAGTCTTTCTTGGGTCACACGACAGAAATGGGAGGAGGCTATGTTCTCACTGTAAATGCCACACCTCAAATGACTTATGTCTCAAAAAATGGGACCAGAGTCCTAAACAAACATACACAGACACATATTTTCAATTATAATCACATACCTCCCAATTTTTTATTGCATGGCTGATACACAATTCAACCAACAATTTGGCTAATTACATCCATGATGGATTTATTTAAGGAAGGTCTTCTTGAAGCACCTTCACGGTAGGCAGTTCAAGGTCACAAATCAGATGTCTTAGCCATTAAAGCAAAACTGGTACTAGGAAGACCTTAAGGGGAATTATGTATAACAGTGCTATAATTATTTTAGCACGATTACTAAATGTTTCATGGTTATATCTTTAAATATTATTTGTCAATAATGTCTTATTTTAGGACCATTAAGTATTCATAGGCAACGAGAGGGAATGATTGACTTTTTCTGTCAGAGGTAAGTTTAAAATAAGTTGTTGCGCCATCTGCTGGCAGATCCAAAGCCATCGGATTGAGAAGCTAATCTCGTTCCTATTTTTAACAGCATGTTTCATTTTTACCCCTGCTCCCTCTGGAAAGGTTTTCAAAAATGCTTTCTGAACCTCATGCAAGGTGAGCATAAATGCCAATAATTATGATTCTTTAAAAGTAACGCGAAATTGTGAGCTTTACATCACAGGCAATATTCTTTTTTTTTTTTTTTCATGTGTTTTCAAGGAGGTACAGATTTTTTTTTTCCTTCTTAAATGCATACTACTTCGGATTTTATGGTATAAAAAATGGATCATTTGGACGCTGACAACTAGTATTTAAAATGGAGCCCCACCCCCACCCCCACCTCCAGTCTCGCTCCAGGAAGCTAAAAGCTGTGAAATAAAGCGGCTTCCCTGGCTACAATCATCTAACTATACTTCTTCCCATAGGCATGCTAACAGAGTCTTTCCCAAAATGACACTTTGTGATGTGTCATACATATGCATGATTCCATCCTGCCAAGGATCAGGAAGCAACGCAAGTGCTTTTCTGAAAGAGATGATTTGAGTTAAAGTTGTGATGAATAAAAGTACATTAATGAACAAAGAACAAAGGAAATTCCTTTCCATAAAAAGAATGCATTTTTTTATATAGCATCAAAGAAATAATTAAAAAGCATAGTTCTTTATTTGGCACCATGCACCTCTTTGAACTGTCAGGATACACAGGGAAAGATGTTTTGTGTTTGTGGAAAGGGAGATAAAGTATGTCTCTTTTTACGGTAAATAAAAGGGGCACACAGTTTCAGTGACTCTAAATAATTCTAATATTGAAAACACAGAGCCATATTCTCCCATTATCAATCCACTGAAAATAAACACCAAGTTTTGCACAAGCTCCACTTTGTCAAGTTTGCATCCCTGCTACCTCAGAACATATTCCATGGCCAGCTGAAGGTGACTTGAGAAGAATAAAGACATCGATAAATTCTGGAATCAAAAATCTCACCTTGAATTAGGACACAGCAGACAGTTCTACAAATGTTACTTAACCATACTCAATGTTTGGAAATAATCATGACACTAAACAGTGGAACTGCTGATACATGCTGTGGGCATTACTGCAGCAAAGTTGCTTTGAAATGAATGCTTCTTCAATACATCCCATGAAGAACTGCTAACGTGCCCAGGACAGAGCTCCAGGGAAACAACTAGGAATCTTCAGGAGACTGGGAGTCTTGGGAGCTGAACTCCCTCTGTGACCTGGACCATTGGTGATGTCCATTTTAGCTACTATGAAATACTTCATGAGTATGAATACTGTGGTGCAGTTTGGATTGCCAAACCCATCGTTTCCTTTGTCTCCACACTCCCATCTACCTCTACTTAGAAACAACAGTTCAATGGTGCATGGACATAAAATAAAGCCATAATTACCATTCACAAATAAATTTGCTTCAGGAACCTGCTGCTCAAGATGTGTATTCCTTCCTGGGGCTAAATAGCATTTTATTTCTGAAATCTACAACAATAACCAAATACATCCGTGCTTGCAAAAACTAATAAATACTCATTTCCATATCTCCATCTCTAGTTGAGTGACTGGGCTGACTATGTTCCTCTTTTGATTGCTTTTGAGCTTTATAAATTTGGTGGGTGGGGTAAATATTTACAGTCAAGCACAACTGTATCCACAGGACAATCACCTTGGCCTAAATCTCAGCAAGGTTAATATATTAAGACTGACCAGGGAAAACAATGAAAATATCAATAAGGGTGGAGTCAAATCTTGCTAATTACTGTAGAAGCCACGCCTTATTAAAACAGGCAGGAAGACACTGGAAACCCAACAGATGACTGAGTTAATCATTTTTATTCTCACATAGCATGAAACCAAAGGGAATTTGAAAGAACCAGTCTAAATGTAAACAAATTGTGAAATGCTAAATAAAATTTTAAATACAAATTTAGTATAGGCACACATACAAAGATATAAATGTGTTAGCGACCATGTTTTTATTCACAATGTGCCCACACTGATCTTTTGGAAGCCAGGTTTATTTGTTTGTTTGTTTGTTTATTTTTTATATTCTTTGTTTACATTCTGAATGCTTTCCCCTTTCCTGGTTCTCCCCTCCCCATCGGTCTCATAAGCCCTCTTCCCTCCACCCATTTCCCAATCACCCCCTCCCATTTCCCTGTCCTGGTACTCCCCTACAATGGTGGATCAACTCTTTTCAGAACCAGGGCCCTCTCTTTCCCTCTTCTTGAGTATCATTTGATATGCTAACTGTGTCTTGAGAATTCAGAGCTTCTGGGCTAATTAATATCCACTTATCAGTGATAGCATTCCATGTGTATTCTTTTGTGATTGGGTTACCTCACTTAGGACGATATTTTCCAGTTCCAACCATTTGCCTAAGAATTTCATGAATTCATTGTTTTTAATTGCTGAGTAGTATTCCATTGTGTAAATACATGGAATCCATTTTTATGTTGACTGATAAATAATAGTCTATTTTATAGTGTATAGAAACCTCTTTAAATGTCCTCACAATTCAAATATCATTCCCACTTTTCTTAGTTCTATCTTTAAGATAACTGACTAACAATTTGACCACAGAGACAGAATTATGCTTGCTAGATGTTTGCATCTTTTTCCAAAAAGGAGAATAATATACCTCAGGGCTCACATTATTTTTAGATTTATTTCAAAATTAGCATATTATATTATTAAAACACATACATATATATAATATAAAAAAGGCAAACATATACTGAATTCCTCAAATAATCTCCTCTCATTATTATAAAACTGTCAACTTCTTGAGTATTTCAAAGGCCTTTAAACCATATGAAGTTCACATAGTTACAAATGGCCACTATGAGTTACAAACGGGAATTCAATTCCCTCTGCAAACCAGTGTAAAATCTTATCTGACCTGAAGGGTATCTATTAACTAGGACACTATTTATATTAATGGAGTGTGAAGAAAAATGCATGACAAAGAAGGTGCCATTTAAGAACTCCCAATAAATCAAAGCAGGGAATTATTTGTGTAATAATACATATAACTTTGATAATGTTTAATGTTATTATTTTTAAAATAATAATCCTAACTGCTGAGTTAGTAAGCACATATTTCATAAATTGCCTCTTTGCCAACAATATTTCTTTTCTTTCATTTTCCAAATGGTACAAACTAATAATAAATGATACTAATGTTAGTTAACTAGTCCACAAAATTGAGTACCATAATATTTTGTATATTAGTTGAAATATAAAATTAAAACTCATATATCAATAAAATAAAGTCACATTTCAAATTTATGTATCAATCCATTTGAAAAATGCCGACAATTGAGGTTGCCACAGCATTAAAAGGTACTTGAGAATGCTAGATGTTTTAATACATAACTTTAAAATATGGAGCCTGGAATTTACTCTGAAGTCAGTCATGGATCCTGCATGAACGTCAAAAGATTTAGAGTTGTCTTAAGCTCAGGGTAAGAATGCAGAAGCCCAATGCAAGCACATTGGTTATTTCCTAAGCGGGGGCGTTCTCTACTCTCAGACCCTTTTTTTGTAGCATTGGTTTCAGACGTTGTTTGTTTGTTCAGTGATTTGATTTTATTTTGGCTAGAATTATTTCACTGAAGAAATAATAATTGGTCAGCAAAACGGGGGGGGGCACATATAAAATACATTATAAACATTTTTGAAGGTTCCCCTTTCTTATTTTTGAGAAATTAGACATATCTATTTCATGTTGGGGAACTTAAAATGTCTTCTCAAACATGAGTGATCTACCCAATAAAAAACATTTTTTCATTAACATTGATATTTAGAAACCCTTAAGCATTAGTTTATAATTTATTCCTGGAGGCAAAAAAAAAAAAAAAAAAAAAAGAAAGAAAGAAAGAAAAAAAAAGAAAAGAAAAACCAAAAAACCTCTCTACCAGGCGCTGGAATCAATAAACAACGACACTGTCAGGAAGACACACTCTGGGCTCAAACCCAGCCTTTAGTGGGTTTTGTTGTTGTGCTCGTTGGTGGTTTTTTTTTTTTTTTTTTTTTTTTTTTTGAGTTTCCTGTCGGTGACACATTGTACTCTAACTTCCCCTTGGAGCCATATGGGGAAGTAATAAAGTGCCTCTCAGTACACAGCTATGCAGTGTTCCTTAACTGACTAAGGGGAACACTATGAACGCCTTGTAGTTGTCCTCGTTGTCATAGCTCGCCATTCAGCCATACAAAGCAACGGAGGAACCGGAAGTGAGTTGGAACAATGGATAATGGGCACTTTAAGAGCATCAGGATTTTAATGGGGGAAAAAAACAGAAGAGGTCAAACATGACCTTTGATAAAAGCACAGGAAAGCGATGTCCTTAGCCATTTCTATTAAAAGCCTCTTTACAGGACTAGGACGCAGCCACAGAAGTCAGTTGCCAAAACGTGGGGGCTTGGGGTTTTTTGTTTGTTTGCTTTTAATAATTTAAAGAAATTGTCTTTAGGATTAAATCTTGCACACTGTAGCACTACTTACTGCCAAAACAATTAGGAGCCTTCAGCGCCAACACTAGGACTAAGAACACACAGTCCCTTTCCCGGAAATGCCAAGTATTGTGAGCATAGCTAAGGATTGAGCGCCATCTGCAGGAAGCAGGCTATAAACCCTTGTGACCATGAAATTCTCAGTGCTTGTATCCACTAAGGTAGATCATTTTGTAGTTTTCAGCTGAAACCCTCCTACTCCTGTATCTAAGATGCATAGAGCATCAACAATAGTGACTGACCCTCAGTCCTAAAAATATTTACATGCAAAGAACACTAAACACACAGTAAGTCCTGTGTATAGGTGTGCGTGCGCGCTTAAAACAAAAATAGTTAAAAGAGGCCATGGATTTGAGGAGGGGGAATTGCAGGAGTAGAGGGGAGGAGAATGGGAAAGTTATACAAGTATATTTAGTTGAATTTATTTATTTATTTATTATTTATTTATTTATTTATTTATTTAAGATTGTCCTTCACATTCTTTTTTCATTAGACATTTTCTTTATTTACATTTCAAATGTTATCCCCTTTCCACATTTCCCCTCCGAAAATCCCTATCCCATCTTCCTTCTTGAGCTTCACGTGGTCTGTGAGTTGTATCTTGGGTATTCCGAGCTTCTGGGCTAATAGCCACTTATCAGTGAATGCATACCATGGGTGTTCTTTTTTGATTGGGTTACCTCACTCAAGATGAAAATTTCTAGTTCCATCCATTTGCCTAAGAATTTCATCAAGTCATTGTTTTTAATAGCCGAGTAGTACTCCATTGTGTAAATCCTACAGCCTATAGAGGGTTAATATCCAATATACAACCAAGCACCGTGAGCAAAGCAACGTGGGGAGAAAGGGGTTTATTCAGCTTACTCTTTCACAGCATCTGTTCATCACTGAAGGAAGCCAGGATAGCGACTCACACAGGGCAGAATCCAGTGGCAGAAGCTGATGAGACGCCTTGAACGAACGATGCTTACTGGCTTGCTTCCATGGCTTTCTCAGCCTGAGTTCTTCTAGCGCCCAGAACAACCGGGTCCTCTGGTGTTGGGTCACCCCACAGTGAGCTGGGCCCTACCTCATTGACCACTAATTAAGACTGAATGCTCTATAGGCTTGCGTGCAGCCTGATCTTATGAAGACATTTTTTTCAATACATGTTTACTCATCACAGATGACGTAAGCTTGTGTCAAGCTGACATAAAACTATCCAACACATTTTTTAAAAAAATTTTCGTTCATGTAGGGACGGGTTGTGTGCCTGTGAGTGTGTATCAGCATGCATCTGTACATGGAAACTAGAAGATGCTGAACGCCTCAATTTTTTTATGAGTGCTGGGGTCTTGAACTCATGCACTCATGCTTTTATGGAGAATATTTACCCATTGGGATACCTCTCCAGTCCCTCTTATTTTTAAGCTATTCCTCAAACATATACTTCACAATTTCTCCAGTATAGATAATATGGAGAAACACTGAGAAAGCCCTTCCCAAGACATACCAGTGGTTTCAAAGCAAGAGTCCTTGAATGTTAGTACCAAATAATTCTGTCTCTGGGACAGCTGTTGGCCCTTAGTCTTCCAGTAAGACTGGGATCGTCACTGGAAACCTGCCCACCCCACAGACTAGTCCTTGATCAGCTGTATTCTCCAGTGAGAGCCAGGGAAGTGAGGAGGAGGGGCCAGGGATAGCATTTCTAGAAACTTGCAGGAATCTGGCGCTAGCATCCTTCTTGCTCCAAGTTAATTGATAATGTGGATTTCTGCTTACATTCAGAAGATTCACCTTTAATTCCAGCTTGTCCAGGTTGAGAAAGAAATTAGGGAAATGACCCCCTTCACAATAGCCACAAACAGTATAAAGTATCTTGGGGTGACTCTTACCAAACATATGAAAGATCTGTATGACAAGAACTTCACGACTCTGAAGAAGGAAATGGAAGAAGACCTCAAAAAATGGGAAAACCTCCCATGCTCATGGATCGGTAGAATCAATATAATTAAAATGGCCATTTTGTCAAAAGCAATCTACAGATTCAATGCAATACCCATCAAAATCCCAACTCAATTCTTCATAGATTTAGAAAGAGCAATTCTCAAATTCATCTGGAATAACAAAAAACCCAGGATAGCTAAAACTATTCTCAGCAACACAAGAATGTCTGGGGGAATCAGTATCCCTGACCTCAAGCAATACTACAAAGCAATAGTGTTAAAAACTGCGTGGTATTGGTACAGTGACAGGCAGGAGGATCAATGGAACAGGATTGAAGATCCAGAAATGAACCCACACACCTATGGCCCACTTGATCCTCGACAAAGAGGCTGAAAACATCCAATGGAAAAAAGATAGCCTTTTCAACAAATGATGCTGGTTCAACTGGAGGTCAGCATGCAGAAGAATGCGAATTGATCCATCCTTGTCTCCTTGTACTAAGCTCAAATCCAAATGGATCAAGGACATGCATATATAGCCAGACACTCTGAAGCTAATAGAAAAGAAACTGGGGAAGACCCTTGAGGACATCGGTACAGGGGGAAAGTTTCTGAACATAACACCAATAGCTTATGCTCTAAGATCAAGAATTGACAAATGGGACCTCATAAAATTACAAAGTTTCTGTAAGGCAAAGGACACTATCAAGAGGACAAATTGGCAACCAACAAATTGGGAAAAGATCTTCACCAATCCTACATCAGATAGAGGGCTAATATCCAACATATATATAAAGAAATCAAGAAGTTAGACTCCAGAAAACCAAACAACCCTATTAAAAATGGGGTACACCACCATGTAATAAGGATACATGCTCTACTATGTTCATAGCAGCCCTATTTATAATTGCCAGATGCTGGAAAGAACCCAGGTATCCCTCAACAGAAGAGTGGATGCAAAAAATGTGGTATATCTACACAATGGAGTACTATTCAGCCATTAGAAACAATGAATTCATGAAATTCTTAGGCAAATGGATGGAGCTAGAGAACATCATACTAAGTGAGGTAACCCAGACTCAAAAGGTGAATCATGGTATGCACTCACTAATAAGTGGTTATTAACCTAGAAAACTGGAATACCCAAAACCTAATCCACACATCAAATGAGGTACAAGAAGAAAGGAGGAGTGGCCCCTGGTTCTGGAAAGACTCAGTGAAACAGTATTCGGCAAAACCAGAACGGGGAAGTGGGAAGGGGTGGGTGGGAGGACAGGGGAAGAGAAGGGGGCTTACGGAACTTTCGGGGAGTGCGGGGCTAGAAAAGGGGAAATCATTTGAAATGTAAATAAATTATATCGAATAAAAAAATAAAAAAATGGGGTACAGAGTTAAACAAAGAATTCTCACCTGAAGAACTTCGAATGGCAGAGAAGCATCTTTAAAAAGGCTCAACTTCATTAGTCATTAGAGAAATGCAAATCAAAACAACCCTGAGATTTCACCTTACACCAGTCAGAATGGCTAAGATTAAAAATTCAGGAGACAGCAGGTGTTGGAGAGGGTGTGGAGAAAGAGGAACACTCCTCCACTGCTGGTGGGGTTGCAAATTGGTACAACCACTCTGGAAAGCAGTCTGGCGGTTCCTCTGAAAACTGGGCACCTCACTTCCAGAAAATCCTGCTATACCACTCCTGGGCATATACCCAGAGGATTCCCCACCATGTAATAAGGATATATGCTCTACTATGTTCATAGCAGCCCTATTTATAATTGCCAGATGCTGGAAAGAACCCTGGTATCCCTCAACAGAAGAGTGGATGCAAAAAATGTGGTATATCTACACAATGGAGTACTATTCAGCCATTAGAAACAATGAATTCATGAAATTCTTAGGCAAATGGATGGAGCTAGAGAACATCATACTAAGTGAGGTAACCCAGACTCAAAAGGTGAATCATGGTATGCACTCACTAATAAGTGGATATTAACCTAGAAAACTGGAATACCCAAAACATAATCCACACATCAAATGAGGTACAAGAAGAAAGGAGGAGTGGCCCCTTTTTCTGGAAAGACTCAATGAAGCAGTATTCGGCAAAACCAGAACGGGGAAGTGGGAAGGGGTAGGTGGGAGGACAGGGGGAGAGAAGAGGGCTTACGGGATTTTCGGTGAGTGGGTGTCTAGAAAAGGGGAAATCATTTGAAATGTAAATAAAAAATATATCGAATAAAAAAAATTCCAGCTTGTCCATCAGGGAAATTTTACAAATACACTGTATTATCAAAAATAAAAGAAATTAATTTTAATAAATATATAAAGCATTCTGTTTTCTCCCAAAGTCATGTTTCTTCATTAAGTATGTCCCTGTAAAAAGACTAATTGTCAGTTGCCATAGGATAAGACTAATTCCTAACCACAGTCTTCTCTTCAATAATTGGACTTAATACACAGTGTCTACTTACAGTGTGTATGGCCTCAATTTTTCAAATAGCCTGTAGCTATTTTTAACCACTAAATTTGCCAAGTTAAACTTAATGTTAACATAATCTAGTTTACAAAGAAATGCCTTGTTTATATTTCTAATCCCTATTTCTAAGAATGCCAGAACATTTCAGAATAAAAACACTATATGTGAGCTAATCTATGCATCAAAAACAATGACTATGTTTTACTCACTTTACCCTCTGTGTAGGGCTATATTAAGATTTAACACTCTCCACAGCATTTTATTGAAGACCAAGAAGACTCACCGCAAAGATAAATATCAATTGATATTCAAGAAAGCATAAGCTTCTCAAATTTCATGTATTCAACGTTTTTCAGTCTCAAGCTTTTAAGAGATACGTTTCTTTAGTTTTCTATTACTTACACAAGAACAATAAACTCGTAAATATAAGCTTCTCCATTGAATAATGCATTTCAGATACTATATATTCAGAAGGCAGCTGCACAACATTTCTAAGTAAATTAATATAACAATCCTCATAAAAACATGCTACAGGTACATCCAACTGTGCTGCAGAAACCCTGGTAGGCTGATGGGCAAAGGAAAGTACACATTCAAGGGAAGAAGATCAGAGGTAACACCAAAGGGAAGAAATTAACAATATGGAAATGAAATCAGAGAGTCAGGAGAAACTAATGTAACAGAACACAGTAAGTGGAATGTGCTGTGAGTTTTCTTATAAGAAATTTTGGAACTATTCCAATTCAAAGCCCTGAGTCCTGCAAGTAGAAGATTGTGTAGAAGTTGCTCCATTACCAGAGGGTGGAAAAGCAGCTTAAACAGAAAGTCATCAACAGCCAGGTGGAGGCAGCATTCGCCTTTAATCACAGCATTTGGGAGGCAGAAGCAGGTCTTTCTCTGTGACTTTAAGACCAACCTAGTCTATAGAACAAGTTCTAGGACAGCCAGAGCTCAAAAAACAAAAACAAAAACAAATCAAAACAAAACAAAACAAAACAAAAGTCATTAGTTTTCTTAGGGTATCATGACTTTATAAATTTCCTCTAGTAAATTATGATCCATGGAGATTGCACACTGGGGTATTGGATATTCAACTACAGCAGGAGGTATTGGAGATTAACAAATTGGGAGAATTGGGTCAAAGGGTAAGACCTTTACTGAAACCTGTGAGAGTATGCCCCTTCTCCCTGGTCAACTCTACAACCAACATTAATCTGGTTTCCTTCGAAAAGGAGATAGGATAAAGCAAATGGTCTGAGGTAAACTTTTAAAAGGAATCCAATTTAGACTGGTTTAAGCTCCATCAAAATCAAAAAATGAATAGTCCATACCCAATCACAAGCCATCTCTATAATGAACAGAGATATTTTAGCTAGTTTTGAAGGACAGACTTCTAGAAATCAATACGTAGTTACAGCTTGTTAGATTTTAATAAAGTTTTCAGTACAAAAATCCAAAGCAAATGGTAAAAATTTTGAAAAAGAAATTTCAGTGACATAGAAAATTCTCTGAACAGATAATCATGTAATGAACCTTAGAGCTAAAGAAGAATAACTGGGGATTTTTAACTGTTATAAAATACTTTACATGATAATGCAAGAAGTTTTTGATAAGTTGAGTAGTATAGAATGTGGTGTCTGTGCTGGTTAATTTTAGGTCAACTTGATGTGAGTTAGAGTCATTTGGAATATAGGAAGCTCAATTGAGAAAATCTAGATTGGTCTGCAGATAAGTCTGTGATGCATATTTTTCATTAATGATTTGTGGGAGGTACAGGTTACTAGGGGTAATACCATCCCTGGGATGGTGGTCCTGGTTTCTACTAAAATGCAAGCTGTACAAACTGTAAGGAGCAAACCAGTAACCAGCATTTCCCTGTGGCCTGAGCTTCCTGATTCCAGGTTCCTGCCTTGCTTGAGTTCCTGCTCTGAAGTTTAAGTGAAATAAATCCTTTCCTCCCCCAAACTGTCTGGATTATGATGTTTTATTACAGCAGTTGAAAACTGAGACAGTGTCCAATGTAGGTGCTAGAACCTTCAGTGGATAACTGCCAAGGCTTTTCAATACAAAGATTATTTCAATCGTGTTTATTAGTTATTAATCTCATTTTCAGAAGATCTCACAATAATGGCATTTTCAAAGATTTGGACATATTTCCAAAGATGTCTCTATAGACATGAGATATATTGGGCATAACATATCTTTTTCCTCTTGAACTGTTGGTGAAGAATTGGTTACATATTTTTATGAATTGACTGAGATTTGTCATGGGGGAATAGCCTGGAAATTGTCAGGATGGATCAATGAACTATTTAATAGTACAATCAGGCATGTTGGAGCTGATCAATTAAATACAAGTGACTAACTTTAAGATGACCAAAGAAGTGTTAATCTTGTTTAAGTGTCTCATCAATCATCAAAGTATAAGTAGGTGTGGAGGAATTTTAAAACATAAATTGATTGCTAAGAACAAGGTCTGCGTTTCTACCTAGCTTTAATGCAGAGGGGATCAGGAAAGGAGATATGGAGTGGTTGTGCATTAGCACAACTGAGATTTTCCTTTTTAATTAGTTATTGTCTTATGGTGTATGGTGATCAACAGTATTTTAAAATTTATATTAATGTTTTATATTTCTTTTACAAATAATCTCTCTTGAGTGCTAAAAACAGACAACTATAATGCCTAAAATGCCAAACTCAAGATGCTACAAATGATACTAACTTTATGTTGGGTATTTGTATTATAAAGTATTCAGCTCTTTACACCTATACAGACATTGTCTCATGAAACACTATGTGGAACTAAGTCTTGTGCTATATAACTGTAATTCTAGAACATAAGGAGCAGAATCAAGAGTCATGAGTTCAAGGAAAGCCTGGCCTACATAGCAAATTCCATGATAACTTGTGCTACACAGTGAGAATTGGTTTCAAAAAAAAGAAAAGAAAAAAAAAAGAAAAAAGAAAAAAAGACAAAAGAAAAAAGAAAAAAAAAGAAAAAAGAAAAAAGAAGCACCATGTGACACAGGCAACAACCGAATAGAGTAAACAGATTCATGTCTTGTGTAACATAAAATAAGGATATGTAGGGCAATATTGGTACTGAAAAATGGAGCTATTATGCATTAGGATCACATGCTACTTTTGGATGTCAGATGTTCATATTCACTATATACACACTCAAGCCTCACGGCCTTTGTCAGACTCCACAGAAAAGCCTCAACCCCTTATATGTGATTATACATTTTGGTCTGTTGGCAATCTTCTTTAAAGAATTTATATGCAGACTCAAAGATTATGAAAGAACAGACTGTAACCACTGGAAATTAAACAGCCGGTGTCTGAAACAAGAGGAAATAAGGACACTGTACAGAAAAAATGCAGAAAGCATGGGAAGTAACCGGAAATGGCCAAGACTTCTAAGTGTATGTACCACATACTGATACGGTATGTTACTGCAACAAAACTCTCTCTCTCTCTCTCTCTCTCTCTCTCTCTCTCTCTCTCTCTCTCTCTCTGTGTGTGTGTGTGTGTGTGTGTGTGTGTAGGATCTTTTACTTTCTAAATTAAATTGTGGAATAATATATTCTCTCTCTGTAACTGATATTTTGCCAAACAGTCCTCCAAACACTGAGATCAGAGCTCATGTTCTAAGCACTCTTTCATAAGTTAGTTTATCTAGAACAACATATCAATGTATCTTTTCCATTCCTCATTGAAAATACTTTTAATTTCCTTTATTATGCTGAAAAATGTTTCTGTAGACATTTTCTACTTGGTAATCATCTTTTTTTTAAAAGTGTTTCTTTAAAGGTTAATGAGACAACTTCAAAAAATGTGCATTTAAAAAACTAATGTCCAACTTCTGGTTTTAACATTAATATGAAAAAGTCTTAGAAGCCATTACTCCTAGCAAACAAACTGAAAATAGAGGCTTTTCTTGGATATATCAGAGACTGGGATTCCAAGAACAAATATATCCCCCAAATCTATACAAATTCAGAGGACCATACCGGAAATGTCTTTCTTTAGAAGAGAGACCTCTGGGGTCACAAAGGAATGGGCACCCTGAACTGGTAAATATGATAGATGATGTAATTCTTGTGGATGATGTAATTCTTGTGGATGATGTAATTCTCCTGGATGATGTAATTCTCGTGGATGATGCAATTCTGGTGGGTGATGCAATTCTGGTGAATCCCTGGCAGGTAAGTGTGAACTTATGAGAAGATCTTGGTCCTAGAGGTAGTGGGGATTCTTTACGCTTGGACTCTCCCTCCAGATAATTTGTCAGGCTCTCACTGGGAAGACCTTAAATGAAATCTCTGGGGGATCCGGCAGGGGGAGAAGAACATTAATAACTACTTATCTAAAATCTTCCTCCTAATAAGATGGCAAATAGTCCCTACAATAAGATAGGAGGATTTAGTTTGACACTATCCCACTGGCCTGTATTATACATTGAGTCCTTCTGTAGAAAACTGAGCAATGAGGGAGCAAGCAGGATGAAAGAGGAAGAAAAGGTAGGGAGGAACTGTGCCTAAGTTGACACAAACAAATATCAGCTTCAACTGTGGCACAACGGTTGGATTACCAGAGAACAAATGTCTATGATTAATAGGTGAGGAACTGTAATGGGACGAAAGACCTGACAGAACACTAGACGAGAAGGGCAAGGTAGGTAGAGATCAGAGCTTGGGAACTCAAAGAAAATGCTAGATGATGATGAAAATAAAACAAACGCAGAGTTCCTTCAAAGAGAGCACCAATAAAATGCATATGACGGATGGGGAACTTGTAAGTTTGGAAATGGAAATAGAAACATCCCAAAGGTAAGTGCAAGAAGAGCTTGTTGCACTTTCAAAACAAAACCAAAACAAAACCGAAACAATGACAACAAAAGCAAGGTCACTTCCCAGCACCAACTTTTTACCACAACCATTTGTAACTCCACTTACTTCTGAAATAATTTTCTATATGACTAAAGACAAAAGGAATCTGGCCTAAAATTCTTTTATATTTGAATAACAAAAATAAACTACTAATGGAATACAACCCCAGATATAAAACAAATACTAATGACCACAGACTGATACACATGAATAAAACCGAATATATAAAAACATGAAGAAGAACAGGTCACCCAGCTATTGAGAGTTTTTGCTGCTCTTGCAAATGCCCTTAATTTGTTACCCAGCTCCAAAAGGCCTGACACACTCTTCTATACTGCAAAGAACCTGCACTAACATGTGTACAAACAGACACAAATGAAAACTAGTAAAAATAATCTTTTAAAAGTAGAATGTGTAGAGAGATATTTTGCTGTCAAAAGTCACTGATTCATACATGTTCTTTGTAGGATCATATTTTAATGTCATTAGTTGCATTTGATTAAATTATGGCTTTTGCATTTTCGTGACTATATTATAGGTTTTGATTTTAGAGAAAAGTCTCATGCTCTGGTATACAAATTGCTTTCATTGTATAAGATCTTTCTAAGATCAAATGACAATGAGTCAGAAGAGCTTCACCATGACAACTGATGCATTCTTCCCAGATTGTCCTTCTGTGATTTCTCCATTAAAAAGGTAACAGAAAAAAATAAAAAATAAAATAAAACGGTAGCAGAACACCTATTCTCTGTACAAGGCTTTCCTTCAACCTTCACGGCCTCCATCTTAAATGTCAGAGGAGTGCTAAAGCTCAGTTCTCCATTCTACAGGTACTAACAATAGAATGTGTATTTAACAATCACTTTGTGGAGAAAGAGGAACACTCCTCTACTGCTGGTGGGGTTGCAAACTGGTACAACCACTCTGGAAATCAGTCTGGCGGTTCCTCAGAAAACTGGGCACCTCACTTCTGAAAGATCCTGCTATACCACTCCTGGGCATATACCCAGAGGATTCCCCAGCATGTACTAAGGGTACATGCTCCACTATGTTCATAGCAGCCCTATTTATAATAGCCAGAATCTAGAAAGAACCCAGGTATCCCTCAACAGAAGAATGGATGCAAAAAATGTGGTATATCTACACAATGGAGTACTATTCAGCCATTAGAAACAATGAATTCATGAAATTCTTAGGCAAATGGATGGAGCTAGAGAACATCATACTAAGTGAGGTAACCCAGTCTCAAAAGATCAGTAATGGTATGCACTCACTAATAAGTTGATATTAGCCTGGAAAACTGGAATACCCAAAACATAATCCACACATCAAATGAGGTACAAGAAGAACGGAGGAGTGACCCCTGGTTCTGGAAAGACTCAGTGTAGCAGTATGAGGCAAAACCAGAACAGGGAAGTGGGAAGGGGTGGGTGGGAGAACAGGGGGAGGGAAGGGGGATTTGTGACTTTCAGGGAGTGGGGAGCCAGAAAAGGGGAAATCATTTGAAATGTAAATAAAAAATATATCGAATAAAATAAAAAAAAATCTAAATTTGGAAAAATCCCCCCCCAAAAAATCACTTAATTCTGATAAATATAAGAGATATTTTTGTAAGAAGCATTTGGATGCTAAATAAGTATTTCGACTCTATGAGCACTAGTTTTTAAAATCATTTGAGTGTAGCACCCAAAGGAAAATAAACATATGATAGAAGTCTTCACCTTTTGAAGATCTGAGATAATACCCAGGTTTAGTTTTCTGGATGTCTTCATATTTGAATTTGACTGTGGTAAACTGTTTATGGTATAATTGAATTCATACTATTCTACTGAACATCAAATTGCTGAAGAAAGGAATAAGTTAGAGAGATGATAGATGATAGATAGATAGATAGATAGATAGATAGGCAGGCAGACAGGCAGACAGACAGACATAGTAATCCTAGGACTAGACCAGTGGTTCAGATAGTTCAGTGGTTATGATTACTGGCTGCTCTTCCAGAGGACTAGGGTTTGAAATATGATGCCTGATTCTGACCTCCATGGATACTATATATATTATATATATATTAATATATATATATATATATATATATATATATATATATTATGTGTATAGATATTACACAGACAGCATGCAGGCAAAACACCCAAATACATAAAATAAAAATAAAAAAATAAGACTTTTAAAAATAGTTATAATAAGCTGTAAAATTTCAAAGTTGAATTTTAAATCTCCTTTGAGAAGTGTAATAATTATACTCAATTCTATAAAACATAGCTAAATAACAAGGAAGTAAAATGAAAATGAATAACCTTAAGACACTTCTTGACTTATATTTCAATAATTATTATCTTCCCTATCAATCTTTTTTTAAAGAATTCTTTATTTTTAATGTGCATGAGTATTAGTCTGTTTATCTGTGTACCACATGATAACTTGGTACCCATCTAGGAAAAAAAAAAACGCATTGTATCCCTTGGATCAATAGTTATAGGCAGTTGTATGCAACATGTGTGTACTGGAAACTAACCCCAGGCCCTCTGCAAGAGCAACAAGTTCTCTTTTGTACTCAGTCATTAGTCCCCCAGCTCCTCTACATATCAACTTAAATCTAAAATAAAATATTTCATTTCATGGTCCCTTCTAAGTTTTAAGACCTATGATACTAGGCTGAAGAGGAGCATCAGGGTGAAGTTAGATTCAAAGATAGGTGTTCAAATGTGTGGAGTTGGCCGACTCTTTGGAAATCAGTCATTATTAGTCTAGAGATATCAATTTACAAAACTGTATTTATCTCTTGAAGTAAAAATATTGTATTTCTTCATGAGTACTCCATTTCTTTTATTTCTTGTCAGAGTATGGTCCAGGGATCAGCTACACCAGCATCACATGAATTCTGATAAAAATGCAGACTCTTCTTCCATACCTGATACCCACTGAATCAGATTCTCCATTTAACAAGATCCCCAGAGGGATATTCATGTCAGAATTGCTTGAAAATGGCTACTGTTGCTTGCAATGTACTTCCAAGACATACAGTACAATATGTAAGCTCAAGTTTGCTTCTGAATCTATTACTTCCTCTTTTGTTACTTATATGTTTCCGGTCCTCCTTCCAGAATGTTCTCCTCTGCAGCTCCAGCAGTCGGCCTCTGTCTTCTTCTCTCTTCTTCTGTTGGCTTCTCTCATGTCTCAGTTTAAATCAGGCCTCAAGAAACCAGTTGTTCAAAAGCGACCCAGGATTATACCATTAGCATTTGTTTTGTTTCAGTAAACATATAATAAATGCCTCTTATGTGACTTGGTGAAGCAAAGCCTTTATCTAACAATTCCGGTAAGATTTTTAGAACAGTTACCTTGAGAATAAACAGAGAAATTGAAACCACTAGATGAATAGGTCTAGAGATGTCTGTAGAAACACACAATATCTGGGAGAGAGGGAATAAAATAGGTTGTATTTTGACACTAAGCTCTAATGAAAGAGGTTGCATGTGTGTACTTGAATGTCTATTAAAATCTGCTTATTAAAATTTTAATTTGCTGTCAAAGGCAACTTTTAGAAAGATGAAACTGTTTTATGATGCATTAGTCAAGTGTGGCAATGAGAGTAAATGTTAATATAATCTGGGATTGTATGCATTAATATTCAAAAAAGCTGAAGCTGAGATATGCACTTGGCCTTGTTTATATGACAAAGGAAATGCTTTGTATCTTCTGTGCTGATGATCATAACGAGCTGGTGGATTAAATATCTTATGGCTAAACACAAACATGGATTGTTAATGACAGTGAATTTGATGATGTCATGATGTCCTCTAGACATAGCCTTGAATGACAGACACATGGTCATAAGAGGGTAACATTTACCCTGGAAAAGAAATGTTTGCTTCAAGCAACAATTGACATTTCTGGCTTCTTGCCTGAATGTCAAGCTCTATTTCAGATCACTTTCCCTCAGCATTCTGTGCCTTGACCTTGCACCTCACGCTAATATCAGATTACTGGAACTGGCTGGTAACTTACCTTTACTTCAAAAAAACACACATCCCTGTCAATAACATAAGGGTGAAGTCCCTAAGAAGCTGTATGTTTAATATGTGAAGTAAAACAGCAGAACCTATAGAAGTAACAGAAGAACTATACATTTGGAAGATGCTCAAAATATTAGTCCATTCTTAAGTCCACATGTCTACAGGAAACCCTGAGCCTCCCATGTTTTCTATGACACTTATGAACTGCAGTCGCTATGGATAATTGAGGTTCACATCTGACGTATTTCTCATAGGCTCCTATATTAGAATTCCTGGCCCACAGATTTAGAATTCCTGGCCCACAGATAGTCATGCTGTTTGAGATTTGTGAAACCTAGCTTATTCCTGGCTTGTGCAGGTGTGTCTTGCAGATAAACCTTTGAAAAGTATAGCATGTCTCCATTCCCAGTCTGCTGTGTGCTTCCTGGTCTATCCACTACTTGAGAAGTAGCCATTTTCAGTACTTCTGTGGTGTCTTCCCATCCTTGTTGGAATTCATCCTCCAAAAGCAGCCAAAATAAACTGCACATCTTATAAGCTGTTCTTTCAGGTATTTTGTCATCATAGCAACCAGCAGATAGTATGGCCATTGACTCTTGGATAGTAGTAACAGTTCCTATTTATTTATTCTTTATTACACATTATATTTATGTGTAAGAATGGTAAGTAAAATCTGCTAGTCATCTCCTTCTGTATCAACTATAAGAAGTGAAAGTATTTTAAAACCCTTTGTGTATGTATGTGTGAGTGAGTGAGTGAGAGAGAGAGAGAGAGAGAGAGAGAGAATGGCATGTGTGTGTTTGATATGTGTGTTCAATGTGTGTGTAGAGATGCATTAGAGTGGGTGAGCACTCATGCATGTAGAGGCCAAATCAGGATGCCAGGTGGAGTCTATCACTACTCTGCCAATTTTGCTTAAGACCAGATATCTCACTGAACAGGAGATGTGCTCTATAGGCAAGGCTCCCAGGATCCACATCTATTTGCTCCCCCCTGCTCCCCACCAAGTGATGGTGTTATAAAACATGCATCCATGCCTAGCTTTTCATGTAGATTCTGGAGATTGAAATTCAGGTCCTCATGTTTGCAGTGAAAGTACTCTCATCCACTGAGCCATCTCGCTGGCATCTCTGACTATCACATCAAAAGTACTAAAAATTGCTCACTCTAATGTGCGCTCGCTCATTCTCATTTTCTTCTTAGTATAAGTCTAAGGCACCCTGTCTCTCTTCTTCTGCCATTGACTGTAATTAGAATAAGTGAGTTTACCATATGTCAAGCACCCCATGACCTACTCTGTACTTTAGCCAGTCTTTGTATTAGCCACCATCTGATGCATAAAGAGCTTCTCTAATGAGGTGTGAGAGATGCAGTATACCATTAGGTTGTCCGTGCTCCAGTGGATGACTCTATACTGATATGTAATAGGACAGCACTTACTGTCTAACTGTACCCAGTAGATTGAAAAGGAGGAGGCGAAGAATGAGAAGTATCAGATGGGAGAGAGGAGAGAATGGCATGAACTTGGGAGTAGGGGTATAGCTTGTAGCTTGCAGGGGGAGATCTGGAAGCAGTTTAGGGCAGATCTAATCTATTTAGAGTCTACATATATGAAATTGTCAAAGATAATATAATAAAAATGAAAATAAGCAAAATAAAAATTAAGCCCATTTAATAAAAAATCTCAAAATTCATATGCTATTTTCCTTCTGATTTATGCCCCTTGTGCATGAAGAACTTGCTCACACAATATACAGAGATAATACACAATTATGACTATAATAAAAGTACGTTATAGAAACTTATATTGAAACAAGTCCGAGGAGGAATGATGGAATAATTCAATGCTCTAACTGCCTGCAGTTACATTGAATGGGTTGCCTGGAAAGGAAGCTGGGGATGTATGGGAAAGTGGCAAAAAGAGATGAAGACCAAGACAACATTGCTGTTCAAGGTCTCAAACGTTAATGAAGAACTCCCAATATATAGGCGGAGGAAAAGGCTGGAAGCTTCTCAGCAGAACTGGTTCAGTTGCTTCACAGGTGGCTAGTGTATCTCAGGAAACTGCAGGTCCTTGAAGAACAATAGGCTTCACCTGGTTCTGAGCACTCCACCCTAGGTGGAGGGGATTATGGCTAACACAGGAGTTCCCACTCAAAGGCTGGGAGAGGAACTTCACATTGGTCGATGTCAAGTTCCTGCCAGGTGGAATGGTGCCTCAATAAGGCTCTATACACAATGCCAAGTGCCAACTCTATGACAGTAGGACATGCTCTGCACACCTTCATATACCTTAATGTCTCTAATACAGATTACAGTCTTATCAAGGAATACTCCACCATACACTTTGCTAACTGTGTTTCTGAGACTTTATTTCCTCAGTCACCCATGTGAAAGAGAAAAGTTCAACTTCCAAAGGAAGCCACCCATATCACTTGATCCATGTGATGATTAATCTGGGTTGTCAAACTGACTGAGCTGAGAGACACCTGGGTGATTAAAACTGAACCCTCTGATGTATGTCTGAGGCAGCACTTCCAGAGAGGATTGGCATAGGGAAGAGAGAGACACCCACTGCAAATGTGAGCAGTACTATTCAATGGTATTGGGACCCTGATGGAAGAAAATGGAGGAGGAGAAAAACAAGCAGCCCGTGGCACTGCATCCTTCTTGAAGAATTCAAAGCTGGCATCATTTATCAAGGCCATAGAGCCATTCAGCTCAGACACACACCAGCAGCGCACAGCGTGCATCCAGGCCTTCAGCCTCACACCAAGATAGCACCTTGGCTTGGAGACCTCTAGCTGCTTGGACTAAGAAGCTCCTTTTCCAGAGACTAAATGGCCATTAGAAGACTACTCACTTATAGCCTGCAAGATGAACCACAGGTAAATGTGCTTGCCACCGTGCCTGATGACCTGAATTCAATCCCTGAAACCCACATGGTGGAAGGAGAGAAACAACTCCCACAGCTGTCCTTTGACTTCCACACATGCATCATGGCATAAGTTCACCTACGTAGATGTAGTAGTTTGTATTCATTCAGCCCAGGGAGTGGTACTATTAGAGGGTGTAGCCCTATTGGAATAGGTGTGGCCTTGTTCTTGTGTTACTGTGGGTGTGGACTTTAAGATCCTCATTTTGGCTGTCTGGAAGCCAGTATTCTAGCAGCTTTTAGATCCTCCTTCACCATGCCTGTCTTGATGCTGCCACATTCCCACCTTGATGGTGATGGACTGAAGTCTGACCCATAAACCAGCCCCAATTAAATGTTGTCCTTATAAGAGTTGCCTTGGTCATGGTGTCTGTTCACAGCAGTAAAACCCTAACCAAGATAGTGGAGATACATTAAAATTAGTCAAGCAATGTAAAATACTACTCGGTCAATTATATAAGTGATCTTTCCAATAAGACCCCTTCGATATTATATATATTACATAGTTTATTATCATAATTATATAGAAAGACATAATCAGATAAAATGGTGTAAATTGAATATAATTGTTTCTGAAGCTCGTCTCATCAGGCCTAGTTTGAAGCAGCTTGAGGGTATCTCCTCTAGGTGCTTTCTTTAAGGAAGTCATTGGACTTAGAGATGTCTTAGTCTTCAGAGCTTATGGTTTCTGCCGCAGAGTTGTCTTGAAGAGCCGCTTTCTAGAGAAGAGTAGAAAGGTATTTTGCTGGCAGGCCGACACTTTCTCCATAAGTGGACTTATTGGCTGCTCATGCTGAGGTCGCAGTTTGGGAAAATGAAGAGCAAACAGCAGGAATTATCCAGAGAGTCCCTGGATCCATATACATCTTTGACTTTATGTTTTTTAATATCTGAACCATATCCATATAGCCAAATTTCTACCTCCAAGTGCATAAATACATATGCTACATTTCAGAGCAGCGTGTACATTTCATTATGTAGCCGAAAAGCTAAGTAGAGCTGAGCAGTTACCCGCCCGCTCCCCCCTCCCTTGTTTAATCTGAAATAGACTCTATAAATATCAGTGGTTGAGGAAGCTGAGTACTTCAGTGGAAAAGAAGAACTGTGGTAACTTGGAGAAAGCACTCAAATGTCTGTGGGCTTTGCTTCAGTGTGAAAAGACATGTGGCTAATGGTTATGACTTTAAAATAAAACTGGCTGCATCTTGTTTAGCTTAAAGCCCAGGTACCACTGGAGAAATACACATACCTCCATCAGTGTTCTGGAAGTTCTCCCTCATTCCTTAATATATCCTTAAGCAGAATGTTGGCATTTCATACGGATAACATTCTAGTTACGAGATGAAGCGAAATGTGTAATCAAACCTAACATCACATCTTTTATGAGGTTTTTGAGAAAGGCAGTATTGTGACTGTCTCATTGAAATTCAGCATGCGTAACCTAGAGTTATAACAATCTTTATTCCCGAGTTTTGTAGGTCAGCCACATCAGGTTCTGTTCAACTCTGCACTACCCCCACCAATAGCTATTTATAGTCTCCAGATTTCATGTTCTGATTTTGAATTAACAAAGGACAGCAGTCACAGCTAGAGGTTGTTTCTGCTTTTCTTTTCTAGGCAAATGTGCTTGTTTAGAGCCTTCCGGATCTGCATAGGTGCTGGCAAACCATATGCAACTAATTAATATCTGTGCTAGGTGAACATAGTGGCTAATTGTCCAGGGTTTCCTTCCCAAGGTTTAGAGTGGAAGGGCTGTGAGCAATGTCTTTAGTATATTTAGGATTCCGTGTATTGATATGGATACCATTAGAAATGGTAATGGTATTATTTAAAGATTTTTGACTGTAAGGCATAGCTTACAATGATTTTCAGGCTCTAAACCCTCACTAAAAGCTGACTGTCTCTATGGTTACTTCAATAGATACCCATAATTAACATTCTGTAAGATCCCACTAGCGTATAAATCATTTTCAAATATTCCATGCCTACTTTGAATCGTCAACCCTCGTTTGTATAATTACCTCAGATTTTAAAATTAAGAATCTCTTTATATGTGTAATGACTTCAAATACCTTATTTCCCATATATAAATTCTGACTTTAGAATTAGTCATGAGAGACTAGAAAGATGTCTGTGTGGATAAAAGCACTTGGTGCTCCTGCAGAAAATCTGAGTTCAGTTTCCAGAACCCCTGTTAGGTACTGCATTTTCAGGAACCTCAGTGCCCTTTTCTGGCCTCCATTGACCCCTCCTGTACCCTGCTTACATAGTTATGTCAGGAATACAAAAGTACACACACATAAAATATATCAGTCTTTTAAAATAGAAATTAAAATTAACTATGAATAATGATTTTAAAATCCAAAGTTTATAGGAAAATTTAAATTTCAGACCACTATCATACTTAGAGTTACATTTCCCATGCAAATCATTTTTATTTTACTTTATTTTCTGTTATTAAATTTTTGTATTCAGTAAAAAGTATTTTGGACTAAATGGTATATCACACAGGTATAATAATTGAGGATGATATTGAAGATAAGAGAAAGAGATAGGTTGCTTTAGTATACACATAAAGTTCTAATTAATATATTTGTGCGGAATTAGAAAGGTATTCATTTTGTCATACAAATGTTTTAAAATTTGAGATTTATTTATTTAAAATGTGAGTATGCATGAGTGTGTGTGTGTGTGTGTGTGTGTGTGTGTGTGTGTGTGTGTGTGTTGAAGGCCAGAAGAAGAGTGTTGGATAGCAAAGAGCTGGAGATTTTACAGGTGGCTGTGAGTAAGAGAACCATGATAGGAAAACCAGTAGGCTTTGGCTGAAGAATTTTATAAAAAGTGTATTCTCCAGAATACCATTGTCTCATACAAGGAGATATGGAACTCAGTGCAATTGTATGCCTAGCAAACTGGTTCATGTAATTTCCTTGTTCCAACCAAGCACACAAGAATGAGAATTCTTGGAAACAGAATGTCATATGTGGTCACTAATGTGTAACACAGTAGCTTCTGGCCAATGACAAACAGGCAGGCTCAAAATATCATAATAAGACTTTTGTGCTTAGTATGCACACTCAATTTACTTGAGTAGAATATTATTTTGCATAGATAATGCTTCAGTCCTCAAATGCTGCATGGATTCACACATTTATGGCATTCTATTAAAGATATTCATCTTGTGATAGGTGTCAATAATTAATGTGTCAGTGAGCTCCTTCAAAAAACAAAATCTCATTTTCAAAACTAATGTCTCCATTTTGAGTAACACTAAATAGCTCCCTTTCCATCCCAGAAGTTGGCTTTGGGTAATAAGAGCCTAGAAATCATACTTCCTGTGTCATCAGTAACTAAAAATAACAGAGAATGGATATCTGAGTATTACTAGAAAATTAATATTACCTCTGTAGATTATCATCGGAACCACTGTTAAAAATATAGAGGAGTGTGCATCTGTGACTGTGCATACACTGGTGCCCTGCACCATAGTTCATGACCTTTCCCCTGTACGCCCCTGACTTGCCTTAGAAGCCCACTTTGCCTCCTCCTTGTCAGTCAGTGCCCTGGGGCCCAGCTTCTCTACTTTCTCTTTTATTGAATATTGTAAACTAATCCATGATCTTCTAATTGTCATGTCAGAAAGTCACGCTTTGATTTTTATTTAATTACTTTCTGTAATTCATTTGGTAATGCCAGCTACTAATTTAATGAAACTGTCTCTTTGAGATTAAAAACCCTTACTCTTTGTATCTGTTAAATGATATTCAAGTTGTTTTATTTGGCAGTTCCTCTAACCGTCTCATTAAGATTGATAATGTTAGTGTATTAGTGTAATAATTTTCAGTATAAGTGTTCTCATGTTGACTTTTATTGAATAAATAAGTTTAAAATTGAGTCCCTGATGTAACACAGAAAAAGAGAAATAAATCAGATACACAGAGAAGCAATGTCATGAAGCTATCAATGTAGTTTTCTCAGTGAAGGAGAAAACTTAGACTTGGTGGAGTAGAGTTCACCAGAGACAACGAAACTATTAAGAAATGCTTGGCTGACAACTCCTCTCTTCCAAGCTATTGCATATAGGGGAGAGTGTGTGATATCTGATACCACTCAGACTGAAATGCCTGGCCCATAGTAATTTCGTTCAATCACAGGGAAAAAAATAGTATGTTGTCAATAAAAACTTAGAAAAAAGAACATGAAATTAATATTCTCAATACCATGTAATAGTGGCTTCACCTGTCTGCTTGTGCTGTAGGGCGTGTTTGGTCTTTCTGCATTTTCAAAATAACCAAGGTATCTCTGTAGAAAGAACCACTCATATGGAAATAAGCATGTTATTTCTTTTTTTTTTAACATTGCATTTTCATTCTTTCTCTGGGAACTGCACAACACGCATTCAGATCCCTTTCCAGTCCTTCCATGTTTATCCAGCTTATAAATACCCCAAAACAAAAAAATAAAATGTGGAAAATAATAATAAAGGAAAGGAAGGAGGGAGGGAGGGAAGAAGGGAGGGAGGGAAGAAGGGAGGGAGTAAGAGGGAAGGAAGCACGGGAGGAAAGAAGGATGGAAAGAAGGAAGGAAGGAAGGAAGGAAGGAAGGAAGGAAGGAAGGAAGGAAGGAAGGAAGGAAGGAAGGAAGGAAGTCTACTTCTTGTTATCTATATGCTCACTGGAACATGGTCAAATCTGCATGGCCTGCCCCTGGAAGCAGAACTGAGCCTCTCCTCTCCTACACCTCTGCCAGGATCAAGCTATTGATCGTGTTTCTTGGGCATCTCCATCACACTTTTTAAGATTTCTCACAAATGGCTTCTTATTTAGGCTGTTACTTTGGGCGGGTGAGGGTCTGGGTAGAGGCTGCCACAGAAGCCTTCCATGTGTCTTCTCAGTGCGCATCTGCGCTCACCAATGTCATAGCAACAGTAGCCTCCTTGCTCTTCATAGCGAGCAGGAACACAGAAGATGGGCCTCCACTTGGTTTCAGGTTACAGCAGAGACTATGAGCAAGGGCCTGTGCTGCAGCAAGACCATGGACCAAAACAAAGCCCTTGGAGGTTGTTCAGTCCATGACCCCAGCATGCATTCAGGTCACTCACACTCACACGGCTCCCAGAGGCAGTACAGCTTACAGTCACTGATGTGGCGTCAGGCTGCAGTACGGATCACGGACATCCATGTAACCTTCTATGGTATGGAGATCAACATGGACCTTTACTACAGTAGGATCATGGATCCTGACATGTCTCCTGGTGGCTGCATGGGCCAGGATATCACCATAGCCTCAGGCAGCAGTGCAGACCACAATCTTACTTGGTAGTAACTTGGACTACTGATATCAACTCAGACCCCAGCTACAGTAAGTCCTCAGACTCAGATGTGACTCTCAGCAGTGCTAAGGACTTGAACACCACCATGGTCTCAGTTCCCAGTACAGGCCACTCACTTCCATATGGCTCCTTCTGTGGCATCACAACCTACAGACACTGGACATCAATCATCAGACTGAGCACAGATCACAGCCATCCTCATGTCTTTCAGTGGTAACATGGGCCATGGACATCAACACAGGCCACAACTACATTAGGACCATGAACCAGTCATCTAGCCATGACCCTCAGTGGCAGCCTGGGCCTGGACATAACTGGGGTCCCAGGTGTCAGCTCAGGTAACCCGTTCAGTGTGACTTGTGGCATTGGCACATGCCCCAGGGCCCTGGCCATGGCACAGGCATGGCTGCTATCTCTTCTTTCCAATAGACATTTTAAAATGAGCAATCTTCTTCATTTCTGCATAGGTACAGGTAAATATTTATTTGGAGGAATTCTATTCATTCATGCTTTTCAATTTTCTAAACTCAAAGCTTCCTTATAGAGGAAAGTCACCTGCCTCAATTTTATAAGCAAATGCCAAAAACATCTGAGTCTCATGCTGTACGCACATGCCCTGTACTCTCTGTAAAGATTGCGCACATTAGCCATTAGAAACAATGAATTCATGAAATTCTTAGGCAAATGGATGGAGCTAGAGAACATCATGCTAAGTGAGGTAACCCAGACTCAAAAGGTGAATCATGGTGTGCACTCACTAATAAGTGGATATTAACCTAGAAAACTGGAATACCCAAAACATAATCCACACATCAAATGAGGTACAAGAAGAAAGGAGGAGTGGCTCCTGGTTCTGGAAAGACTCAGTGAAGCAGTATTCGGCAAAACCAGAACGGGGAAGTGGGAAGGGGTGGGTGGGAGGACAGGGGAAGAGAAGGGGGTTACGGGACTTTCGGGGAGTGGGGGGCTAGGAAAGGGGAAATCATTTGAAATGTAAATAAAAAATTATATTGAATAAAAAAAATAGCAAAAAAAAATGATTTTTTTCTGAGCTGCAACGTTTCCCTCACAAGTAAACTCAGACAGTTGTTTCAACTGAGAAATCCACCATGGTTGTCTCAGAGGCAAGGGCATTAAGTCAGGGATGACTTCTGACTGCCTCCCCTTCTGGCCCTTCCCTGGCATCTTCTGCAGGCATTCATCATTCGACACACTCCAAACTCTAGCCTCATTGAAAGAAAGTCATCTCTCTGAGTTTCCAACCCTCCACCTGTGTGTCTGCCCATCTATCTCTCCACCAGAAGTGCTGTTCTACCCACCCTACCCATTCAATTTCCGGTCCCTGACCTCTGCAGTTTATTCTTTTCCATTGCACTCAGCCGTTGCAAGACCCCCCTTTCCCTCCCGCTGAATTAATTGAGGGTAGAGCACAAGTCTGGTGAGTCCTTTTTGTCACCGAGAATTACTCCCAAGCCTCAAGTAAAACAGCCTAGCACTTTTACCAGCAGGTCACTTTTAATAGCAGTCACTTTAGCTCCTTTTCTTTTCCTCCTGGCTCATTTGCATTGGCTCTGTTCTTTGGGATAGAAAGAAATCTTTCTAAGGCCTGGAAGGAATCTATTGCATGCCTTATCTTGATAGCACCATTAAGACTACCTAAATTTCAATTTTGGTGCATAAACTTCCTCTGTTTGTTAGCAAGCTTTATTTTATGTTCATGTATATTTTATGTTTAGTCTCTTATCCATATGTCCTTGGCTCTCTGAAAAGTTCCTGCAATTTAGAACGTTCTACACACTGGAAATGAGTAGACAAACCCTTCCTTGCCCCATGCAGTTAATATAAGACAACAGTTCCCTATCTTGATTTTTACATCTTAACACTCATAATGTTTATGTATTTTTGTTCACAGGTTTATATAAACTGTACTATTATGTAAAATATGTAGCTACATTTAGTGTATAATATTCTAATATTTAAAATATGCAATGCATAAGCACTTCAATGTATATATCATTTTGGATACATGAGGTCTGTTTGTGCTCCCTGAATGGCTTCTCCTTGATCATTACATTCACAAAGCTCCTCTAGCTGGATTAGACTGGCAACTGTCAATAGGAACTCAAAGTTTAGGTAGCATCTTGGAATTTGTTCAGTTGTGAGAGAAAGGAATCTATGATCCAAATAGTTCTAATTTTAATTCCTAACTGTGTTATTATCTGTCAATACTATAGGACAATTTCAGTTATATTTGTGAATTTGTGAAATGAAGGAAACAATGACCCTTGTGAGTGATTGAAATATCTGTACAGAAAATCTTGTAGCCCCCTCATATTAACAAATGTGACAAACAAAGCAACTGCAATGCTTAATATTAATCTTCAGTTTGACTGGATGCAGAATCATCTATGAGGCAAAATCCTTTAAGCTGATAGTGGTAGGAATGCCTGCCGTACTGTTCTGTGGGCTGGGACTTAGCCCAACAGAGTAGACGGGAGTGAGCAAGGTAAGCACGAGCGTGCAACACTCTCTGCTTTCTGATTGCAGATCCAGTAACCAGCCTGCCCAGACTCCTGCCACGTGACATCGCTGACATCGCTGAGGTAACTTACTGCACCTGAAATTCTGGTCCAAAATAAGTACTTTCTTTTCTCTCCTATTTTTTTTTTTACAACTGAAAAATTTGCTGAGAACGTCAAAGATTATTTTTAGATTATATACTTTTTATCACTGATATAAATCTTTTGTTATGAAAACAAAAATAAGGAATTTAAAAGAATAATTTATTTCTGGCTTTGTTGTAGCAACGATGAATTCACGACTTGTCAATGCAAAACCTATTTAAAAACATTCTTGTCTAAAAAAAATTAAATTATTATAAATAGTTGTCTTGACTTACATTTTTGTACTTTACTGTGGCAGAATTTTCTTGTCAGTCCTTTATCATATTGTATTTTATTCAATCTCTAGGAAATTCTTCTGGTACACCTGAAATATTGAGGCTGAAAAAGACATATCAGTATTCTGAAAACAGTAACTGCATCCTCACTAAACTTCTGAAATGCTATCCATGCCCAAAGAACTTCCTACAACCTACTGTAAGATCTGATAAGAAACATGAAACATGTTTCTTCTATTAAGAAACTACTAATGTGAAGAAATTAAAACTTAATGTGAAAAAATGTACGGAGAACAGAAATGGAAAACAATTTTGTGCACAAAGTAAACAGTCCATCAAGAAGAAATAAATACAGGTCTTTGCAGACAACATCAGAAATTTGAACTGTAACAAGCAAAATTTGACAGGACTTGTAATTACTTAAAACCTTGGGGTCATTAGACATTAGGATTTTAGCAAGTATTAAAGAAATAGTTATGTGCATTGTTTAAAAATATGATTATTAAGGCTGTATTACTAAGTACACAGAGATATATGCAAAGTAAGACCAAGGCACACATTTATATAGAAACAGTGAAATGTCTGAAAACATTTTTGGATTTCAAGCTAGTATGAAATCAACAATTTTCTAAAACCATACATGTTACTGCAATTGATCAACATGAATAAATACATATAAGTATTGATGGTATACTAAGGAAATACCAACAAATTTATTATATAGTGTCTTAATTAGGATTTTATTGCTATAACGAGACACATGACCAAGATAACTCTTTTTTTTTTTTTTTTAGATTTTTATTTTATTTATATGAGTACACTGTAGCTGTCTTCAGACACCAGAAGAGGGCATCAGATTCTCTTGTAGATGGTTGTGAGCCACCATGTGGTTGCTGGGAATTGAACTCATGACCTCTGGAAGAGCAGTCAGTGCTCTTAACCGCTGAGCCATCTCTCCAGCCCTCCAAGATAACTCTTATAAAGGAAAACATTTCATTGGTGCTGGTTTACAGTTCCATTATCATCATGGTGGGAAGCATGGTAGCATGCAGGCAGACATGGTGCTGGGAAAGAAGCTGCAGTCAAAAAGGACTGCATTCCATACTGGGCATATCTTGAACATTCATGAGGCCTCAGAACCCACCTTCTCAGTGACATGCTGATTCAAACAAGGTCATACCTACTTCAACACAGCCATACCTTATAACGAGGCAAGTGAGTCTGTGGAGGCCATACATATTCAAACCACAAGATACAGACAAGGCCACACTTATGATATTTAGACTTTATAATGGATGTAATTGATATATATTCAGGAAAACATATTTAGAATTTGAAAATCTGAAAATGTGCCTAACAGTACACAATATGTTTCATGATACTTAAAATAGGCTATCGCAGAAATGATATTTCCAGGTGAACACACAATCATGAAGGCAAAAAAATCTGATTGACTGCAGCTCACTATGCTGTGAGCAGGATGTGTTATAAAACAGACTTAATGCTAGAAGACGTCAATGAATGTTAAGAGTTCTGACTATGTTTACAGTGGACCAGGCTGAACGAAATCTAGATATTATGTAGCTTAGGTCAAAGCATTTTTGACATTATATTTTGCTTAATTTCTATAGACTTTCCAGATTAATAATAATAATTTGAGAAGGTTCTTTATCAGCAATTCGTGGAACCTAGTTCCTGTTCACGGTGCTTTAATGTTAAATGCCAAGAGCTGTAGAGAGATACAAAAAATTCCTCATATTTAGAATTTTCTAAATAATTGTAAAAACATACTGTTTACATAATTTTAGTCAAACATGACTTAAATAGTGATAAGTGGCTACATTAGTCATCTCAAACTGGATTAGGTTGAAGATGAGGCAACTAAAAGGCAAAAGAAATGATAGATAAAATTATTAAGGTTGGAGCAAGGGCAGATGGCTCAAAAGTTAGAAGTGTGCTTTCTCCTTTTATCCCCAGAGCACCAGATATGATGCTCATACAAACATTCACATACATAGTCACAACTCATACACATAAATGAAAATAAATCATTTTTTAAAAAGAAGGCTAGCCGGGCGTGGTGGCCCACACCTGTAATCCCAGCACTCGGGAGGCAGAGGCAGGTGGGTTTCTGAGTTAGAGGTCAGCCTGGCCTACAGAGTGAGTTCCAGGACAGCCAGGGCTACACAGAGAAACCCTGTCTCAAAAACCAAAAAAACAAAAAACAAACAAACAAACAAACAAAAACAAAAAAAAGAAAGAAAAGAAAAGAAAAAGAAAGAAGGCAATTTTCTATTCATTCACATTGCTATCTAGACATCTCTCTCTTCATCTTCAAACCTGATCCTGAACCTCCCCCATTCCCCTCCCCATCTCCTCCCACCCAGCTCCCTCCCTTTATCTGCCTCTTATGATTATTTCACTCCCCCTTCTAAGTGAGATTCAAGTATCCTTGCTTATGCCTTCCTTCTTGTTTAACTTCTTTGGGTCTGAGGAGTATAGCCAGGGTATCCTGCATTTTATGGCTGTTATCCACTTATAAGTGAGTACATGTCCTTTTGGGACTGGGTTACCTCACTCAGGATATTGTCAATATCCATCCATTTGCATGCAAAATCCAGGATTTCTTTGTTTTTAATAGCTGAATACTATCCTACTGTGTACTCATTCTTTAGCTGAGGGGCATCTGGGTTGTTTCCAGTTTCTGGCTATTAACAAATAAAGCTGCTATGAACATAGTTGAGCAAGAGTCTTTGCGGGATGGTGGAGCATCATTTGGGCGTATTCCCAGGAGTGGGTTTTGCTAGATCTTGAGGTAGGATTTTCTACAGTTTTCTTAGACACCATTGAACTGATTTCCAAAGTTGCACTCCCACTAGCAATGGTGGGGTGTTCCCCATGATCCACATCTTCCCCAGCTTGTGCTATCTCTTGAGTTTTTGATCTTAGCCAATCTGATCAGTGTAGGTGGAACATCAGAGTTCTTTTGATTTCAATTTCCCTGATGACTAAAGATTTTGAACGTTTCTTTTATTTAACTAATTAATTGTTTACATTCCATATTTTATTTCCCCTCCTGTCCACCCTCTGACTATTCCATATCCCATACCTCCTCCCCTCCTGCTGTCTCCATGTGGATGCCTCCATCCCCCAACCTACCTGACCTCTAAACTCCCTGGGGCCTCCAGTCTTTTTAGGATTAGGTGCATTATCTCTGAATGAACACAGACCCGGCAGTCCTCTGCTCTATGTATGTTGTGGGCGTCATATCAGCTGGTGTATGTTGCCTGTTTGGTGGTCCAGTATTTGAGAGATCTTAGGAGTCCAGATTAATTGAGACCTGGGAGGTGAGAGACTCTCAGGACTCAAAGGGACAGAATTTAGATGAATGCCTGATAGTAGGGAGAGGGAACAAATAGAGCCCACCTCCAGCAGGAAGACAGGGCTTCAAATGAGGTAGAGGGAGGCCATCCCACAGTCACAACTCTGACCCATAATTGTGCCTCTCTGAAAGAATTACAGGGATGGAAATGGAGAGGAACTTGAGGAAAGAAGTCCCAGCAACAGGCCCAAA
This sequence comes from Apodemus sylvaticus, assembly GCF_947179515.1. NCBI lineage: Eukaryota > Metazoa > Chordata > Mammalia > Rodentia > Muridae > Apodemus > Apodemus sylvaticus. The sequence continues at coordinate 82,773,892 of NC_067485.1, read as the reverse complement.
GTGGGATCCAACTCAAAGGGTGGTCCCAAGGCCTGACACTATTACTGAGGACATGGAGTGCTCACATAAAGGGACTTAGCCACTATGGAAGACCCAACAAGCAGCTGTAAGAGTCAGATGCAGATATTTGCACCCAACCAATGGACAAAAGCAGCTGACCCCTGTTGTTGAATTAGGGAAGGCTGAAAGAAGCTGAAGAGAAGGGCAACCCTGTAGGAGGAGCAGCAGTCTCAATTAATCTGGACTTAGAACATTTCTTTAAGTGCTTCTTGGCTATTTGAGATTCCTCTATTGAGAATCTCTGTTTAGCATTGTACCCCAGTTTTTAATTGGGTTATTGGTGTCTAACTTCTTGAGTTTTTAATACATTTTGGATATTAACCCTCTGTCAGATGTAGGGGTAGGTGAATGGAAATGTGGGTGGTATAGGCCAGGTAGTGGTATAGCTGAATCCTCAGGTAGTACTATGTCCAATTTTCTGAGGAACCCCCAGACTGACTTCCAAAATGGTTGTACCAGCTTGCAATCCCACAAACAATGGAGGAGTGTTCCTCTTTCTCCTCCTCCTCACTAGCATCTGCTATCACCTAAATTTTTGATCTTAGCCATTCTGACTGGTGTGAGGTGAAATCTCAGGGTTGTTTTGATTTGCATTTCCCTGTTGAACATTTCTTTAGGTGCTTCTCATCCATTTGATATTCCTCAGTTGAAAATTCTCTCTTTAACTCTGTACCCCATTTTTAATAGGGTTATTTGATTCTCTGGAGTCTAACATCTTGGAATTTTTGGGGTCACTTAAGTATACTATTATATCATCTACAAATACTATTATTTTGACTTCTTCCTTTCCAATTTGTATCCCTTTGACCTCCTTTTGTTGTCTAATTTCTCTGGCTAGGACTTCAAGTATTATATTGAATAGGTAGGGAGAGAGTGGACAGCCTTGTCTAGTCCCTAATTTTAGTGTGCTTGCTTCAGGTTTCTCTCTGTGATGTTGGCTACTGGTTTGCTGTATATTGCTTTTACTATGTTTAGGTATGGGCCTTGAATTCCTGATCTTTCCAAGTCTTGTACTATGAAGGGGTGTTGAATTTTGTCAAGTGCTTCCTCAGCATCTAAGATGATTATGTGGTTTTTTTCCTTTGAGTTTATTTATGTAGTAGATTATGTTGATGGACTTCGGTATATTGAACCATCCCAGAATACCTGGGATAAAGCCTACTTGATCATAATGAATGATTGTTTTGATGTGTTCTTGGATTCGGTTTGTGAGAATTTTATTGAGTATTTTTGCATAGACATTCATAGGGGAAATTGGTCTGAAGTTTTCTTTTTTTGTTGGGTCTTTGTATGGTTTAGTTATAAACCAGAATAATAATTGTAGCTTCATAGAACAAATTGGATAGTATTTCTTCTGTTTCTATTTTGTGGAATAGTTTGAATATTATTGGTATTAGGTCTTCTATGAAGGTATGATAGAATTCTGCACTAACTAAACCCATCTGAATCTTGGCTTTTTTGTTTGTTTGTTTGGAGACTTTTAAGGACTGTTTCTATTTCTTAAGTGATTATGGGTTTGTTTATATGGTTTATCTGGAAGAATAGTCACTGCTGTTAACCACATCTGATCTTGATTTAAATTTGTACCTGGTATTTAACTGTGGCACACCTTGTCTAGAAAATTGTCCATTTCATTCAGATTTTTCCAGTGTTTGTAATGATATGTAGGAGAAGATTTTTCAATATGCTTCATTTCATCTTCTATAGCAATGTGTCAACGTTTTGGTACTTGAAATTTTTGAGTTTTCTTATTGTTAAATTTTAAGTATTTTTGTATCTTTTGACTTGCTTTTATCAAGTATTTTGTTGGAGCAATGAAAATGTAACTAACATAACAGCAACAAGTATAACATGTTCATAATAGCTATAATTGAATAAAACTGTAAAGAATAGTTATTGATGCATAACTGATTTTCAAAGTGTTTTGAATTGAACTTGAATTCATTTTAAAATCATATTTGTTCATATCTTGGGGTTCATTTATTTTCTTAGTAATGCTCTTTTATCGTTTCTTAGTTTCAGACTTAATTAAGTTGATTTCCCTTATGATAATAAAATACCTTGCAGAGCAGCAGAATTTTCTCTTCTTCAATCACTTTGTAAACTCTTGGCCAACATTCTGATTTGTCAAAATAGAAACACATTATCAAACCTGAGACAATCAGTTTAATCAAGACTGGGTTCAGAGATGGCTGCACTGGTCTAGCCTGGATACTGTGCACTATGCAATATTTTTTAGTAGTACTGAAAAATTCCATTTCAAGCAGTGGGAAAAATGTTCAAAATCTAATAACATTGACATAATGGGAAGAAGAGAGCGAGCAGTCCAAATCAACAAAGCTACCAACATGAATAAGCCTGGCAAAACCATCCTTGAATAACTGTAGAATGATAATGGAGGTTTGTGAGTCTAAACCTCACATCTTCATTACCTACTAATATCTTCACACCCACACACAAATCTACAGCTGAATCACGCATTGGTTCTGGCAGTTTTTCAGTACACCATCGATGGGACATATGAACAGAAGAGCATACACGCTTTCTTTAAGCTCCATCAGGAGGCTTGCTGCTTTCAACAGCACCGTTCTCTCCGTAGCTCAGTTTAAGAAACACACAGTCCTGAGTTTCAGTGTTTCTGCTTTCCACTGGGAAAAGAAACCCGAAGCATTACAGAAGACAGGAAATGTACCCAGTTCTGTTTGTTTGTATTTCCTAGGGTAGGTTGATCTTAAGTATTTTAAAACTCTAGAATAGGTCTCAATTTTCCAAGTACCATGAATCAAGAATAGTATTTTTAGTAATGCTGGTGTTAGCATTTTATATGAGAAATATCACAAACCAAGTCATTTAATAAAGAAAAGAAGTCTACGTAGTTTGTGGTTCTGGAGGCCTAGAAATCCAGGAGCATAGTAGATGCTCCTGATGTGTGTCATAATCAGGCCAAGGGTGCAGAATCCAGCGTGTTCAAAACAAACAAACAAAAAACCAAACAAACAAACAAACACTAGAAGCAAACTCGCTTTATATTAACTTCTTCCTTGGGTAATAAATCTAGTCTGTGAGGTTGAAAGGGAAATCTTTTTTAAAGGTTTAGTTAATAATAAAAAGAAATAGAAACAAAAGCCTGTTTTAAATGCTTATTTTCTTTATTAGTTTTCTATTTTAAAGGGTAGCACAAACTTTGAGAAAAACTGGAAGAAATGTACTATTTCACAAGTCTAGAGGCCAAAAAGTTACGTACAACTGACTTCCATCGAGAGCTCTGTGAAAGAATGTACCCCACACCTCTCAGTTGCCAGTGACATTTCCTGGCCTGCTTCATCTACAGACACCATGACCTCCATCTACCCCTATCCACAATCTCTCTGTCTCACATACTCATCTTGTGTCTCTCTTATAAGAATAGCAATTGTGAGGTATATAGTTGATTTAATTCAGGATCATCCTGTCTTCCATAGTTCAGTATTCTTTTTTCCTCAATAAAATAAAGTGACATTCTCTCCAACAAGGGTCTATGTATATGTGGATAGGTGTAACTACTTCTGATTTCTTTACAAAGCATGGTAGTTCTCTCTCTCTCTCTCTCTCTCTCTCTCTCTCTCTCTCTCTCTCTCTCTGTCATCCATCAAACTGTGTACTCTTGAGTATGAGTTGCCATAAAAGGGCTGTACATTCTGATATTTTTTAAGTAAATTTATATCTGACTCTTTCTCTGTCTCTCTCTGTTTCTGTTTCACCTGTCTCTCCTCTCTCTGTCTCTATCTCTCTCTGTCTCTCTGCCTCTCTCTGTCTTTCTCTGTTTCTCTGTCTCTGTCTCTGCCTGTCTCTCTGTCTGTTTCTGTCTCTCTGTCTCTGTCCCTCTGTCCCTCTCTGTCTCTGTCTCTGTCTTTGTCTCTGTTTCTGTCTGCCCCTCTCTGTCTCTCTCTGTCTCTCTGTCTCTGTCTCTGTCTCTGTCTCTCTCTCTCTCTGTGTGTGTGTGTGTGTGTGTGTGTGTGTGTGTGTGTGTGTGTGTGTTGTGCATAGTCTGATATGTGAGCACGTTTATGTATGTGGGTATAAATGTGCATGTCATAGCCCCAATGTAGATATTAGAAGACAACCCATTAGACATTAATCTTAATATTTCACCTTGATTGGGAAAAGGTCACTTGTTGCCTGCTAAATATGTAAATATGCCAGACTATCTGGCTCATAAGCTCGTGAAGAGCCTCGTATCTCTACCTTCCATTTCTGTAGAAGTGCTGGAATTACAGAGAAATGCTATGCAATAACCACATCCATTATCCAAATATAGGTCCATGTGCTTGTGTGGCAAATATTTTACCTACTGAGCCACCTTTCCAGCTGGATTCTGATCCTTTGAAGAGTAATCATGCAAGTTCAAAACACACCTTAGGGACTAGATTGTCTCAAGACTCGCTCCTGACTAAGAATGTCAGATCCTTTCAGGAGCATAAAATATACAAGTCATACTTATTTCCACAAAAAGCAATGTAACCCCTACAAGGGGGCAGATGGGAAATCTGTAGACTACTCCAGTATTTTACTTCTGTGTTCCATCGTCCAAATTGAATTTCCATCTGTTCCTTTTGTCCTTAGCACTTGACTGCAGATTTTAATGGAATAAACAGATAAAAATAGACCTAAGAAATTCAATGGATAATTAATAAGAATTAAGACATAATTACTAGAGGTCAGCACATCTAAGAAGTACCTAACTAAAGGCATCACACAGTTGGAACAGCCATCATGAGGTCTTATCCTAACTCCAGTAATATAGGCCTTACTTAGAGACCCCGCCCTTTTCCCCCAGGAAGACCCTTTAATACAGTACTTGTTCACAGATTCTCTGCTAAGCAAAATTACATGACTCTCTTGCTCATGTCTTAATGTCATACTGAGTAAGGGGATTTGGGGTAGACATAACCCTCCAACATATGATTGAAAATTTTATGACATTTTGCACAGTCAGAAAGAGTTTTCTTGCTTAGTAAATGCTTTCTATGTAACACAGATGTGTTTCTCAATGCCTGGGAATTTCCTCTTGAGAAAATATGTTGAGTCAACTGATTTAAAAAAAAAAAAAAGAATAATTATTGCCTGAGTTTAGCTCCGCTGAAAGAGCATGCAAAAGTTGTAATCAAGTGCTTTGGAAAAGTGTCTTAATGGTCTCCTAAAGTTTTTCTAACTTAGATGAAATGAAGGACTGTAGCCCCAGGCTGAAGAGAGACTTTGATTTGGAAAAGAATAGATATGTGCAGAAAGATTTAAAGAATGGATGTTTGCCAGTGCACATACCGTCTCTAATCCTCAGAATTTGAAAACTTCATTTTTTTATTCAAACTCTTACTGGTCCTTATTTGTGAGATGCTTATCACAGGAAGATGCCTAGTGAAGTAAAGGCAGGAAGTGGGTGACTGTGTGACAAGAAGATAAATGTGTCTTTGTGCATTTCCTGTTTGCAAGAGGATTACAAATAAAGCTGCCATAGACATTTTTTCCCCTGAAGTGGCTGCTTTTTGCATGCCTAGCTTCAATAGATGGGATTTCTACTTACTCAGCAAGCCTCACTTATGGCCAATCATTTATTGTTGACCAGCCTAGTAGATGAGAACTAGCACCTCACTGTTATTTAATGTGAATTTCCCAAAGAACGGAAGACACTCAGCACTTCTCTATGGGCTTATTTGCTCCTGTGTGCTCAAAAATCTTGCTTATTTTTTTGGGTGGGGCACTTTTTTATTATGTAATTTTCATGGTTTGTTTTCTTACTGGTAGTTATTTATTAAACTTTAGTTTTGCTGATATAGCCTATTACTATATGGCTTGACTTCATATTTTCTTTTTTAATTGGATATATTCTTTATTTACATTTCAATTTTTGTACCCTATCCTGCTTCCCCCTACCAAAAGTCCCATAGGCCATCTCTCCTCCCCCTGTTCCCCAATCAACCCTCTCTCACTTCCCTGTCCTGGTATTCCTCTACACTGTAGCATAGAGCCTTTCCAAGACTAAGGGCTTCTCCTCCCTTGGTTTCCAACAAGGCCATCCTCTGCTGCCTATGTGTCTGGAGTCATGGGTAACTACGTGTGTACTCTTTGGTTGATGGTTTTGTCACAGGGAGCTCTGGTAGTACTGGGTGGCTCATATTGTTGTTCCTCCTATGGCGCTGCAAACCCCTTCAGCTCCTTGGGTCCTTTCTCTAACTCCTCCATTGAGGACCCTATGCTCAGTTCAATGGCTGGCTAAGAGTATTCCCCTCTGTATTTGTCATTCACTAGTAGAGCCTCCCAGGTGACAGCTACATCCAGCTCCAGTCAACAAGCACTTGTGGCATTGATAATATTGTCTGGGTTTTGTAACTTTATAAGGGATGGACACCTGGGTGGGGTAGTCCCTGGATGGTTTTTCCCTCAGACTCTGCTCCACACTTTGTCTCTGTATTTTGTTTCCCCTTCTCAGAAGGACCAGAGTATCCATACTTTGTTCTTTCTCCTTCTTGGGCATCATTTGGTATGTGAATTGTGTCTTGGGTATTCCAAGCTTCTGGGCTAATATCCACTTATCAGTGAGTATATACCATGTGTGTTCTTTTGTGATTGGGTTACCTCACTCAGTATGATATTTTCCAGTTCCAACCATTTGCCTAAGAATTTCATGAATTTATTGTTTTTAATAGCTGAATAGTACTCCATTGTGTAACTATATCACATTTTATGTATCCATTCCTCCATTGGGGAACATATGGGTTCTTTCCAGCTTCTTATAAATAGGGCTGCTATGAACATAGTGGATCATGTGCCCTTATTACATGCTGGAGAATCCTCTGGGTATATGCCCAGGAGTTGTATAACAGGGTCCTCCAGTAGTATTATGCCCAGTTTTCTAAGGAACCATCAAGCTGATTTCCAGAGTGGTTGACATACATGTAATACATATTTTGTACATAGCAGTGAATTTGTTGTGCCCTACTTTCCATTTATCTAAGTAAGTGTCATGATATATTCCGTTCACCCTAAGCTTTGGAAATTTCAGACAAAGTTGAGATTATCTATAGAGTACATTATCTCAACACCTTTAGCCACATCCTTCACAATTAGTCCCAATGTCTGAATGTCTCTAGTTGCTTGCTCATTAGTTCATTAACTGTAAATACTACAATGGTTAGAATAGGCGATGTTCCCCTTAGCCTCATGTATTGAACACTTGGTACCCAGCACTGACAGTGTAAAGGAAAGCTAACGAACATTTACATGCTGCACTTGAGGGTTTATAACCTAACCCTACAACTCTCTCTCTGTCTCTTTCTCTCTCTCTCTCTCTCTCTCTCTCTCTCTCTGTCTCTGTCTCTCTGTCTCTGTCTCTCTGTCTCTCTCTGTCTCTCTGTCTGTCTCTCTGTCTCCTGTCTCTCTCTGTCTCTCTGTCTCTCTCTTCTCTCTGTCTCTCTGTCTCTCTCTGTCTCTCTCTGTATCTCTGTCTGTCTCTCTGTCTCTCTGTCTCTCTGTCTCTCTCTCTCTCTCTCTCTCTCTCTGTCTCTTCTCTTCTCTTCTCTTCCCTCTCTCTTCTTTCTGTGTGTGAATAAATTTAATCAACCGGTTTCCTGCTCTTGCAGCCTCCTGCCAGGCTTTCCCCTCCACGATGAACTCTACCCTCTGGAATCTTAATCCAAAATAAATGTATTCTTTCTTAAATTGTGGTGTTTATTCAGCAACAGAAAAGTAACTAATATAAGCACCATGGCTTTCATGATCAGTTTTTCCATCCTCAAGTTGTATGCTAACTTTAAGCCTTGGTCAACTCAAAGTCTTCTTTCCTTCCTCCTCTCCTCGCTCTTCTCTCTTTCATTTTCTCTCTCCGTCTCCTGCTCCCGTCCTTCCCCCTCTATCCCTCCCCTCGGCTGCCTTTCCTTATCGGTCTCCCTCCTTCCCTCCATCCCTCCCTCTCTCTGTATATGGGTTGGACGGGGCTAACTGTGAGACGAATAGAACAGGGTTTCAAGGACGTCTATCGAGCTCTTTTGTCTTTTCAACTCTATTCATAGCTTGGGATCCTTATCACATGGAAAAGTTTGATATTAAATTCTTTATTTTTCTATGGGATATTTCACCTGTGCTCCAAACAATGTTTTTTTTTTTTTTTTTTTTTTTTTTTTTTTTTTTTTTTTTTTTTTTTTTGAGAATCAAGACAAAGACTAAGCTAAGTACAATGCCACAGGTCCTCAAATACCCTCAAACCTTTCCTTTTGTTTTACCCTTTTAGTATTGAAAAATTGGATCTTCATACATTCATCTATCTAATGCAGATATCAGAGCATATTTCTTGAAGTGGGTGCCTCCCACAGCCCACAGCATTACAACATATTGTACCCTGCTGGCTACTCTTTTTCCATGTCTCACAGCACCTCCTCCTCTCCTACACATTCTCTGACAACATTTAGTCCACTTTCTTATAACTGCCATCATTTGCTGCAGGTTTGTCCTTTCTAGGTTCTGTCCACTCACACCTGGAGAAACAACTTGTAGCTTAAAGTCCAAAGGCTATGGTATTTTATACACTGAAGCCCATTCATGGTATACATATGGTCCAGAATATTATCACCTTAGTGAAGGCCCCAAATGCTAATGAAATATGTGAATCCTCCTTCAGTTGTATACAATAATGTTCATTGTTGAGGCATTTTCTCTACTAAGTGATTTCTGTGTATGCAGTTGTTATTATATTTGTATTAATTTTTTGAGAATTTCACACATCTATACAATGTATTTTGATCATTTCATCCTAAAATTTTATCTGTGACTTCTCCCTGATCCACTCCCCACTCCTGCCAAACTCCCAACTCCCCTGTCTCATCCATCCAATGAACCCTGTCCATTTGTTCACAGACTCACTGCTGTGGGGCCATCCACTTGAGTATGATTGGCTTACCAGAAACTATATACTTAAAGAGAACCAACTGCCCTTCCTCCAGAAGCAGGCACCTGTCAATAACTCCTCAGGTAGGGGTGGGGCCTCAAGACTCTTACGCTTTACACACTGAGCCTTTGATTGTCTTGCTCTTGTTTAGATTTTCTACAGGCAACCACAGCTGCTATAAACCCATAATAACATCATGTGCAGAAAACATTGTTTGGCTTCAGTTTTCTCCAACGTACCACTCTTTGACACCACCTCTCCTAAAGTGACCTCTGAGTCTTGTGAGGAGGGGTGTGATATAGTTGTCTCATCTGTGGATGAACAGCCCACAAACAGTTCTCTATGCATTGACCAGTTGCATGTTTCTGTATCAATTCCACTCTACTGCAAAAAGATATGTCTCTGATAAAGTCTAAGAGCTGCACTAATTAATGTTATATAGATTAAACATCCAGACAATAGTCTAATGTTATTTAGCAAGATGATGTTAGTAGATTAAACCCGTGGCTTGCGCACTCTGGAACCATAAACTCTTGTCCATATTTATTGTGCTAGGCATGCATTTTGCTCTGTGGAGTGGTCCTCATATCCAGTCAGAATGAGTAGATTACCTGCCCAAAACAAAGGTTTGTGCAGGTCCACAGGCAAACCTTGTCCTGCAGGATATCATTATGCCTCCAATGTTTACAGATAGAAAATCTGTTGATGACTTTTCTCCCACAGAAGCCCACACAGCATAAAATCTGCATAATAGATAAGTTTCCTAGTCAATACCAACTTTATTTCTCTGTATCTTATGAACAGAATATTTGGTGTCTTTAATTCTGGAATTATATCATCAAGTTCTTCTGGTTTGCAACCAAGATCAGCGACAATGACCTGCAATTCTTTGGAGGTTTCTGGGACCTCCAAACCAACAGCTTAAGGTAAGGTATGGTACACCTGGCACAAATCTTTTTATTTGGCAACTGATGTATCTGGGAGAAATATTATACTCTGTGTAAGGTAGTATGGCCATTCAATTAAATACAAATACACACATATGTATACACATATGTGTTTATAAATATATGTCTAAATATATGTATTTCTAGATATACATGTATTATATATTATATATATTTTTATACATGTTTTATACACAACCTACATTCATTCATACATATGTATCTGTATTTTGAGAAATGGCCACCAGGGGGCAGGAAGAACCAACTTATAAAGCTGGTTGTTATAAAGTTTGTGTCTTTTATGATTGTGTTTTATCATACAACTTGTTATTCTGTCTTCAGTTGTATTTTCTGATTATAAAGAATCATTAAAAATATTTCCAAAGTTCAGGTGAAGTGCCTCCTGTACCGTTACCAACTTGTGCTCTACATTTGTTGAATTTTCCCACTATCACCTATAAATCAAGAATAAAATGTGTTCTCTAAAATGGTGTTTATTAAATACATATGCGAAATTAACCTAATGGTATCCAAATATTCCATAATTATCGTATACATTATTGCACCATTTACCCTTGTTAAGTTGTTTGTATAGACCAGAATATGATGTTTATTGATTGAATAATTGAGCAGCTATAATTTCGTGTACATTTGCATTATCTCTATGTATTTATTCGTATCCACCTGCCATGAAACTTTCCAAAAGTTTTCAGTGTGTTAACATAAACTACCTCATCAAAATCGGAGGTTCCAATAGTTTCTTGTAAAGTGTGCTTGTACATTTTTCAAGTATTTACATCTGTAGTATTTGTTACTGCTAAATTACTCCCTAAGGACTCTGAAATGACCACTAAAAAAGAAGGCATCACTAGAACAAACTACACTTTTATGAAATGATAGGAATCGTTTAAAGATAGGACAATATTTCTGTAGATTTATGAACTGAAAGTGTAAGCGTGGCTATGAGTACTATAAGCTTATCAGAGAGACTACTAATAATATTTGACACCTGAAAATACATCCTCTTGCATTTCCCATGTTACTTTGCATAAAGGTCAAAAGCTACAAAAACGTTGTCTGACCACTAATGGCTTAACTTTGCCAGTTTTACAAAATATAAAGAAATAAAGAGAACTGGAGAAGATGCAGAGTTTTCCACATCCACAAAGAGTCTGCTACAAGCAGGTGCAAAACTCAAACAGATGAACAGATATCTAATATGGCAACAGACAAATTTTAAAAAATTGTGGGTTGAATTTGCTGATGCTAGTAACAATGTAAAATTGTTGAAATCTGCCAAATTACTAATAAACAAAGTAAGGGGCAAAATTCTACCACTGTAATATGATAAATCCTCAATTTTCGTAATCATTTTAATAAAGCTAATACTTTCAAAATAGCTATTTACTTTGCTTTTCTGGTTCCTTCTAGCTATTTCAGCTTGTGATTTTAGGATTATTGCCAATTAAATAAGACCTAAAATCACCTTGGAGACAGTTTTGTAGACATGTTTTTTGTTTGTTTGTTTGTTTTGGTGATTTTTTGCAATTATAATTACATTTCTCTTTTCCTTTTCCTCCCCTGAAATCTGCCTATATACACTTTGCTCTCTTTAAAGTTGACGGCCTCCCTTATTATTAGTTGTTATTACAGTCAATAATCTTCCAGAGATGTTTAACTTTTAGTCCCGATTTTTTAATTCCATAAGACATACCCTAGAAAATTATGTTCATGTTCTATCTCCTCTGTTACTAACGCGGCAATATCCTTGAAGTAGTACACATCATTGCAAGGTTGCAAGACAGCTAATATATTCAAACCGATTTTTTCCAGTATATTCTGAACGAGCATCAGTCTAAATATCTGATGTCCGGGGAAATAAACCTGCATCATAGTCTGTTTGCAGAAAGGACAGTGCACTGGATTTGGGCTTTAGGCAGGTTGCTAGGAGACAGGATTTAGAAGAGAGAAAAGCACAACCAAACTTAGTGGTTTAGGTCTCCGAAAGATGGACTATACTACCAGCCAATCAGAGCACCAAGTTACTTCTCCATCAGCCAATTAGAATGCTAGAATTCCAGCCAATCATGACATTACCCTGAGGTCTCTGGCACCTTAAGTACGGATTGGAGGCTGAACCTCTGAGCGAAGGGGAACCATGGAAAAAATCCCTACAGTGGGCTTGGGCACCTGGAAGGTGAGGAGGCTCGTCGGTGAGGGTCGGGCTAAGGGTCCCGGAGCCTGAAGAATACTTGCTCCAGAAGAGTTAGGGTCGCGGGACTTCTTTTGCCTAGGGTGATTCCTTCCCGACCCGGGCTCTGATTTAAGGTTTTGACTCTAGACCGATTATAGGAGAGATCGAACTCTCCTCCTGTGATCCTAAAACACCTGCTCTCTGCGAGATTGAAACGCTGTTAGGCTAACTTTAAATCAAGCAACGTGATTTTATCCTAGCCTTGTGTGAGCTAATCACAGACCCCTAGTCGCCGAAAAATCATTTGTGCCAAGTGGTACTTATCTTTGCACAGCAAAACCGAGAGTGTATGAAATGGCCACAAGGGAGCGTGCTAAAATACACCAAATAAAATACACCTTGCATGCTAAAATACACCATATAAAATACACCCGGCATGCTAAAATACACCAAATAAAATACACCTTGCATGCTAAAATACACCAAATAGAAATAATTAATTGCACCGATGTAAGTGTAATGTCTACTTCTGGAGTTCATTCAGTGACAGTAGAGATATTTGCTAGTAGTTACACTGCTTGCTCAGTAGATTTTGTATGCAGAGCAAAAGAATATGAAGTTGAATAGGTAAGGAGTTAGGCCTACCTGACTCTGGGACACATGATCAATATATATATATATATATATACACACATACATATATATATACACATATACATATATATGTATATATATATAATCATATATAGTGTATACACATGGTATATATGTATATATATGTATATACATATATATGTATATATATATATACACATGTATGTATAAGTAAATTTAAAAATTCTGTTCAGAGGCGGATTTTCAAATAAATGTTGCTCCAAAATTTTTTTGTGAAAAGCGTGGGTTTTTTTTTTTTTTTTTTTTTTTTTTTTTTTTTTTTTTTTGGCAATTTGGTGATTTGAATGTTCTTGCGTACCACATAGTGAAAGCTGAGATGGAAGAAATGTCAATAAAATAACAAATAAATAAAAATGGGGGGAAATCACCCTCCCAACACATTGAAAGCATTTAATTCTATCTCCTGAAGACACGCATATGACTTTCACAATATGAGGGAGGCAATGGCAAAACCATAGCAAATGTGACATTGACTGGTGATCTAAAGTAATGCAGCTTTGATATAATAACCAAGTCTACTTTAGGGCAAAGCAAGGAAGAGATCAAATTCAAGGCTAGCTTGGGCTATACTTTTCATATTGAATGGGAATGACTATGTGTCTCTTTAAGTGTTTCCTGTGTATGCCATCAGGTGGTGGATGACCCCTTGTGTGTGAATAGGTACTTGTTTTATGCTTACAGTGGACTCACGCATCCCTGAGTGTTAGATGTCAGGCTGCTTCTTCATGCCCCAGCTGTAATCATTCAGGAAGTACAGCACACAGCTCAGGCCTCCTCAAGAGCTGAAAAACACCCTTTCCCCTGAGTGAGTAAAGAAGCCAGGACAGAACACTAATCCCATTCTGACTCTGACGCTCCATTCCCTACCCTTCGGTTTGGCTGACGTCCGTCCATGCTACTTTAATGATTTGAGTATTTATGCATTGCTTGGCTACACTCTCCCAGGGGACAAGGGAGAAACAGCGTCGGGTTCCCCTGAGGGTAGAAAAATTTCCTTGTGTCTGGTTCTATTACAGGCCTCTCCAGGAGAAGTGACTGATGCGGTTAAGGTGGCGATCAACATGGGCTACCGGCACTTTGATTGCGCTTACTTGTACCACAACGAGAGCGAGGTTGGACTGGGAATCAACGAGAAAATCAGAGAGGGCGTGGTGACGAGAGACGAGCTGTATGTCGTCAGTAAGGTACAGCTTCTCGGCCTTGGCGCTCACAGCTATGGGCAGAGCTGGAATCATCTAGCCTAGAGGATTTCTTCGGTTTCCTCATGGGAACTGGTACTTTTGGTTTGCAGTTGACTCTAGCTTCCTGAACATGTGAGGTTACATGATGGATATGCGGAGACACCAATCAAGAGTACATTCGTGAATGCAAATCTTGGTTGAGTGATGACACCTTTGTGTCTGTAGTGAACAGAATAAAGTCCAAGGTGGTGAACTCTGCCTACACAGACAGGCCAACTTAACTTGGAATCACCTGCTAGGGATGGTTAAAGGGCATATTCCAAACTCCACACAAAGAAATTAACACTTCAGTGATAGCTTTACAAGCAGAAAGCAAGTCAGTCATGCAGTATGCATGAACACAGTGGGTGCGGGAGTCTCTGGGAAGCAGAGGGAGGCTGGAGGAATGGCCAAGGGTCAAGGCACCAAAGTCCTGGCATGTAAGGTGCTGGCACTTTTCCTTGAAAGGTTGGGGGTTGTGAATAAAAACTATTTCTAAGTCAGGCGGTTTCTTTTACACGTGGATGAGGTGTACGCAAAGAACATGGTGGCATCTGACAGGAGTACACACTTAATAACTGTCACTGACAGCACAGTGACAGGCGAGGGGCAGGCTGCCTGGTGAGGGAGGGAGGGAGGGAGGAGGAAGTGGGTGTGGCAGAGAGGAAGGGAAGCAGCCCTGCGGGAAGGACAGTCAAACTAAGACTTAAAGCTATTTCTTTCCAAGGGTGGCCTTTAATCCTAGAACTCAGTCAGGGAGCAGAGGCAGGAGGGTCTCTGTGAGTTCAAGACCAGCTTGTTCTATATAGCCAGGTCCAGGATAGCCAGAGCTACATAGAGATCCCCTATCCTTCCCCACAAAAAAAAAAAAAAAAACAAAAAAAACAAAAAAAAAAAAACCAAAAAAAAAAACCCCAAAAAACGTTGATCCAGGTGGTTAATAGCGGACAGTAGTCTGGTGTTTGAGTTCTAGCTATCACTTAGGAGTGACTTAGTCCTCCTTAGAACCTGAGGGTCTGGTTCCTCATCTCAGCATGTTACAAATGAGGATTTGAATTTGATGAACTCATGAAGCGTGCCAGCTTTGTCATCCTTAATGCCACATTGCAGGGGTGTTTCTATTGTAGACTGCGCTTCTGTCTTTGTGATCTTCTTTTATTGCCAATCATTGAGTAAGCTAGAACAGAGAGGGGGCAGGTGGGGAGGGCTTGGGGCACGCTTGCTAAAGAGGGAGATTTTCTTCTGAATCTTCAGGCGGAGGGATGAGGAACCAGGGAATTTCTGCAGAGTCACAGTGCATGCCCCTTCCAAGTGGGTGATAGTCAGCAGTGAAAGTGTGCTGGTCGTTGTGGGGATTTGGAAGAATCACTGAAATATAATTAAAATTCAGGAAGTTATGTATTTATTCACAACGGGAAATTCTTATTATTAGTATGATGTGTTTATATCTAATTTGGGTTTCTCCCCCTCCTCTCTCTCTCTCGTCCTATCCCTTTCTCTCTCTCTCTGTGTATGTGTGCATGTATGATATGCGTGTGATGCCTGTTCACATGTACATGCCTGTGTTGCCTGCATTCATGTGAGGAAGCCAGAGGAGGGTACCAGTGAGCCCCTCTAACACGCTCCCCACCCAGTTCCCTTGGGACAAGGTCTTGTTGATCCATAGCTACCAAGAGAGAGACTGTCAACCCAAATGATGGCCAGATTAGAAAGGCAAGCTTTTTCATAATTCTTTTACATGGGTTGTCGTAAAGACTGGGTTCAAGAGATCAGCATTAGCTATGGGGAAGACGTGGGTTTTTACAGCTCAGGAGGTGGGAGTTTCCAAACGGGGGATTTGGCGGGCAAATAGGTGTGTTTAAAGAAGCCAGACATAACAACCTCCCAAACAAAGGACATGGTTGCAATGTGGTCATAGCAGCCTCCTGAAGCAAACGCACTACTGCCGTTTCCTGAAGCAGACAGTGCAGAACCATTTGTTGTTAAGGTTACAAGTGGAGCACAGCCTAATCCTTGAGAAACAGATGTAATCATAAACAGAAATGAACCTAGTTTGTTTTTATTGCAAGATGGCTTTCCAGCCCAAGATGAAGACCAGCTGGTTTATCAGTCTCTCACTGAACCTTCAGGTAGCCTGGTAGCCAGCAAGCCCAAGCACTCATACTGTCCCTGTGTCCCCTCCTCAGTTCTAAGTCACAGAAAATATATCTTTTTAACCAGGGTGCTGAGGATTAGAGCTCTGGTCCTCATTTTTATTAATATACTGTAGCTGCTGTTCCTTTTCATGTCTTGATCTACTAACCTATTAATTTTCATTTATTCTTGCTTGGATGGAGCCTCCAGGTTAGCTTCTATGACCATTAGTAAAAATGTAGCAAGGGGAATAATGAGGTAAAAACAATTATGTATTTTTCTGTTTATTGTTCTGGGGGGAAATATCTGCATAAACATAAGATGGTAAATACAGCACAGTCCAACACACCTAGCTTAGCCTGAATAGTTATATAATATGTGCAGTAAAAAGAAGCTTGAACTGTCTGTGAGTTGAAACAATGATCTCCTCCACATAGGATTCTTTCCCTGGATTTCCCTTTCTTGCTGTCAGTGGATCCAAATCACCCCGCATCCCTCCCTATGCTGGGCCTGACTGAGTAGGGAAGGCTCCCTGCTATGGAAACCCCAATCACTCATCCTTCAGAAGCAGCTGTGTTGTTGTCAGGTGCAGGTTTGTGGGACAGACCAATGGGTGTCTGATGTGTTAGTCTTAGACTGTGGCCCTGGAATAATAGTCTCGCCTCTCTTCTGCAGCTGTGGTGTACCAGCCACAAGAAGTCTTTGGTGAAGCCAGCATGCACCAATACCCTGGCGGCCTTAAACTTGGATTACCTGGACCTCTACCTCATACACTGGCCCATGGGTTTCAAGGTACCGTTACGTTTGTAGCTTGATTCCTGCAAAGACCTAGACAAATAATCAGCATGGGCGAGGTCTTGGAAGCCACACATTTTCCATGTTTTGTTATAGGAAATGTACCTATAAAACATCCTTGAAATTTGGAATGATCTGGAATTATTAAATGTATATTTTCTGATACTTGTCCTGTGACCTATTAGCAATGTATAATTAGCCAAAAAAGAGGTGTCAATCCTTGTCACTTCTTAGGAAAGTGACTAGGTCTTTACCTAGCAGGATGGCTTTCTCTACCCTCTATCCCCTAAATTTGTGTTCTTGCTGGGTTATCATTCAACTTGATAGGAAGTCTTAGAAAGAAGAGCAAAGAGCTTAATAACATTGTTGGGATAAAGTTGATCATATTAAGAAATGAAAGAAGCCTGTTGTTCCCTGTTTTGAAAATTCCGAATCAGGCAAGGATTCAAGCTTGAACTGAATTGTCGTGAGATTTTGCTGGCGTTACCCTTCCTTTGTTCTTGGTCTTAAGGTGACCACTGAGGCCTGCAGGAAGGCAGCGATACAACCAGGCCAGTAGGACGTCGTGACAGGGTCAAGGCTAAGATGCAAATTCCCTGGCTCAGACTGGACATCTCCAATGTCTCCCTATGTAGTCTTGTGATGCAGGATGCCACAAACCACAATAAGCTCCTTTTCTTCTGGTTCTCACAGCCTGGGGAAAAAGATATCCCTTTGGACCGCAGTGGCAAGGTCATACCCAGTCACACCAGCTTCCTGGACACTTGGGAGGTAAGTGGATCCATGCCAATGGGACACTTCACCCCTGATCACAGGCACCCAAATGAAAGCTGTGTAAGACTTGGAGCTTCAGTATTAACATACCCCAGTGACTGCTTCAAATATGTGGTTTGCAGTACATGGTGGTTATATATTGATGGTCAGTGGGGGGAGACCTATAGTGTTCCCAGCAGCTGTGGTAATGACTAACATTGTAGTCCTGACCTAGTTTCTGGGAGTTCCCTTTTAATTGTTATAAAACAGAATGTTGACAATATTTTGGAGCTCAAATTGGGAAGATGGTAAAAGGAAAAGGTTAGAGGGAAGATGACCAAGTATTGAGCCCGTGTCCAGGATTCAGAAGAAAAATGCTGAATACTCAGTGAAGTGAGCAAGAAAAATCAGGAAGGCGGGGGCTTGAAAGTAGGAGCAGGGCATTTCAGGACACTGAGCTCTAGCACCCTTGCTGTCCACTTTCAGGAATAGAACGCCAGCATATTTGTACAAGGTCAACTATAAGCCAGCAAAGCTTAGAGAAGTTTGCACTGAGAAGATGTAACATGGAACCATTCCTGCGAGAATGATGGGTAAAACTCTAGGAACGTTCCAGTGCCTTAGAAAGACAAGAGGGACTGAACAGACAGGGAGAAGTCTCTGGGCTGAGCAATGATACCTCTCTTCCTGTAAAGCTGTGATACATACATGGGAACTAGTCAGAGGGCTCCAGCCCTTGCTATCACCCTGGGCTTCTGCTCCTCAAAGATCTAGAGTTTAAACCTGAGGCTCTGGATGGCGCGTTACTGGGTGATTATTGCAGGATCTTGATTCACCACTTGCTGTCCTCATGATCACTGGACACTTATGTCTGCCTCCACACTGCCCTGAAGCAGAGGCTCGAGGGCTCCTTGTCAGAGGTCAGCCCAGGTCAGATTGCTTTGCCCTCCAGGAACTTACACATTTCTTAAGATGTGCGATGTGAGAGTGGGAAGTGAGAGCCCCAACCCATTACTAAGCTCAAGATGAAGATCTAGGAGCCCAGAAAAGTCAGCCAATGGAGACAGCCGTGGCGAGGAGCACTACACATGCATGTGTGCATGCGCGCATGTGCACACACACACACACACATACACACCTCCATGGACAACAGCAAACTGTATGCGAGCACAGGAGTACTTACAGACAAAATATGCTGACACTTGCTGATATCCAGCCCTGCCTAAGTACTTTGTGTGAATTATATCACAGAACTTTAAGATAGCCCTGATAGAGATAATATAGTCCATGTGGCTTTATAACTTCAAGTAAAATACTGAGACTCCACAGCAAGTCACAAACAGGCGTGGCTTATCTGGGAACTAGATGACTTTCATGCTCAGCACATTTCTTTCTCTTTCAGGCCATGGAGGATCTGGTGATCGAGGGTCTGGTGAAGAATATCGGGGTGTCCAACTTTAACCATGAACAGCTTGAGAGACTTTTGGAGAAGCCTGGATTGAGAATCAGGCCAATAACTAACCAGGTGAGTTGGTAGATGGTCAGACGTCTTCCTCAGGGTTGTTTTTTCCTCTGTGTGGAGGTGGATGAGACATGTCACATGCATTTACCTGTAGTAGCTGTTAGACTTGTAGTGAGGTAACAGGTGGAGATGACTGGCCTCATGGGCAAGTGTCTTTCTTTATATCCCATGTGGTTAGGTGATGCCAGGGATGGATAGGGTATGACACAGATCTCTAGTCTTGGCATGGTTTTGGAGGCAGATGACCAAGTGTGTTCAGAAGAGCAGGATCCTCCAAGACCCTTCACCCTCATTAGAGGAAAGAAGCAGCCCTTCCGTTTCACTCACCTAGTCCATGAGAATTCCCAACATAAGACTTGGAAGAGATAACAATGCCTTCACCCAAGAAGGCAGGGTGCAGAAATGAATCTTCCACTCCCATGCATCCTTCACATTCTGCTACAACACATACAGTACCCAAAACTTCACACAGTTTCTATGTTTGCTGGCCATAATCTGTCACCAAGTGCCTTAGTTTGGTTTTACTGCTATGAATAGATACTGTGACCAAGGTAACTCTTATAAGGTCAACATTTAATTGGGTCTGGCTTCAGAGGATCAGAGGTTCAGAGGTTCAGTCCATAATCATCAAGGCAGGAACATGGCAGCATCCAGGCAGGCATGGTGCAGGAGGAACTGAGACTTCTACATCTTCATCTAAAGGCTGCTAGTGGAAGACTGATTCCAGGCAGCTAGGATGAGGGTATCATAACCCACACTCACAGTGACACACCTACTCCACCAGGGCCTCCCCTTCTAATCCTGCCACTCCGTGGCGTATACAAACCATCACACCAAGATTCAAGTATAATGAGAAACTTGTCCGAATTTGGTTTTAGGTGTATCCCAAAACTGAGCACAGCCTAGGCTTCTGAAGTTCTTTCAATAAATATTTGTTAAGTGGAGAGAATTAGAGAATTTCAAGTGCAAGTGAGATCAACAAACCTTCAAACAAGACGTCCCTGGAAGTTGATCTTGCTGGCAAAGGCACCGCTCATAATTCTCTCCAGTTTTCTCTAACTGAGCATCAAGCAAAAGTCTGATTACAATCTGGAATTGTGCATGAGAAAATGGAGAAGGCAGAAATGTTGCTTTCAAGGCTTGTGCTTGAAACTTAAATCCTGGTGACAAAAGACAGCCAATGCACAAACTAAATGTGCAAGGTGTTGGGGAATGTAAATATTGCAGTGGAGACTTGAAGGCCATGGGAGGAGGGGCTGAATTCAGACTGCTGAGGCTTTTTCCTGTGATGAAGAAAGGCACTCTGAGCAGGTGATGTTGGAATGTCTGCCTAACAGACGGATCTGAGAGTCTGAGGACTCAGAGCCACTTATACCATTTAGCATCATGGAAATGGCAGAGACCAACTTACTTGTTTGTAGGTAGAGACACCTAGGGCTTAAGAAGAGCCTTTGTACATAGTTATTAATGGTGAGGATGTCAAACAAGTTTTCTCTTCAGTGCTTTCCTAGAATGCTACTTGTTTGAAATATTTTGGTACACTGTGGTTCTGTTTGTAGATTGAATGCCACCCATATCTTAATCAAAAGAACCTGATTGATTTTTGCCATAGAAGAAATGTGTCTGTGACTGCTTACCGTCCCCTCGGTGGCTCAAGGTAAGGACATGTCAGAGACTGTGCTAACCTGGATGCTAACAGACATTTGAGTGTTGGAGGAGCTTCACTAAGAAGGTATAGAGGGTTAGAAAAGGGCTAAGGGCTACTCACACCTCTGAGGCTTCAGGGCGATTGTTGGGAACTATTTCTCAATCTGGAGAGGTATTTTAATCATGTTTCCCTGTGAGGGTAACAAGCTTTGACTAGACAGACCCAGCCTGAAGTGAACCCTTTGCTGATCTGCCTGGTAGTTCATCAGTCAACTACTACCATGTAACTTCAAGTTGACACATCATGAAACTCAGGGTCTTTAGATACTGCTAAAGTGGCATATCTTCTTTCCCTGAACCTGACTTTTGTACCATTCTTCTATTGAGCCACCTAAGCCAGAACTATGTAAACCATTGATTTCCCATACCCTGACTCCAATCCAACACAAAGATCAATAACATATTGTGGTAGCAGAACCCAGCATCTGTCCTTTGGTCTGCGTTGCCATCCTCTCTACCTTAATGGAGTGCAGCTCCTTTAAGGTTCTCAGCCCCATAAGTCCCATCGGATACACCTGTTCCTGTGTGTTGCCCAGCTGCTAGCTGCAGAGATCTCCTTGCACATGAGTATGTCGATTTCCCACCTGAGCCTGCGTGGTGGAGCTAAGCCAGCTCAGCTCCACTCCCCTCTGGTCACCCTTTCCCCATCCCTGCAAATCTTCAGCACATCAATCACATGATACCACTCCTGATTACTCAGATAGAATATCCTTTCTAGTCTCAGCAACCATATATACTTTTTTACTAAAACTCTTGTTGTTTTCTTCTTCTTGAGCCTGCCTACTCTTGTTTGTGATGTCATTTTCAGGTCTGCACAGTGCCCTGCATGATGTACTTGGTACACTACTCATGTCTTTCTCTACCTAATACACTAGGGAGCTTTGCCCCGTTTGTCACTGAAGTTACTTAAAATACAAAAATCACATTATCTCAGTCCGTTCTGAGCCTCAGTTTCAGGAAACCATTAGGAAGCCAGGGAAGGCTAGACTTGCTTCAATTTTTTTGCCTCTGTGTATTCTGTGGGAAATAGAGTATGCATGGTTGACCATGATAGCAGCTGAGGAGCTCCTAGAAGTCTGGGGTAGATTTTACAGCTGAGCCTTGGGGTAGAAGGGTCTCTACTAGATTAAGTGAGGGGTATATGGCAAGATAATACCTGCTTGGTCTGGTTCTTTCTTGACACATTGAGTACTGTGACTAGGTCCATATTTGAAATCTGTTAGCTGCTTAAAAAGAGATGCTTTGCTGGGTTCAATCCCTAGCTTTGTGTGAACAGATATGGTAGTGCACACCAGTAAATGAAGCATTTTGGAGAGGAGGCAGAAAGATCAGAAGTTCAAAGTCATTCTCAGGCTACATAGCAAGCTCAAACCCAGACATGATGCCCTGTCTAAAATAAAATAATACTGTTAACTTTAGTCACTAGGACCCTTGCCTCCATAGATTTTTGATGGATACTACCTATCATAGTCTAAAAATCTCTTGTACTGAAAGTTGTTACTATAAGAGAATAGTTAATCTTACCCAGGTCAACTGATAACCAACCACCAATAATCTCAGGAGAGACAGAGGCACTGGGACTGAGTTTGAAGCCACCAAGGACTACTAAGTGAGTTATTTCAAAAACATCAAAAATAATAAGTAATTGAAATAAATTAAAATCTTGTAAAGTTTTCGTTTTAAAGAAAAGTAATTTTTTCAGCACATGTGTGCCTTTACCTCCTGACATGGTGCACTCTGCTCTGTCTGTCTAGAGATGGTGTTCACTTGATGGATGATGTAGTCATTCGGAAGATTGCTAAGAAGCATGTAAAGTCTCCTGCTCAGGTATGTGGAAAGGATTGTCATGTGCTAGGATCACACTTCTCCATGACCTTTCCCCCACAGTCCTGAACCTAAATGTGTTCATTTACCAGAACTTTCCAATTTGGAGCCATAATTAGTTGGTTCCACATTCACATCCAGTTAAGCCATATCTACTGCCTTCCTCAAATGTCAGCAGTTAAGATACACTCCAGTGCTACTTCCTCAGCCCCAACAACTGCATGGATGACCAGTGATTAAAGTCAACCTTGTCCAAATGCTCTGGTCGTCTGGGGAATTGGACACATGCTGAGGGATTCTGGTGAATGGGGTGGGTGAGTCCTCTGGCCTTGGGCTGATGGCCTTCCTTACAGATAGATTGACAAAGCATGCTAGTTTGATCCCTAAAGGACTTTGCGATGAAAGACACTTTTTAGCTCTTACCATACAGTAAAACTGAAATATTGTACTGCCTTAACTTTGAGTCCAATTGTTTTATTGCTGCATGAAACTTTCTTTCTTACAGATTTTGATCCGATTTCAGATTCAAAGGAACTTGATAGTGATTCCCAAATCTGTCACCCCAAGTCGGATTAGAGAGAATATCCAGGTAGGCATTTCTTGATTAGAAAGATTCAGATCCTGACTTAGTGAGGCCTGCCTAACTTCCCTAACGAAGATACAACCTTTATGGCCTTCACCTGGCAGAGTTGTATTCCTCTGTAAACTGTGCTGCTGGTCAGCCTTTCACGTAGAGTCCAGACAGGACCTTACTATTCCATGTCCCCTCCCCACCAACTCTTCTAGGAGTGGATGTCACTGTGCCACACTGACCCTCTACAGAAGCTAGATATGCCCAGTGTGTGCTTGGGAAGAAGGAATACAGGGTTGGTGAACATCTAGGCACTCTGGACCGTATGGGGCATGCCCACTGATTTCTTGAGGACAGTAGCCCTGGATGTTATGTTCCTCACTTTTGCCTAGTGACATTTAAAAGTTAGTGAATGCACTGGACATCTTACTCAGCTAGAACATGTACAAAATATGAAGACAGTCTTTTAAAACTCAACCAAGAATCACAGAAATGGGACCTGATTCCAGGGACAGAGAATAGTGTCTGTGCATAAGAGGCTTGAGACAGTGTCAGTAAGATCTGGAAGAGCAGCGGGTTGTGTACAGGAGCTTAACCAGAAGAAAAATAACGAGAATAGACTGTGAGCTTGTCCTCTGAGCAAGGCCAGAGGCTTCCAATACAAGCTGTAGGTTTGTATTGTTTGTGACAGCTCAGAGTACTTGTTCAGTATGGCCACACCACAGTGACACCAGCCTTGATTTTAGTCTATTCTAGTGCTGTTTATTCTCCCCCTTGATCCAAATGACTCTGGGACTGAGGCTGGTTTGGCCCGTCTGAGGACTAGCATCTTCCTAGCTTCTACCACTTGGAGCATGACAAAGCTACTGGGTATTCTTTGGTTCTCTCTCCTTGGATATAGACCCTCAGCCCCTGTGGGTCATGGTGACTGTGAGATACTGTTGCTATTGGAGACATGTTCATAGTCCTCAACTGTGTCAAAGGAGCAAAGGACAGGAGAGTTAAGAATTTTACTTGAAGTTAAGTTCCTCAAAAAGTTCTTGTATGACTTGGATGCTGCTAGAGTCAGTACCAGCTACCTTTCTAGTTGATGGGTTGGGAGGAATAATGGTTTTTCTTTTTAAGGGGAAGATATAGACCAGTAGAAGAACCACTTTGGGTTTTTTTGTTTGTTTGTTTGTTTGTTTTTTTAACTCTACCCCTGTGTTCCAACAACCCCATAAGATAAAAACAAACAAACAAACAAACAAACAAAAACAATATATAGCTCATCTTTCCAAGGTTTCTTGAGGCTAAACCAGTGTCAGTCAAGGGATGAAAATCATGCATTTTGGGAAGTTCGCTTATGCTTTAGGGGAAATCCTAGGTGTCTAATGAAGAACTTTTTTCATGGAGTTTACTATGAAACTACCTATGATCACCTACCCAATTTTGCTTCTAGGTATTTGATTTTGAATTAACTGAAAAAGATATGGAAGAACTCCTGAGCCTAGACAAGAACCTCCGCTTGGCCACATTCCCCACGTAAGTCCGGCTCCTTCACTTCCTTTAAAGAGGAAGCACTTGTAGGAGGGCTGGTTCCTGAATGGTTATTTACTCTTATAGTTTAATCTTAATTAAATGGTACTGTGACTCTTTCCTGCCTAAGGCAGGGCCAGTGAATAAAAACAGTGACATTTGTATACTAGAGAGGCACAACTCTTCCACATAAAATGTTTTCTTTAAAAATGCCTGCTCTTTTGTTTCTCTCTTTAATTTGTGATTCTATTTTCCAGAACTGAAAATCACAAGGACTACCCTTTCCACATAGAGTTCTGAAGCCAGCTACACTCTCTGTCATTTCTGCTCAGTGGAAACAAACAGACCATCAAGCTCAGCAGCACTGATCCACCTCTGCAGAGGCTGTGTGGTCCCTGTGTGGCCGCAGCACCAGACACAGACACAGCCAAGAATGACAACAGAGTCGGGACAAGGAAAATCCTGCTAGAACAGGACCAGTTAAGAGAAAAATAAAGATCTAGCGATGATAAAGGGAAGTACCATGGGGCCATGGCTGCTTCCAAGTTCTTAGGGCTAGCCAAGCACAAAGAATAATGTAATTTATGTCAGTCAGTCCTAGTCTTTATGGCTTCCATATTCAGAAGTGAGATTCGGATTGCTCACGAATTAAAATTACCTTCACATTCTAAGAAAACCAGCTTGACAGAAGTGTTTGAATAACATGTTAGATTTGAGAAGGTAGTACAGTTAATATCCATGTTGGCTTCAGTAACCCCCAGCCTGAGGCCAGCTAGGTACTCTGCCCTCCCAGTATTATGTAGATGATTTTAAAGCAAAATCTTCCTGCACTTAAGAGAAGAAAAGGTTATCAAGCTGAGGGCCCAGCTGAGACAAAATGTTTTTTTTTATTTTTCTTACTTAAAAACTTTTGGCTTTTGGCATGGGTTGGTGAGGACTGTATGTGCATCTTCACATATGTATGCAGTTGAACATGTGTATGCATGCCTGTGGAGGCTCACTTCTAAAAAGAAGAAGGGATCTCTTTGGGTCCCAGGAAGAGATTGGCTGTAGAAACTCATTTGCTTCTGATGCAAGAACCTCATGTGAAACTTGTCAGGGCAGTGTGAGTGGGACAGGAGTTGGATGTCCCCATAGGCGATCTACAAAGGCCACTGAAAATCTATCACCTGCATTTCATTGAGCAGACCCTGACTCCTCCTCACCCCCACTACAGTGAACGTTTATTGTTTCCAAATTCATAACTCCTTATCATTAATTAATTTTGTGGCCATACGAAATTTAGTTAGCTCTTAAACTTTGAATTTTTCTTAAAAATGGAATCATACACCTAAAGCAGTGGATGTAATCATTAGCAAGTAAAAGCCTCTGTGGGTTGATGTGAGTATACCTAGAAGTTACATATTGTTGAATCTCCGAGGATCTTATCTAACATATCTAATGACATATCTAACCATAATATTTTGCATAGCTCTGGTTACTTACACAGAAAACACTGCCAATTTGGAAAGTTTTTCCTAATCATAATTCACATTGTGTGAATCATTACTTCCTACTCTACTGCCGTGCAAATGAGGATGGAATTCCACAAGATGGATGGTCCAGAACTTCTTCTTGTCTGTATTATGAGAATATAAAGTATCACCGTTCTTCCCTAGCCAGCTGTTGGTTGGATTAAAGAAAATGTGGGAGCCCCAGGCCTCCATGTAAAGACACTGACAATCTCTTGAGAACATACTTCCAAACTAACTGTATTTTAGCAAGCATACATAAATATTAAAATCAAGCCACATCCATGTCTACCCCATGAAGATCTAAATACCCCCTTCTTTGCTAAGGAAGCTTGTGGTGTCTCATACCAAAGGCTTGTCATCCTCTTGCCTTCCAAACCACAGGGAACCTAAAATTTGATGGCAATATAGAAACAATGCCTTTCAACTTGATTTCCAAAAGCAAATTTGTAAGTCTCTCCTTTCTTTCATGAGAGCAGAGATGGGGGCCATTTTGCTTTGTGGGGTCAGTCTTCAGAACATACTTCAAAAGGCTAAGTGGACGGTATCCATCTTCAAAGCATCCTCAGACTTCCCAGAAATCTCTGGCACCCAGCCCTGACCTCAGGTCAGCTGCCAGCAAATGAACTTGTGACAGCCCCATGAAGGCAGGGGCATGACTGTGTCTGTCTGGTCCCCAGCCCTCATCCTGGCAACCCCAAGCAGGAGGCTGGCATAAAGTTGGTGTTCAACAGTGTTTTGCTGGGTTGATGTACAATGGCCTCTACCAAGGAAGGAGAGAGAGTACAGTAGGGGTGTCCCAAGCTTTGGAGCTAGACAGGCTTGGCCCTTAACCTTCCAGTCACCTTAGCCTCAGACTGTGCTGTTCCTCTTACCTAACAATGTCACCACAGCACCTCAGACAGCTCTTAGGAATGTCAGCTAGAAATAGAATACAGAGTCTTTAGTCAACAAAGGCAGAAACTTCTGCTGTGTTGTCAGTTCACGAACATGTATTTAACACTCAACTATTCGCAAGATGCTGCTCAAGCCCAGTGGGCACCCCAAGTCATAATGGCTTCAGTTAATTTTTGTGACAATCCTCTGAAGTTGGATCTATTTAACACCCTCCTCTGAAGCTTCAGACTTTGAAATACAAGAGAACCAGGGCAACTTGCCTGAAGCCTGAGACCAACCCTCAAATGGGGACTGATTGTAGAAAGGAACTTCTTCCTCACTTGAACAGAACAAAGTGGTGTCTGCCAGGCTGCCTGGCAAATCACTGAGGGAGCTGACTAGAGACTCTGGTTGGTGTCCTGCCACTGAACGGGAATTTCTCTCACTAGTAAAACTGCATTTTGTCCAAGGCTTCAGAATTCTACATATAGATTCATGAGCTATAAGTTCTCTTAGTTTTAACTTGGGTCAACTTGACACAACCTACAATCACCTGGAATTTATCTCTCAATGATTTCATATAAATGAATTTACATACACACACACACACACACACACACACACACACACACACACATACACCCTTCAGGTTGGCCTGTGGGAGACTGTCTTTACTGTTAATTGATGTAGGATGAAATAGCCCATTGTGTTATCATTCCCTAGGCAGGGATCCTGAATACTACATAGAGGAGAAAGCTAGCTGAAAACACACAAGCAAGCAATCAAAGATTCATGTGAAGTGGAAACTTAAGGATTCTTTGGAAATCCAGTTGGGTGGTGTTTTGCTAGGACAAACACATGAAGAAACGTTTAACTGAAGCGAACACAGAAAAAAAGACTAAGGCAGACTCATGAAGGAATATTTAGCTGAAGCAGATACAGATCAAAGTGTGCCAAGGAGAAATTCTAGGCACACATGAGAGACCCATAAGTGTTCCAGAACTAGCTCTCTAAGCAAGCCTAGCTCAGCCTCTGTCACTGTCCATCAAGTCCTATTCATACCCTGCAAATATCACGTGTCCTCCTCATGTCTTGCCTCAGTATGTACATCTGTCTCAGCTGAGAAACACTTAAATAAATGTTCATTATCCTTACTTACTTCCCTAGAAATTCAAATCAAAACTACTTTGAGATCCCATCTTATACCTATCAGAATGGCTAAGATAAAAAACTCAAGTGACAACTCACACTGACAAGGATGTGTGACACTGACAACACTCCTCCATGGCTAGTAGAAGTGCAAACTTGCACAGCCACGTTGGAAATCAATATGGCAGTTCTTCAGAAAATTAGGAATTGACCTACCTCAAGACCCAGCTGTACCAGACTCAGGCATATACCCAAAGGACATCCCCGTCCTACCACAAAGACACCTGCTCAACGATGTTTATACCAGCATTATTCATTATATCTAGAAACTGGAAACAATCTAGATGTTCCTCAACAAACCATGAATAAAGATGAATGTGATACACATATACAATAGTATATTACTCAGTTGTTTTTAAATGACAACATGAAATTTGTAGGCAAGTAGATAGAACTAGAAAAGAATGATTCAAAGTGAGGTAACTCATACTCAGAAACACAAACATATGTACTCAGTTATAAGTAGATATAGCTATTAAATAAAAGGAACATTCTATAATCCACAGACCCAGAAAGGCTAAGTAACAAGGAGGGTTTAAGTGGGAGGTGCATAGATCTCCCTGGTAAGGGAAAATAGAATAGATTTAGTAGGGTGTGGGTAGAGATGGGAACACCAGGGAATCAGGTGTATTCTGCGGGAACATAGTACTGAGAAAGACAACTGGAATTGTGTGTATTTGGAGAGCCATGTGCGAACTTGGTGAAATGGGAGCTCCCTGGAATCTACAAGGTTGGCGCTACAGAAGAATCCTAGTAATATGGGTTATGGAGCCTGAACCAGGCATCCTCTCTAACCAGGCAAGTCCTCCAGTGGTGTGATTTGCACATCAACCCAGACAAATCCCTTGACCTACAATTTGTCCTGCCTGCAAGATATGCTCAAGGTAAAGGTGGTAGAGAAGCTGTGGGAATGGCCAACCAATGGCTTCTCCATCTTGATACCAACTCCACAAGAGGGGGCTCACGGTTGACACTGCCTAGATGTCCAGGAACCAGAGGGTAGATAATCCTGAAACCTAAGATAGAACAAAACATGACTGGCTTGGTTAAAAAAAAAGGCAATGCAATGATTCTTAATGACATTCTACTATACTCATAGACCATAGTCTAGCATAATCATCATCAGAGAGGTTTCATTCAGCAACTAGTTGGAGTGGTTGCAGAAACCCACAGCCAAATATTAAGTGGAGGTTTGGAAGCCCTGTGGAAGATGGGTAGGAAGGATTGTAGGATCTAGAGGGATTAAGGACCCTGAAGAGCCATCTCCAAATAATCAAGCAAGCATGACTCACAGGGATTCACAAAAACTGAAGCAACAACCAGAAAGCTTGTATTGGTCTGAGCTAAGTCCTCTGCATATATGTTATGGTTGTGTAGCTTGGTGCTCTTGTGAGACTCCTAACAGTTGTGTGGGGTGTGTCTCTTCCTCTTTTGAGATCTGTTTCCTTCTACTGGGTTGCCTTGTCCAGCCTTGATATGAGGATATGTGCCTAGTCTTATTCTAACATGTTATACCAAGTTTGGATGATATCCCTGGCAAGCCTGCTCTTTTTGGAATGAAAATGGAGGGTCAGTGGATCTGGGGGTGAGGGGAGCTGGCAGAAGGAGTAGAAAGTATAGAGAGAGGAAAAACTGCAGTGGTGGTGTGACATATAAGAAAATAATAAGTAAATAATAAAAAGATATCTCCAGGAATGTTTTGTTTGTTGTTGGAACCTCATAAACTCTATAGGCTGCTTCACCTCTCACCTGACTCTGACAACCCTTGTGAACTAACTTGCATTCTGTAAACTTTAGAACTTCTACACCTAAAATGCTTAATGTAGCTCTGGTTTTATTGTTCATTCTCTTCAATCTTTCTTACTACACAGTACACCTTTTCCATCCTTGAGCTGAAAAAACATAGATTAATAAATACCTGCTAACTTTCTCCTCAAAGGATGAAAACACTACCCATTCTCATGGAGGAACTGTTCATAAAGTGACTGTTATCTTCTATCATACCCTAAATACAGACAACAGTCAAATTAATTTGGGGCCATCATGAGTCAGAGAAAGGCAAAGCATTAAAACAATACAATGTCCTTGAGAACTGCTGAAGAATGTGTCTTTTATTTGTTTTCAGAATGGTACAATATTCTTTTTTTCTTAGCTGAGGAGTAGCTCCTGGATGTTCTCAATTGTAACAGAGGAGAAGAGCAAGTTCGTCGATGGCAGCAGCTGAGCTGTGTCCCACCCATAGGCCTTTCAGGGGAGACATCCTCACATTAGTATTCATCCGAAAATGGAAAATTAGGGTGGCCCTCAAAACTGCAAGAACAAAGAACGTATACATGAATCAGTGGGTCACTTTGTATCTACAAGGAGTGATTTCTCTGAAGCTGATTATATGATTTTAGTGTGAAAGTATAAAATTTTCTTTCGCTAAGGCATAAAATCTGCTTATTTTCAAAAACATCGCTTTCTACTTGGAAGGAAAACAATAGATAAATGATTCAGATCATTATTATCCTCCTTTCCCTGGTACTAAACATATAGAAAGGGGCTGGAGAGATGGCTAAGTGATAAGAGCACTGACTGCTCTTCCTAAGGTCCTGAGTTCAAATCCCTGGAACCACATGGTGGCTCACAACCATCTGTAAGGAGATCTGAAGCCCTTTGCTGGTTTGTCTGAAGACATCTACAGTGTACTTATATATAATAAACAAATATTTTTAAAACCATAAAGAAAATAAAGATTCAAATATGCAAACATGTTTCTATCAAAAGAAAGCAAAGCAAAGAGAAGCTGGAGAGATGTCTCAGTTTTTGAAAGCACTTCAAGTCTCTGAAGAAGGAAATCAAAGAAGACCTCAGAAAATGGAAAAATCTGCCATGCTCATGGATTGGCAGGATTAATATAGTTAAAATGGCCATCTTGCCAAAAGCAATATGTAGATTCAATGCAATCCCCATCAAAATCCCAATGCAGTTCTTCACAGAGTTAGAAAGAGCAATTCTCAAATTTATCTGGAATAACAAAAAACCCAGGATAGCTAAAACTATTCTCAATAGTAAAAGAACTTCTGGGGGAATTAGTATCCTAGACCTCAAGCAATACTACAGAGCAATGGTGTTAAAAACTGCATGGTATTGGCACAGGGTCAGGCAAGTGGACCAATGGAATATAATTGAAGACCCAGAAATGAATCCACACACCTATGGTCACTTGATCTTTGACAAAGGAGCGGAAAACATCCAGTGGAAAAAAGATAGTCTTTTCAACAAATGGTGCTGGTTCAACTGGAGGTCAGCATGCAGGAGAATGCAAATTGATCCATTCTTATCTCCTTGTACTAAGCTCAACTCCAAGTGGATCAAGGACCTCCACATAAAACCAGACACATTGAAACTAACAGAAAAGAAATTGGGGAAGACCCTTGAGGACAGGGGCATAGGGGAAAAGTTCCTGAACAGAACACCAATAGCTTATGATCAAGAATTGACAAATGGGACCTCATAAAATTACAAAGTTTCTGTAAGGCAAAGGACATGTCAAAAGGACAAAACAGCAACCAACAAATTGGGAAAAGATCTTCACCAACCCTACATCTGATAGAGGGATAATATTCAATATATATAAAAAAAAAACTCAAGAAGTTAGACCCCAGGGAACCAAATAACCCTATTAAAATGGGGTACAGATCTAAACAAAGAATTTTCACCTGAAGAAATTCGGATGGCCAAGAAGCACCTTAAGAAATGCTGAACATCATTAGTCATTAGGGAAATGCAAATCAAAACAAGCCTAAGATTTCACCTCACACCAGTCAGAATGGCTAAGGTTAAAAACTCAGGAGACAGCAGGTGTTGGCAAGGATGTGGAGAAAGAGGAACACTCCTTCACTGCTGGTGGGATTGTAAGATGGTACAACCACTATGAAAATCAGTCTGGTGGTTCCTAAGAAAACTGGACATGTTATTTCCAGAGGACCCTGCTATACCTCTCCTGGGCATATACCCAAAGGATTCCATAGCATGCAATAAGGACACATGCTCCACTATGTTCATAGCAGCCTTATTTATAATAGCCAGAAGCTGGAAAGAACCCAGATATCTCTCAATGGAGAAATGGATACAGAAAATGTGGTATATTTACACAATGCAATACTACTCAGCAGTTAGAAACAATGAATTCATGAATTTTTTAGGCAAATGGTTGGAAGTGGGAAATATTATCCTAAGCGAGGTAATGCAATCACAAAAGAATACACATGGAATGCAATCATTGATAAGTGGATATTAAGTAACCCTGAAGCTCTGAATTCTGAAGATACAATAGCATATCAAATGATTCCCATGAAGAAGGAAGAAGAGGGCCCTAATCCTGGAAAGGCTTGATCCAGCATTGTAGGGGAGTAGCAGGACAGAGAAAAGGGAGGGGGAAAGATAGGAGAATGGATGGAGAGAAGAGGACTTATGGGACATATGGGGAGGGGGGAACTGGGAAAGAGGAAAGCTTTTGGACTGAAAACAAAGAATATAGAAAATTAAAAAAAAAAAAAAGAAAGCACTGACTGCTCTTCCAGAGGACCCAGGGGCTATTCACAACACCTACATGGTGGCTCATAACCATCTGTAACTTCAGCTCCAGGTGAGGGGACACTATGCCCTCTTCTGGCCTATAAGTTGCCTGGAATGCAGGTGGAGAACAGACATACATGTGGTGAAAACCCATACAATTAAAAAAACATTTAAATAATAATTTATTATTTAATAATGAATAATAATTATATAAAATAATAATTAAATAACAATTATATAAAAATTATTTATTTTTTAACTAAAGGGATAGTCAATCCTTTATATTAAAAATCATCAAAGAAAAGAAACATTGTTCAAAACAAGAAACCAAGTACTAATTGAGAAATGGTGAGAGAGCTCAGTTGGCTAAGGCTCTACCTAACAATTGGTCTGAGTTTGATTCCTGGGAACTATATATTAGGAGAGAAGTTTCTGTGGCACGTAGTCATCTGACCTTCATGACACGTGCCCCCACACATATATATACACATGTATACAAATAAATACTTGTTAACAAATTAAAAATATTCAGGGAGATATAGTTACTGATATTTACTTTCTGTTGTTTAAAGCTGCATTTGTCTTTATGGTGTCTTAGGTTGTCATTGAATCTAAGGAATATAAAAAGATCATTAAAGAATCTGGCTCATTTCAGTTTAGAATTTTTATGGAGATCCTAACTGTGTGAATGAGTGTTTCTCTGACTCTTCTGCCTGCTCCGGGGTTCTTTTCTTTCTGTTGGGTTGCCTTGTCCTGCCTCAATGTGATATTTTATCTTTATCTTATCATATTCAATTTTGCAAGATAAGTGTATCTAACTTTGTTTTATTATAATCTATTTTGAGATAATTGGTTGTTGTCTCTTAGAAACTTACTCTTTTCTAATAGGAGATAGAGAGGGTGTGGATCTGGATGGGAAGGGGTGTGGGGAAGAACTGGGAGGACTATAGAGACAGGCAACTGTAATCAGTATATATTGTATGATAAATAATCTATTTTTCTTTTCTTTTTTTTGGTGTTTTTGGATTTGGTTTTTTTGAGACAGGGTTTCTCTGTGTAGCCTTGGCTGTCCTGGAGCTCACTCTGCAGATCAGGCTGGCCTCGAACTCAGAAATCCGCCCGCCTCTGCCTCCCAGAGTGTTGGGATTACAGGCGTGAGCCACCACTGCCCGGCTAAGAATCTATTTTCTATTAGAAGAAAACAGATGGAAAATATTTAAAATTAAATGAAAATATGAAGCTAATTGTCAAAGTAATACCATATAATCAGACAAAAATAAATGTGTATGTTAAATTTCCAATTAAATTTTCTAAATCATTATGAACTAGAAGTGTCTGGTGGAATAATACCATATTACATATATAGCAGTATTTTGGAATATGCACCATCCAATTTTTGTGTGTTTAGTGGATTTGTAACCTAAGATTTCATTTTCTAAACTAGAGGCTTAAATATAATGTCTACCACATTGACATTCAGTTTCAATTTCAAAACTATCACTCATTAACTGCTTGCCAAATAAAATGTAGTGGTTTTGATTCAGAAATAGAAACAATATTTGTTCACAACAAAAATCTCACATTCAAGGAGTTACGTACCATACCAAGTCACACAAGTTATAAGGAGTTGAAAGATTATTCTCTGAGGAGCATATGAATAATAGCTCTGTCTCTATATAATATGTACAACTTTATTGATTTTTCTGTATACTGTTAAGAATAAAACCATACTAAATAATTGCGTTCCATGCTATTTTGTATTATGCTTATAATTTTTATATATCATATTTTTCATTTTGAATTAATTTTCCCACTGCTTTCCCTCATTCATAATACATCTTGTCTTGAATTCTATTGCCTTATATGTAGAATGAAAAACACAGTTTTAAATTATCTACAGAAGAGGGAATATTTCTATTCAGTATTCTATTTTTTAAAAAATGCATATGTGTATGTCCTTGTATATGTGTGTGAATGTTTATTTGTGATTGCAGATGCATGTGCATTAATATAAGTATGCACATGAATGTAGAGGCCATAGAAACACTTAGGTGTAATCCTCAAGAATGCACTTGCCTCTTTTGAGGCAGGGTTTCTCACTGACCTTGTACTTAGAGTTAGCCTAGGATGACTGACCTGCAAGCCCCCAGAGGATCTGCATGTTTTCACCTTCAGAACACTTGAATTGCAAGAGCACACTAAGGCACTCAGGCTTTAATCACACTTTCCAGGCTAGTGTTTTGCTGGACTGAGCCATCTTTCAACATATCCCTGGGTCTTCAATATCTTCCTAATAATTTCTTAGGACTTTACATTGACCTCTTTACATTTCAGAAAAGCTACAATATCAAATGTGCTATCACACACATCAAGCCAGTAAGTCTCTGACCTGAATATTTAGTTCCTGAACAAAAGCACATCAAGAAAGAAGTGAATTTCCTGACTACAGTGAACAATTTTATATGTAGATGATGGCATAGACTCCAAGGCTGGGCAGATCATACATTTAGGGAGATCAGGGTTTAAGCAAGTTCTGGAGAAAAGGACATTATGGCATGATATTGACATGGAAGTTTCCTTGAAATGTCTGCAGTGCATATTCACAGGCTACAAATACAGATTCAGGCTACAGCAAGGAAGATAGAAATTAGCAGTGAGGGCAGTGGTGGCGCATGCCTTTATTCCCAGCACTCTGGGAGACAGAGGCAGGCGAATTTTTGAATTCGAGGCCAGCCTGGTCTACAGAGTGAGTTCCAGGACAGCCAGGGCTACACAGAGAAACCCTGTCTCGAAAAAACCAAATCCATAAAACCAAAACAAAACAACAACAACAAAACTGTTTTGGAATTGGAGAGATGGCTCAGTGGTTGAAAGCACTGTCTGCTCTTCCAAAGGTCCTGAGTTCAGTTCCCAGCAACCACATGGTGGCTCACAACCATCTGTAACGAGATCTGACACCCTCTTCTGGAGTATCTGAAGACAGCTACAGTGTACTTACATATAATAAATAAATCAATCTTAAAAAAGAAAGAAAGAAAGAAGAATATATATTTAAAAAAAAAAAAAAGAAATTAGCAGTGATGTGGGCTTACCCGGCTTGCTTCCCCAAACAGCATAGACCTTTAGGAACAACAGATAAAGATGACCCTGGGTCTTCTTACACTGTGAGTAAGACCAGAAATCTAAACAGACTAGAAAGAATTTCCGAAGTTCCTTTTCCTGATTCTGGGCTCTGATTTCCTCTACCTGATTTACATTTATTGACATAACTTTAAAAGCATTTGTCCTGAAAATAAATGTTATTAAATTTACTTACATTCTACCAGATATGTATCGCATATTTCTGTTCAGGCCATCAAGGACTTTCATATCCTCTGAACTCAGCTGGAATTCAAAAACCTACCACACAGACAAGAAACATTTTTACAAATTTACATATGTAGACTGCGTGTTTGCCAAGCTGCACATTGTAAATGCACTGATAGAACTGGGAAGATGGGTGCTTGACAAAATGCTTGAAAATTTCTCAGAATTAACAAAATACAAAGATAGTAAACAAAACACTCAAGGGAGAAATGAAACACCAGGGGCAGCATCACTGAGAATTCTTCCACATATTGAATCCATTTGCAATGAACAGGCGAGGGGCATTTAGATGGAATGTGAGGAGGAAAGATATCTGACATAATTCAAAAAAGAAAAAAAATTGCTTAGAAGACATAACTAGGAATGCATTTGCCTAGAAGTATAACAATCAGTAACCATCATTTATATAGTTTTTTTCATGTCTGAGCAAAGAACACTCAATATACAAAAATGTTATTTTAAACATCACTTATATGAACATTCTACTAATATTAGTGGTATGTTATTCAAAGTAACTAAGAGCTGGTGTCCAAGGATGTATCTTTAATACATTTTAGACAGGTTGATCAACAGGATAATTTATAACTACTAACACATTGAAACAAATGAGTGGATAAATCACCAGTATTGATCTTAAAATCAATACCAAGAATAAAAATATTAGTCATACACCAACTTATCCACTTAGTTGATAACACATGGATGCAAAATCACCTGAATGTTTTCAAACAAAAGGAGGATTCAAGAAAAATCACAAAATTGTCTTTTCTATATATAAATGAGACAGACTAGAAGTAGTTTACTTATGGGACTTTCAGGGAGTGGGGGGCCAGAAAAGGGGAAATCATGTGAAATGTAAATAAAAAAATATATCGAATAAAAAATTACAAACATTAGTGTAGGATGTAAAATATCTTCTTCAAAGAGTAAATTCCAATATAATGATCTTGAGTTGAACAGCACAATACTGCCAAAAATCCCAGTCTTCAAAATGATGAACAGATGTGATATCAAACACAAACATTCAGAGTGGGGGTTAGGAAATGTATTCTAAACTTTTTTATAACAAAAAAATGACAAATAAGCAAGCAAACCTAGTATGGTGACACATGTCTATAGTGCCATTACTTGGATTGAAAAAGGCAAAAAGTTCAGAAACTTTGCCAGTTAAAGGCCAGTTTACCTAAAATAATGACGACCTCAAAATAAACCATTTGAAGCCACACACAAAAGCATATTCAAACTCTATTTAACTCCCTCACTAAAAAGCACAAGGACCATAATTGTCAAGATTTCAAGTTCCCATTTCTTCTTTTATTTCTTAGGAACAACAGTTGCTCATGAAAACACCTGCCGGACTCTCCTATGAAAGATGTATGCAAGTAGTTATTAGAAATGAAAAATAAAATCTTTTTGAGAAAATATGGAAAAGTAAAATAGTAAACATCAGATATTATCAAGCTCTATTTGATAACAGCAGAAATGTTCTCTCTCTCTCTTTCTCGCTCTCTCTCTCTCTCTCTCTCTCTCTGTTGATTTTCTTAAAGAACCAATTCTTGGTTTTGTTGATTCTTTGCATTGTTCTTTTTGTTTCTAAGTAATTGATTTCAGCTCTTAGTTTTACTATTTCTTCTTACTCCTCTTGGGTGTGTTTGCTTCCATTTTTTCTAGAGCTTTCAGGTGTGTTGTTATGAGATCTCTTTAGTTTCTTTTTTTTCTTTTTTTGTTTTTTGTTTTTTGTTTTTGTTTTTGAGACAGAGTTTCTCTCTGTAGCCCTGG
Organism: Apodemus sylvaticus; assembly: GCF_947179515.1. Lineage (NCBI taxonomy): Eukaryota > Metazoa > Chordata > Mammalia > Rodentia > Muridae > Apodemus > Apodemus sylvaticus. Next base: position 82,735,752 of record NC_067485.1, on the reverse strand, counting down.
TTGTCCTGGAACTCACTCTGTAGAAGACCAGGCTAGCCCCGAACTCAGAAATCTGCCTGCCTCTGCCTCCCAAGTGCTGGGATTAAAGGCATGCACCAACACAGTCCAGTTTCCAATTTTTTTTTATTAAAGGCACTTGTGCTATGAAATTTCTTCTTAGCACTGCTTTCAGGGTGTCCCAGTGGCTCAGGCTTTAAGATCAACAATTGATAAATGGGACCTCATGAAACTGAAACGCTTCTGACACAATAGGACAAAACCGCTGCTTAGAGATTGTGAAAAGATCTTCACTAATCCTACCTCTGGCAGAGGGCTAATATCCAAAATAGGTAAAGACCTCAGGAAGTTAGACTCCAACAAACCAAATAACCCAATTTAAAAATGGAGTACAGAGGTAAACACAGAATTCTCAACAGAAGAATCTAGAATTGCATGAGAAGCAGTTAAAGAAATGTTCAACATCCTTAGTCATCAGGGAAATGCAAATCAAGGAGATTCCACCTTACACCATTCAGAATGGCTAAGATCAAACACTCCCAATAGCACATGCCAGTGAGGCAGTGAAGAAAGAGGAACATGGCCTCATTTCTGGTGGGATTGCAAACTTGTACAATCACTCTGGAAATCAATCTGGCATTTTCTCAGAAATTTGGAAGTAGTCACTGAAGACCCTGTGATACCACTCCTGGGCATATATCCAAAAGATGTTTGACCACACCACAAGGACAAGTGCTCCACTATATTTATATTTACTTGTAATAGCAAGAATTTGCAAACAATCCATATGTCCATCAACTGAGCGATGGATACAGAAAATATGGTTCATTTAGAAACTAGAATATTATTCAGCTATTAAAGACAAGGACATCATGAATTTTGTAGGCAAATGGATGGAACTAGAAAAACATCATTGTAAATGAGATGTCCTAGCACCAAACGGACACGTATGGTAAAAAACTGACTGATAACTGGATTTTAGCCATAAAGTACAGAATACTCATGATAAACCCCACAAACCCAAAGAAGTTAAAGAAGAAAGGCCCAAGTATGGATGCTTAAATCCCATTTAGAAGGTGCAACAAAATAATCATGGGAAACAGAGGGAGGGAGAGAACTGCGTGGGAGGTGGGAGAGATAGGGGAATAGAGAGGTAGGATCAGATGTGGAAAGAGACAGAAGAGAGACCCAGAGGGCCACAAGAAAGAATAGAAATCTGCAGTTGCCAGAGGTGGCAGGGGTGTGTGTGGGGGGGAATCTTTAGGAATTTCCTAAGACCTGCAATTGGAGAAGCTCCCAGGAGCCAAATGGGGTGACCTTAGCCGAGATGCCTAATAGTGGGGTTATGGAACCTGAAAAGTCCACCTTGTATAGCCAGGCAAGGTTTTCAATAGAGGGATAAGGACAACAACACACCCATAAAACTTTCAACTCAAAATGTGTTAGGTCTAAAAGAAAGACAAGGACAAAAATGAGGCAGAGACTGAAAGAAGGGCCAACCAATAACTGGCCCAACTTCCCAGGGGCAAATACTAATCCCTGCCATAATTAATGATACTCCATTATGTTTAAAGATAGAAGTCTAGCATAACTGTTCTTGAGAGGCTCTACACAGCAGCTGACTGAAACAGAACTAGAAATCCTTAGCCAAACACTGGACAAATGTCAGGGACCCTTTCGGAAGAGTTGGGGAAAGGATTGAAGGTCCTGAAGGGATCAGAACCCCACAGGAAGACCAACAGTATCAACTAAAATGGGCCTCTGGGATCTCTCTGAGACTTAGTCACCAACCAAAGAGCATACACAGGCTGGATGGAGGCCCCTAGCACATATGTAGCAGAGCTGCCTTGTCCTATCTCAGTAGGAGAGGAGCCACCAAATCCTGCAGAAATTTGATGCACCAGGGTTGGGGGAGAATTGAGGAGGCCCAACCTTCTCAGAAGTGAAGAGGAGGGAGGATGGGGTGAGGGTATCTGTCAAGGGGAGGAAGGGAGGGAGCTTGGGGAAATAAATATATAAATAAATAAATAAACAAACAAACAAATAATTTTTTAAAATATACAAAATAATTTGTAGAGTGAAAATTATCTACTCTGAGTGCCTCATTTCAGAAGACAAACGGTTATTTCATTCACTTAGGGTTACTAAATGCAATGTCAAAGCCATGTTGAGAGCAAAATCAGTCTTCAGTTCAATTCTAATTCTATATTGCAGCAAAACTGTGCTCTCACAGAACAAGACATAGACCTTCCAATGTATATAAAACACACAAGCTTGGGAAAATAAGGTAGAGGGACTCCACTCATGCAAGGATACTGAGTCACCAAAGAAGTCCATATAGTGAATTGATATGACCAAATTTGGAAGCGCACAATCTCACTCATCACCTGCATGTTCTCTCTGATCCGCTCTTCTTTGAGACTGGTGTTGAGGACCACAATCCCGCGCTGCAACTGGTAGCGAAGGGCAATCAAGGCTGGAGTTCGACTGTACTTTTTTGCCAAGGAACCAAGAACTGGTTCATCCAAGAGTACAGGGGAGTTCTGGTCTACCCTGGAATGAAATGTACGGAGGTTAAATATCTCAGGCTATAGCAGGTAAAGACGTTTCAAATAACCACAAAGGTTCCATAGAGAATGGAATTTCTCAAATGTGTACTTGGACATGTGTAACTTGTAATCTTTTATTTTTTTCTAGAATGCAAATTATCTCTGCTTCCAAATCCCCTGAGTGAATTCAAGACTTTGAATGTGTAGTGTGTAGTTTTACACTTTATCTGCCTTTGCTCCCAGCTTCCCTTGAATACATGGACAAAAGACACAGACACAGCTGTTCAATTTCAAACTGCCTTCTTGGCACAATTGCTGAGTGCTACTATCTCCATTCTGGAAGAGTGTGTCCATCAGTTCATTATCTCGGTCTCCCCACCTGCCCTAAACTTCAGATGCTAAGCTCTCCTGATCTCCCACCTGTAAGAATGGCCTGTGTGGCCACTCTCTTTTGCGATCTCACATGTTGCCCTGATTATTCTCTCTCCAAAACATGATGAATGCCTTTCTCCTCCTTTCCATCTCTCCTTTTCCTCTTAGGGCCTGGAAGTCCCAACTGTACCTTCCCCCCAGCAATTGGCCCAGTGCTTTCTTTACTGACAGATAAACAGCCAATTGGGGAACATGACCTTAACATCAGACCCACCTCCTACAGAATTGCAAGACTAAATGTAACAACAACAATTATTAATTTATAATTAATTTTAATGAACCTTTACCATCCACTATATCGTTGTGTTCCCAAAACACCATAGGCAACTAGTACAATATCTTTAGACTTGCAGAAATCCAGAAGTTTCATTTGGTTGAGATAAAGATGGCATTCTACCTTCAGATGAACAAAGAAAGATATTATATTACATGAAATTGCACATTGATATAAAATGTGTTAAAATATAATAAATTAAATTAGGAAAGCCTATGCAACAAAGTATAAACTAAATATAAGTAAATAGCAACGTGTGCATTAATTCATTGCAGTAGATTATTAACAAAGAAATGAAAATAGAGGTTCCTGAGAAGGACAAAAGGGTTGGGGGAGGGGTTTTGACTATGTAACATGTATAAATTTTTAAAAGAAAATGTACAATTTTTAAGTGTTTAAAAGAAAATATTGGATATTTGTCACAGTTAGGATTTTACTGCTTGAACAGACACCATGACCAAGGCAACTCTTATAATGATAACATTTCATTGGAGCTGGCTTACAGGTTCAGAGTTTCAGTGCATTATCAGAAAGGTGGAAACACAGCAGTACGCAGGCAGGCATGGTGCAGAAGGAGCTAAGAGTTCTTCATACATCTTCATCTGAGGCTTCTAGCAGAATACTGGCTTTGAGGCAACTATGATGATGGTCTTAAAGCCCACACCCCCAGTGACACACCTACTCCAATAAGGCCACACCTTCTAATAGTGCCACTCCCTGGGACAAACATATAGAAACCATCACATTCCCCTCCCTGCCCCCATAGGCTTGTTCAAACACATGAGTTTATGGGGGTCATACCTAAACATACTATAATACAAAGTACATTTAGTCCAACTTCCAAAATACCTATAGTATATAGCAGTCTCAACAATGTTAAATGTCCAAAGTTCAAAGTGTCTTCTGATATTCATCCAATCACTTAATTATAACCTATAAATCAAGACAAGAAATCAGCTGGGCAAACTGCAAACTCTGCATCTCCATGTCTGATTTCAAATTGGTCTTCAGATCTCCAGCTCCTTTTTCATCTTTGTTGCAGTCAAAACTGTCTCCTGAGCTGGTTCTATTCCCTGCTAGCACTTTCCTCAGCAGACAGCTCATGGCTCCAGCATCTCAAACATGTTGGGGTCTCCAAGGCAACTTCAATATTACAGATTCTTATATCACTGTCTGGTATTCACACATGATTATCTGGTCTCCTTCAACAGGCTAGTGTCACTTCTCCAACTCTGCCCTCTATAGCACTCTGAACTCAGGTTGATCCATTCCACTGCTGCTGCTGTTCTTGGAGCTCATGCTTGGTATTGACATCTTCAAAATACTGTGGTCTTCTTCTGAGACCACCCTTTACCAATAGCCTGTCATAGACTCACTTCATGGTGACAAGCCTCAACTTCTTTGCATGACCCCTTCAGTCCTAGGCCACCAACTGCAACTGAGGCTGCATTTTCACTGATGGTCTTCCATGACCTCTCGCAATGTCAAGTCTCAGCTGCTCTTCATGACTCCTTCAAGCCTTCACTAGCACCACCTGGGTGACTCTTACACATTACCAAGTACACCTGCAGCAGGAGGTAAAACCCTATCTACCTCTGGAACACAGCTTCTTTGTACTCTCAGAAACACTTCCCAGAGAATTAAGCCTCAGTGATGCTGGTCTCTTCTTAATCCCCACTAACATTTTAGCTCCAGCTAACCAGCATCAATTTTCCCAGTAATCCCTTCTATTCTGGACTTTAAAACTAGAGCCTTGTGGCCAAAGATGCCAAGTTCTCCTGCTTGCTGGGACTGGAACATGGTCCCCTTATTCTATTATATTATGATCAGCTTTCTGTTTTCCAACTCCCTCACTGCTTAACCTTGGCTTTCCTGGAAACTTGCTCTGTAGATGGACTTTGAACTCAGAGATCTGAATGCCTGTCTGCTAAACACTGGGATTAAAGATGTGGTCCACCAAGCCTAGATTTAAGTTTTTCTTCACCTAGAACTTGCTCTGTTCTAGGCTGACCATGAACTCAGAAATCTGTTTGTGTTTGCCTCCTAAAAGTAAAGAATTGTACTACCATGCCTGGACCTAAACTTAGCTAGATGGGATCTTGGCCCAAGGTCACTACTCCCTTATTTCAATTTGATATCCTTGAACACGGGATTCAGATCCATTTTACTTCCTGGTGCCCCTTTAGTACCCCAACCATATATTTTATTTTTTTCCTTTCTCTGCTTGCTATGCTTGTTTAAAATATTCTTCATGAGATTTAACCAGAGAAAACCAGAGAAACTTCCTTTGTCAATAGTTACTCTAAGTCTCTTCACCCCAGGCAGACTCTTCAGACAAAGGCAAAAAGTCGCCATATTCTTCAACCAAAATGCCACAATCTCTAGGCCACATATTGAAAATGTCTACTGAAATCTGTCAGGCCAGGTCCACACAATTCAAATCACTCTCAGTAACAAAGTCTTCAATATTCCTACTAGAATAGCCCATTAAGCCCCACTTAAAGCATTCCACTGCTTTCCAAATACAAAGTCCCAAAATCCACATTCTTCTAAACAAAAACATGGACAGGCCTATCACAACAATACCCCAGTCCCTCATTCCAACATATTTCTTAGGGTTTTACCGCTGTGAACAGTTACCAAGGCAGTTACTTATAACATTTATAACAACTCTTAACAACATTTCGCTGGGCCTGGCTTACAGGTTCAGAGGTTCAGTCCATTATCACAAAGGTGGGAACATAGCAGCACCCAGCCAGGAATGATGCAGGAAAAATGAGAGTTCTATATCTTCATCTGAAGGATGCTAGCTGTATACTGGCTTCCAGGCAGCTAGGATGAGGTCTTAAAGCCCACACTCACAGTGACTCAACTACTCCAACAGGGCCAATCCCTGGGCCAAGCATATAGAAACCATCACAGATATTCATGTTTCTAATTTCAGAATTTAGGAGGCTGAGTCGTGTGTGTGTGTGTGTGTGTGTGTGTGTGTGTGTGTGTGTGTGTGTGTGTGTGTGTGTGTGTGTGTGTGTGTGAGAGAGAGAGAGAGAGAGAGAGAGAAAGAGAGAGAGAGAGAGAGAGCATGCTTTTGAAGGATCAAATTCAAGTTTTCAAAATTGGCAGTAAATACATTTTTTGTGGATTCATCTCACTGCTCCATGATATATTTTTTTATTGACACATTTATTCTACATACTGATGGGTTTCATAAAGACATGCTTATATATCTATATCCTGTGCTTTGACCCTATTCATTCTCCCCCCCCCCGTTACTACCTATTCCTGTTCAATTTTCTAGATTTTTTAAAAATTTTTTATTAGATATATTCTTTATTTACATTTCAAATGATTTCCCCTTTCCTGGTTTTCCCCTCCCCAAAACTCCCATAAGCTCTCTTCCCTCCCCCTATTCCACAATCAACCCCCTTCTGCATCCCTGTCCTGGTATTCCCCTACACTGCCGCATCAAGCCTTTCCAGGACCAGGGGCCTCTCCTTCCTGAAAACTCATATCTCGGAGTGCCTCCAAAAAGAAGCTGGAGAGAGCATACACTAGCAGCTTAACAGCACACCTGAAAGCTATAGAACAGAAAGAAGCTAATACAACCAAGAGGAGTAGAAGGCAGGAAATCATTAAACTCAGAGCTGAAATCAACCAAGTAGAAACAAAAAGAACTATACAAAGAATCAACAAAACCAGGAGCTGGTTCTTTGAGAAAAATCAACAAGATAGATAAACGTTAGCCAGACTAACTGGAGGGTACAGAGACAATATCCAAATCAACAAAATCAGAAATGAAAAGGGAGAAATAACAACAGAAACTGAGCAAATTAAAAAAAAAATCATTAGATCCTACTTCAAAGGCCGATACGCAACACAACTAGCTTCTTTTTTTAAATTAAATTTAGTGTCTATGTTCTTTTTAAAAATAACAATTTTTAAAAGTTTTTTTAAAAATAACAATTTTGACATGACCCAACCTTAGGTGCTAATACCCATTTCCTGTATGGGGAGTCATAAAAGAGTCTAGATGTGGAACAGGGAATGAATTTACTAAGTTTTGCCTATTAAATAGCATGACCTTGATTAAACAACTAAGAAGGGAAAGTTTATAGCCTGAAACAGCCAGTTGGATTGAGACGGATTTTAGCAAGAACTGAAAAGGAAAAATCAATCCAAATAAATGAAGTAATTAAAAATCAGTAATGTTATTATAATATGCACATAAAAAATGATGACTGAACATAGAAAAAGAAAAAGCAAAACTATAAGTCATTATCAATCATGGTTGCCATACCAATTCCTTTTTTGAAACATTAGCAGTAAAGGTATAAACTTTATCAATAGATATAGATATAATGGATCTAGACTTACTATGTAATTTTTTTGCAGTAGATAATCAAACCAGAAGTAACAACTCAGCAAAAAGAGAGAATTAATATTGTCAAGTATCAACAAAATGACTAATTCTGTCAGAATTTTTGATAGATTTCAAATATTATGTGAAAGTTAATTAAAAAGTACAAGTTTCTGCTTTGCAAATAATGACAAGCTGATATCACCATAATTTCAATGGAGGAAAGCATGCTGACAAAAGAGAGATCCAAGACAAGCATTACATCAAAAGGCATATCACTAACAGTCGGACAATATGCCCGTTCTTGACACTTTATTTACTCTGACCATGGAAAGATGATCATGAACATGGAAAGATGTTTTTCTGGAAAAATGCTTAACATTAGTGTAACAAGCCACTCAAACTCAACTTCTAATTATACAAGCTTGGAGCAGTAGAAAATACTTTTCATTAAAACATAAATACATGAAATCAATGCAGAACTTTAAATGTTCTTCTTAGATCTCACTTGGAAAAGGGCTGATCAATATGAAAGGAAAAAAATAGGTGTAAAAATATTTGGAAAAGATGTCTGAATTACAACTTACCTTGATGAGAGAAGAACTACATAAAATGATTTGGCAGAACAGGAACATTTCAATGTAAATTGATAATTCATAACAGAATATGGGGTGGAGTGAGGGCTCAGTGGTTAGAACAATTGCCACACAAGACAGAGGCCTGGAGTTCAGACGCCCAAGAACCTACATAAATCCTCAATGTGCAGAGCAGCCTGCCTGTATTTCTAGATTTTCATGGAAGAGACATACATAAGATCCAATAAGCAACCCAGTAAGACTAGCCTTATTCAAAATGGGTTTGAAGAAGAGACCATGCTTCTGGATACAGAAAATGTGGTACATTTACACAATGGAATACTACTCAGCTATTAAGAATGGGGACATTTTGAGTTTTGCAGGCAAATGAATGGAACTAGAAATTATCATCCTGAGTGAGTTAATTCAGACCCAAAAGGCCAAGCATGGTATGTTTTCACTAATAAGTCGATGTTAAAAAGTACAGAGTACCCAAGATACAGTCCACAGAACTCAAAATGCTCAACAAGCTGAAGTGCCTTAGTGGGGACACCTCAGTCCCACTTGGGAAGGAGAGCAAATCAAGCACAAATGCAGAGGGAGGGAGGGACCTGGGAGGAAAAGTGGACAGGGGAGTAGGGAGTCAGGGAAGAGAGGAACATGATCTGGCATTAGGTGAGGGAAAGGACTGAAGCCCAGAGGGCCAGCAGAAAGAATGGAAACAGGCAACCTCAGAGATAGGAGATTGGGGACACCCTCCAGAATGCACCAGAGACCTGGGAGGTGAGAGACTTTCAGTACTCAAATGGAGGGACCTTGGATGAAATGACTGACAGTAGGGAGAGGGAGCCCACCTCCAGCAGAAAGACAGAGCATTAAATGAGGGAGAGCGGAGTCCATCCCACAGTCACAACTCTGACCCATAATTGTGCCTCTCTGAAAGAATTACAGGAATGGAAATGGAGAGAAGCCTGAGGAAAAGATGGTCCAGTGACAGACCTAAAGTGGGATCCAGCTGAAGGGGAGGTCCCAAGTCCTGACACTATTACTGAGGTTATGGAGTGCTCACAAAAAGGGACCAAGTGTGACCTGCACTTCAGAAGACCCAACAAGCAGCTGAAACTGTCAGATGCAGATATTTGCACCCAACCAATGAACAGAAGCAGCTGACTCTTGTTGTTGGATTAGGGAAGGCTGAAAGAAGCTGAGGAGAAGGGCAACCCTGTAGGGGGAGCAGTCTCATTTACTCACGAGCCGTGAGATCTCTCAAACACCGGACCACCAAACAGGCAACATACAGCTGGTGCTGATATGAGTCCCTCAACACATATACAATAGAAGGCTGCTGGGTCTGTGTTCATTCAGACATGATGCACCTAACCCTCAAGAGACTGGAGGCCCCAGAGAGTTTAGAAGTCAGGTGGGGTGAGGGGTGGGGACATCCACCTGGAGACAGTGGGTGGGGAGGAGGTACAGGATGTGGAATAGGTCAAAGGGTGGGCAGGAGTGAAAGGAAAATAAAATATGGAATGTAAAAAAAAAAATTAATTAATTAATTAATTAATAATAAAAACAAAAAACAAAACCAAACAAAACCAAACACAAAAAAAAGAGACCATGCACCAGGCCTGTCTGGAGCGGCGGTGGCAGCAGCAATAGCAGCAGCAGCGGGTCCAGAGGAAGGGCCATCAGCAGTAGAACCAAGCTGACAGGGTCCAGGCAGACCCTGCGCCCACGACCACTGGCCATCGCTGGCCAGCCAAGCTGCAAGCAGTGGAGGATTTACGGCGCCTTTCACCACACAGAAGCCACATCAGAACTCTGTCTCCCGCCAGTCAGTTACGAGGCTTCCATATTGGTTCTCGGATGCCAGAGAAATCAGACAGACTGAGGTACGCAAATATAAGCCGAGACCAACCTCACGGGGGTCTAAGCCGGATGGGCGTTGGCCTGCACCCAGGCCCTGGGCTGATGGGGGGGGGGGGGCCACCGGGGTGCAAATCTGGCCAGGAGGTTGTTTGCCCGGGCCGGCGCACACGCCACTGCCATTTTGCCTATGGGAAGCCAGAGAATCCTAGCAGGCAAAACCAAACCGGCTAACAAGCATAGCCCGAGGCGGACATAGCAGGGGTCTCAGAGGGTCAGGCCCTGGACTGCACCCAGGCCCTGGTCTGCTCAGTGGGCCATCTGTGTGCTGACCCGGCCAGGAGGTTGTTTCCCTGGGCCGGCGTGCATGCCACTGCCATTTTGCCTATGGGAAGCCAGAGAGTCCTAGCAGGCAAAACCAAACCAGCTAACAGGCATAGCCAGGGGCAGACATAGCAGGGGTCTCAGACGGTCAGGCCCTGGACTGCCCCCAGGCCCTGGGCTGCTCAGTGGGCCATCTGTGTGCCAACCCGGCCAGGAGGTTGTTAGCCCAGGCCGGTGCTTGCACACGCCTGTGAGCGCTGCCGCCATTTTGCCTATGGGAAGCCAGAGAGTCCTAGCAGGCAAAATCAAACCAGCTAACAGGCATAGCCCCAGGCTGACACAGCAGGGGTCTAAGAAGGTTAGGCCCTGGACTGCACCCAGGCCCTGGGCTGCTCTGAGGGCCATCTGTGTGCTGACCCGTCCAGGAGGTTGTTAGCCCAGCAGACTCTCCCAGCACTCTCATGGAGAGCACATGCGCACACCACCATCCTAGCCACCTAACAGACCCAATTAACACTCACAGCTGAGGGGAACTTTGCTCGGACATTGGCCTGCCAGGCTTTTGCCTAGACTCAGGGCCCGAGCAGCTAGGCTAGCCTTGTGTGCACCAACCCAGTTGGGAGTTCCACTGCCCAGCAGAGTGATCAGCACACAGAAAAGGTCCCCGCAGCATACACCCTCAGCGCTCCCTGAAGGAGCACACAGGCACCATCTGGTTCACAAACACAATCTGGGGCAAAGAACACTAGGGCTGCAAGGGCACCCAAGAGGAGGACAGCACATCAGAAATCTGCAACAGGGGAAACCTTGCCATCCAGTGTTGCAGAAATAGCCCTACAGCCTTCAGGAGGCTGAAACACCAGCCAGAGACAAGACCAATTAGCTCCAGAGAACAAGATGGCAAAGGGCAAACGCAGGAACGCTACTAAGAGAAATCCAGGCAATATGGCAGCATCTGAACCAAACTCTCCAACATCAGCAAGTCCTGGTTATGCCAACACACCAGAGAAACAAGATTTGGATTTAAAATCACTGTTCATGATGCTACTAGAAGAACACAAAAAAGACATGAATGAATCTCTTAAAGAAATACAGGGGAACATGAATAAGCTAGAAACCCGTATAATGGAAACACAAAAATCACTTAAAGAAATGCAGGAGAATAAGGCCCAAGAGATAGAAGCCAATAAAGAAGAAAGGCAAAAAAACTTAAAGAAATGCAGGAGAACTTGAGTCAACAGGCAGAAGTCATGAAAGAGGAAACACAAAAATCTCTTAAAGAATTACAGGAAAACACAAACAAACAAATGATGGAACTGAGCAAAGCCATCCTGGATCTAAAAACAGAAGTAGAAACAACTAAGAAATCACAAAGGGAGACAACTTTGGAGATAGAAAACCTTGAGAAGAAATCAGGGGCCATAGATGCAAATATAAACAACAGAATACAAGAGATGGAAGAAAGAATCTCAGATGCTGAAGATACCATAGAAACCATTGACTCAACTGTCAAAGAAAATTCAAAATGCAAAAAGCTTGTATCCCAGAACATCCAGGAAATCCAGGATACAATGAGAAGACCAAACCTAAGGATTATAGGTATAGATGAGAGTGAAGATTTACAACTGAAAGGGCCAGCAAATATCTTCAACAAAATTATGGAAGAAAACTTTCCTAACTTAAAGAGAGAGATGCCTATGAATATACAAGAAGCTTACAGAACTCCAAACAGACTGGACCTGAGCAGAAATACCTCCCGTCACATAATAATCAAACCTCCAAATGCACTAAACAAAGAAAGAATATTAAAGGCAGTAAGAGAGAAAGGCCAAGTAACATATAAAGGAAGACCTATCAGAATCACACCAGACTTCTCACCAGAGACTATGAAAGCTAGAAGATCCTGGGCAGATCTCATGCAGCCTCTAAGAGAACACAAATGTCAGCCAAGACTACTATACCCAGCAAAACTCTCATTCACCATAGATGGAGAAACCAAGATATTCCATGACAAAACCAAATTTACACAATATCTTTCTACAAACCCAGCTCTGCAAAGAATGAAAGGAGGAAAACTCCAATACAAGGAGGGAAACTACACCCTGGAAAAAGCAAGATAGTTACCTTCCTTCATCAAACTCAAAAGAAGATAACCACTCAAACATAAAAAGAACATCAAAAATGACAGGAAGTAATAATCACTATTCCTTAATGTCTCTTAACATCAATGGTCTCAATTCCCCAATAAAAAGACATAGACTAAGAGACTGGATAAGGAAACAGGACCCTACAATTTGCTGCATACAGGAGACACACCTCAGTGTCAAAGATAAAAACTACCTTAGAGTAAAAGGCTGGAAGACAATCATACAAGCCAATGGTAACAGGAAACAAGCAGGAGTAGCCATATCAGATAAAATTGACTTTCAAACTAAAGTCATCAAAAGAGACACTTCTTGCTGGTCAAAGGAAAAATCCACCAAGAAGAACTTTCAATTCTGAACATCTATGCGCCAAATGCAAGGGTACCCTCATTTGTTAAAAAACTTTACTAAAGCTCAAACACACATTGCACCTAACACAATAATTGTGGGGGACTTCAACACTCCACTCTCCTCAATGGACCAATCAGGAAAATAGAAACCAAAGAGGGACACAGTAAAACTAATTGAAGCTTTGGACCAGTTGGATTTGACTGATATTTATAGAACATTTCACCCTAAAGCAAAAGAATATACCTTTTTCTCAGCACCTCATGGTACCTTCTCCAAAATCGACCATATAATTGGTCACAAGGCAGAACTCAACAAATATAAGATGATCAAACTAATCCCATGCCTCCTATCAGATCACTATGGTGTAAGAGTGGTTTTCAATAGCAACAAAAACAACAGAAAGCCCACAGACACATGGAGGCTGAATAATACTCTACTCAATGAAACCTTGGTCAAGGAAGAAATAAAGAAAGACATTGAAGACTTTTTAGAACACAATGAAAATGAAGACACAACATACCCAAATCTATGGGACACAATGAAAGCAGTGCTAAGAGGAAAACTCATAGCCCTGAGTGCCTCCAAAAAGAAAATGGAGAGAGCATACATTACCAGCTTAATGACACACCTGAAAGCCCTGGAACAAAAAGAAGCTATTTCACCCAGGAGGAGTAGAAGGCAGGAAATCATCAAACTCAGGGCCGAAATCAATCAAGTAGAAACAAAGAGAACCATACAAAGAATCAACAAAACCAGGAGCTGGTTCTTTGAGAAAATCAACAAGATAGATAAACCCTTAGCCAGACTGACCAAAGGGCACAGAGAAAGTATCCAAATTAACAAAATTAGAAATGAAAAGCGAGATATAACAACAGAAACTGAGGAAATCCAAAAAATCATCAGATCCTACTACAAGAGCCTGTACTCAACACAACTGGAGAATCTGGAGGAAATGGACAATTTCCTTGACAGATACCAAATACCAAAATTAAATCAGGACCAAATAGATCATCTAAACAGTCCCATAATGACTAAAGAAATAGAAGGAGTCATAGAAAGTCTTCCAACCAAAAAAAGCACAGGACAAGATGGTTTCAGTGCAGAATTCTATCAGACCTTCAAAGAAGAGTTAACACCAATACTCTTCAAACTATTCCACAAAATAGAAACAGAAGGAACACTACCCAATTCCTTCTACGAAGCCACAATTACGCTGATACCAAAGCCACACAAAGATCCAACAAAGAAAGAGAACTTCAGACCAATTTCCCTTATGAACATCGATGCAAAAATACTCAATAAAATTCTTGCCAACCGAATCCAAGAACACATCAAAACGATCGTCCACCATGATCAAGTAGGCTTTATCCCGGGAATGCAGGGCTGGTTCAATATACGGAAATCCATCAATGCAATCCACTACATAAACAAACTCAAAGAAAAAAACCACATGGTCATTTCATTGGATGCTGAAAAAGCATTTGACAAAATTCAGCATCCTTTCATGCTTAAAGTCTTGGAAAGAACAGGAATTCAAGGCCCATACCTAAACATAGTAAAAGCAATATACAGCAAACCGGTAGCCAGCGTCAAACTAAATGGAGAGAAACTTGAAGCAATCCCACTAAAATCAGGGACTAGACAGGGCTGCCCCCTTTCTCCTTATCTTTTCAATATTGTACTTGAGGTACTAGCTCAGGCAATTCGACAACATAAGGAGGTCAAAGGGATACAAATTGGAAAGGAAGAAGTCAAACTATCATTATTTGCAGATGACATGATAGTCTACCTAAGTGACACAAAAAAACTCCACTAGAGAACTCCTACAGCTGATAAACACTTCAGCAAAGTGGCAGGTTATAAAATCAACTCAAGCAAATCATTGGCCTTCCTATACTCAAAGGATAAGCAGGCTGAGAAAGAAATTAGGGAAATGACCCCCTTCACAATAGCCACAAATAGTATAAAGTATCTTGGGGTGACTCTTACCAAACATGTGAAAGATCTGTATGACAAGAACTTCAAGACTCTGAAGAAGGAAATGGAAGAAGACCTCAAAAAATGGGAAATCCTCCCATGCTCATGGATCGGTAGAATCAATATAGTTAAAATGGCCATTTTGCCAAAAGCAATCTACAGATTCAATGCAATATCCATCAAAATCCCAACTCAATTCTTCACAGAGTTAGAAAGAGAAATTATCAAATTTATCTGGAATAACAAAAAACCCAGGATAGCTAAAACTATTCTCAGCAACAAAAGAAATTCTGGGGGAATCAGTATCCTTGACCTCAAGCAATACTACAAAGCAATCGTGTTAAAAACTGCATGGTATTGGTATAGTGACAGGCAGGAGGTTCAATGGAATAGGATTGAAGATCCAGAAATGAACCCACACACCTATGGACACTTGATCCTCGACAAAGAGGTTGCAAACATCCTATGGAAAAAAGATAGTCTTTTCAACAAATGGTGCTGGTTCAACTGGAGGTCAGCATGTAGAAGAATGCGAATTGATCCATCCTTGTCTCCTTGTACTAAGCTCAAATCCAAATGGATCAAGGACCTCCACATAAAGCCAGA
This sequence comes from Apodemus sylvaticus, assembly GCF_947179515.1. Classification (NCBI taxonomy): domain Eukaryota; kingdom Metazoa; phylum Chordata; class Mammalia; order Rodentia; family Muridae; genus Apodemus; species Apodemus sylvaticus. The sequence continues at coordinate 82,720,300 of NC_067485.1, read as the reverse complement.
CACTCTGAAGTTAATAGAAAAGAAACTGGGGAAGACCCTTGAGGACATCGGTGCAGGGAGAAAGTTTCTGAACAGAACACCAATAGCGTATGCTCTAAGAGCAAGAATTGACAAATGGGACCTCATAAAATTACAAAGTTTCTGTAAGGCAAAGGACACCATCAAGAAGACAAATCGGCAACCAACAAATTGGGAAAAGATCTTCATCCATCCTACATCAGATAGAGGGCTAATATCCAATATATATAAAGAACTCAAGAAGTTAGACTCCAGAAAACCGAACAACCCTATTAAAAAATGGGGTACAGAGTTAAACAAAGAATTCTCACCTGAAGAACTTCGGATGGCAGAGAAGCATCTTAAAAAATGCTCAACTTCATTAGTCATTAGGGAAATGCAAATCAAAACAACCCTAAGATTTCATCTTACACCAGTCAGAATGGCTAAGATTAAAAATTCAGGAGACAGCAGGTGTTGGAGAGGGTGTGGAGAAAGAGGAACACTCCTCCACTGCTGGTGGGGTTGCAAATTGGTACAACCACTCTGGAAATCAGTCTGGCGGTTCCTCCGAAAACTGGGCACCTCACTTCCAGAAGATCCTGCTATACCACTCCTGGGCATATATCCAGAGGATTCCCCACCATGTAATAAGGATACATGCTCTACTATGTTCATAGCAGCCCTATATATAATTGCCAGATGCTGGAAAGAACCCAGGTATCCCTCAACAGATGAGTGGATGCAAAAAATGTGGTATATCTACACAATGGAGTACTATTCAGCCATTAGAAACAATGAATTCATGAAATTCTTAGGCAAATGGATGGACCTAGAGAACATCATACTAAATGAGGTAACCCAGACTCAAAAGGTGAATCATGGTATGCACTCACTAATAAGTGGTTATTAACCTAGAAAACTGGAATACCCAAAACATAATCCACACATCAAATGAGATACAAGAAGAAAGGAGGAGTGGCCCCTGGTTCTGGAAAGACTCAGTGAAACAGTATTCGGCAAAACCAGAACGGGGAAGTGGGAAGGGGTAGGAGGGAGGACAGGGGAAGAGAAGGGACTATCGGGGAGTGGGGGGCTAGAAAAGGGGAAATCATTTGAAATGTAAATAAATTATATCGAATAAAAAAATGGGGTACAGAGTTAAACAAAGAATTCTCACCTGAAGAACATCGGATGGCGGAGAAGCATCTTAAAAAATGCTCAACTTCATTAGTCATTAGGGAAATGCAAATCAAAACAACCCTGAGATTTCACCTTACACCAGTCAGAATGGCTAAGATTAAAAATTCAGGATGGAAAAAAGATAGCCTTTTCAACAAATGGTGCTGGTTCAACTGGAGGTCAGCATGCAGAAGAATGCGAATTGATCCATCCTTGTCTCCTTGTACTAAGATCAAATCCAAATGGATCAAGGACCTCCACATAAAGCCAGACACTCTGAAGCTAATAGAAAAGAAACTGGGGAAGACCCTTGAGGACATCGGTACAGGGAGAAAGTTTCTGAACAGAACACCAATAGCGTATGCTCTAAGAGCAAGAATTGACAAATGGGACCTCATAAGGTTACAGAGTTTCTGTAAGGCAAAGGACACCATCAAGAGGACAGATCGGCAACCAACAAATTGGGAAAAGATCTTCACCAATCCTACATCAGATAGAGGGCTAATATCCAATATATATAAAGAACTCAAGAAGTTAGACTCCAGAAAACCGAACAACCCTATTAAAAAATGGGGTACAGAGTTAAACAAAGAATTCTCACCTGAAGAACTTCGGATGGCAGAGAAGCATCTTAAAAAATGCTCAACTTCATTAGTCATTAGGGAAATGCAAATCAAAACAACCCTAAGATTTCATCTTACACCAGTCAGAATGGCTAAGATTAAAAATTCAGGAGACAGCAGGTGTTGGAGAGGGTGTGGAGAAAGAGGAACACTCCTCCATTGCTGGTGGGGTTGCAAATTGGTACAACCACTCTGGAAATCAGTCTGGCGGTTCCTCCGAAAACTGGGCACCTCACTTCCAGAAGATCCTGCTATACCACTCCTGGGCATATATCCAGAGGATTCCCCACCATGTAATAAGGATACATGCTCTACTATGTTCATAGCAGCCCTATTTATAATTGCCAGATGCTGGAAAGAACCCAGGTATCCCTCAACAGAAGAGTGGATGCAAAAAATGTGGTATATCTACACAATGGAGTACTATTCAGCCATTAGAAACAACAAATTCATAAAATTCTTAGGCAAATGGATGGAGCTAGAGAACATCATACTAAGTGAGGTAACCCAGACTCAAAAGGTGAATCATGGTATGCACTCACTAATAAGTGGTTATTAACCTAGAAAACTGGAATACCCAAAACATAATCCACACATCAAATGAGATACAAGAAGAAAGGAGGATTGGCCCCTGGTTCTGGAAAGACTCAGTGAAACGGTATTCGGCAAAACCAGAACGGGGAAGTGGGAAGGGATGGGAGGGAGGACAGGGGAAGAGAAGGGGGCTTACGGGACTATCGGGGAGTGGGGGGGGCTAGAAAAGGGGAAATCATTTGAAATGTAAATAAATTATATCGAATAAAAAAATTCAGGAGATAGCAGGTGTTGGAGAGGGTGTGGAGAAAGAGGAACATTCCTCCACTGCTGGTGGGGTTGCAAATTGGTACAACCACTCTGGAAATCAGTCTGGCGGTTCCTCTGAAAACTGGGCACCTCACTTCCAGAAGATCCTGCTATACCACTCCTGGGCATATACCCAGAGGATTCCCCACCATGTAATAAGGATATATGCTCTACTATGTTCATAGCAGCCCTATTTATAATTTCCAGATGCTGGAAAGAACCCAGGTATCCCTCAACAGAAAATTGGATGCAAAAAATGTGGTATATCTACACAATGGAGTACTATTCAGCCATTAGAAACAATGAATTCATGAAATTCTTAGGCAAATGGATGGACCTAGAGAACATCATACTAAGTGAGGTAACCCAGACTCAAAAGGTGAATCATGGTATGCACTCACTAATAAGTGGATACTAACCTAGAAACCTGGAATACCCAAAACATAATCCACACATCAAATGAGGTACAAGAAGAATGGAGGAGTGGCCCCTTGTTCTGGAAAGGCTTAGTGAAGCAGTATAGGGCAAGTGGGGAAGTGGGAAGGGCTGGGTGGGAGGTCAGGAGGAGAGAAGGGGGCTTACAGAACTTTCGGGGAGTGGGGGACTAGAAAAGTGGAAATCATTTGAAATGTAAATAAAAAGTATATTGAATAAAAAAAATGAACATTAAAAAAAAAGAGACCATGACCATGCTTCTAAGAACAAGCCCTTGAAGAATACTTATGACGTCAACCTTAGGCCTCCACATATACATCTATATACTTAGTGTGTACACTCTAAGCACATATGTTAGAGAAAAACCATGTAGAATGGAATGTTATAGACTCTGTACATTCTCATAATGTAAATACAACCATAAAAGAGTATGTATCCTCATTCCTAGGAGCTGTTTGGGCATATACCCTTATTTCCCATATCTGAATTTTACTTGTCTACTGAAAGTTGTTATAAATACCTGAAAGAATGGAGCCAGGAATACAAAGAAATTATTTCGAAATCATTTGATTCCATGAACCAAGAGAGTGTATTCAAATATGCTCAGGAACAAAGTCTGCTAAGGTGTTATTCAAAGTTTCTGAGTATTTAATTTCACAAGCCCAGAATAATATCACACATAAATAAACTTCTTCCCTCTAGCCTGGATATGAATTGTAGTCTGCTTTATTTAATTTATAGTGTTGCTTATTAATAACAAGGTATATGATGCCAAAAGAAACACATCATCTGTTATTGCCACATCATCCTTGTTTCCTGGTAATCTCATGCTTTCTCCATCGTTTCTAGGTAATGTTGCTTACACCTTTGTCCCTCTGTTAATTATTATTTATTCTTAATACATTGAGTATAAGTCCACTTTTCCCTTTGGAATGTGATTATTCACTACAGTCTAACTTGATCATCCTTACCTTTCTAAAGTCTATCAAGAAAAGGATCTGCCAATATTTTTAACTAAGAATGTCAATCAACACACAATCAAGTATGATAAATGCTCTCTCTACAAGTACTCTGCTATCAGCTTGTGCTGCTCCACAAAGCAAAGGTGAATGCCAGAAGAATATCTATCAACCGATGGCAAGAAGGGATACATGGAAATGAACAAGAAGAGGCTGGGGATCCCTACCTGGTTGCACACAGGCTTGTACTTGAGCCCCGGCTTGTTCAGGATCATCTCCAGCTGCCTGCGGTTAAAGTTGGACACCCCGATCGACTTGGCCAATCCTGCATCCTTACACTTCTCCATGGCCTGGGGAGGAAAAGATACATACAAACTACTTTCTAGGGTTGAATACTTCTTAGATTTCTACCACATGAAAGCCATAAACGCAACCTCAGCTCTTACACTAAACAGCCCTTCAGAAATAGCTTCAGTTTTTAGAACAGAAGGTACACTCTAGTTTCATAAATGAAATTGTGGCCTGACTTTTTCTCTGTATGTACTACCCCTGTGCTCTCTGATTCTAGCACTCACCTCCCAGGTGGCACAGAGATCCACTATGTCAAATAGTAACTTTCCATGCTCATCTACTGGAAATTTTTCTTCTCCTGGCTAGAATAGAAACAAATGTTAAAGTAACCTCTCAACAAATGCCTTTTCTAACCAATAGCAATGGCTCTAGGTAAAGGAAGGACTGAGAACTAAATTTCCATAAGATAGATGGGTCATATTTAATGTAATAATATTTGTAATGTATATTGAATATTGAGTTATATGAAACACCTTCAGTGGTAGGATTCTATGTTCTTATAGTATATGTTTTTTTTTTTTTTACAAATATTGTATCTCTGAGTCATTATGCAATGAGCTTCTTGTCTTTTATGATTATTTACAGTTGACTACTTCTTGGTGGATAACCAGTATGAGCTCTCTTCCTTGGGAAGAGTGTCTAACTTGCTTTTAGTATTCTTTAGTTGCATGTAGATTACTTTGTGTTTGTTTGTTTGTTTTTGTCTAATATTAGGCCCCATGAGACATCACCCTTCCACACAGATTCTTGTTCAGCTCTTCTCTGGTGAGCATTCTCTGGTGAAATTTCAGGGGTCTTCTCTGACATCTCTAGGAGATGTAATCTTACAACAAACTTTCTAATCTCCTGGACCATAAAATCATTCTTTCCCCTCCTCTACTATCATCTCTGACCCTCAGCACGATTTGTATTTTAGATGCATAGAAGCTATACCTATCATATCACTAAGTCACCATAATTCCCAACTATGCTCTAAATGAATTATTTCTGGAATTTCAAGCAACATACTTTCAGGGCCATTGGGAAATGAATGAGATACAGGTCCACATAGTCCAACTGAAGTTTCTTCAGTGACTGTTCCAAGGAAGATCTCACCAGTTCTGGGTGATGGCTAGTACACCAAAGCTGCATTTGAAGATAGAATTCAAATTGAATTAATAAATTCTAACAATTTAATCATTTGCTTCAGCTAATACAAAGACATTTTTCTACTGATTTGAAATTGATATGCACAGGGGAGTATTCTACTTCTACTCAAATATCCTTTAATCTGATCTAGCCATGCAAATATTTCTTTATTATCAAGTAGTCTTTGAAATTACTCAATATACAACATTTTAATCCAGTAATAATAATGTTGTTCATCAATATTATATTTCCCTGGATTGAAAATGTGAAGGAAGTGTCTAATGCTCTTACCCAGTCAACTCAGTGTGGACGAGTTAGTTATGTGAGTGACCACATATGCGTGTGATGTTTGGCTTATTCTGTATGCACCTATGGATTTCAAATGTCAATCTTGGATTCCTATCACTGTTACTCTTTGCCTTATATAGTATCTAATTCATGTAACTATGGGACAAATATTTTCAATGTTCCGTTGTATATTATATATAATATAAATAAGGTTAGTTATATCTTACTTAAAATTGAAAGTCTTATCCTATTTTCTCTAATAAAAGTATTTAAAATTTTCAGAGTGTTGAAAACTATTAAAGCATTATCCAGAAGATAAACCAGACCATTTTTCCATAGTCCAGTTTACATTATATTGCTATGAACTAACATGCAGAAATGAGAGGCATTAAATTTGTGAATATAATCACATTAATCATGAGAAAGTCATTCTCTATGACTCAACACTATATCCAACACACAAGTACATGTGAGTAAAAGACAGATAAGAAAATACAGTACACTAACTATTGCTGATCCAGTCAAATGAATACCTCTTTAAATATCATTGTTCATTCGCTGGTAAATTATGTAAGCAGTACCTTTGTTGTGTAAAATATATCTTTTCTCCTTACAGTGCCATCAGCAATCTTGCTTCTGATGGCCTCTCCTACATGATCTTCGGTATTATAGACAGAAGCAGAATCAAAATGACGGAAACCAGCATCTATAGCCATTTTGGTGAGCTTCTTAGCTTTACTCTTGGGGAACTAAAGAACAACAAAAAAGTAGCATGTATAGATGGTCATTTGTGATTCAGAACGTTGTTAAGCACAAAATGTGATCTTCTCTTGAATCAATTTTCTCCTATGTCTTTAGTAGTAAAAATTCCAGATAAGATTAAGATCTTTGCCTATGGATTAATGAGAGTGAGACAATCTGAAAATTTCTTTTGTTTTTGGCAATTACAGATTAGTCATTGTTATAAGAGATACTCACTAGCACCTAAGATCTAGCACTTACTACTGGAAATCATAAGAATATTAAACAAAAATTTACACAAGAAAATATGTTCCATTTAACATAAAAATTAAATGCTGTTTTGGGGAATGGCTTTGTAATCCAAGGCCCTGAATTTAAGTTCAAAGTTCCAGAAGAAAACTATTTGATGATTTCAGAAGTAAAATAGCCATCTACATAACCTCTATATAACTTCTACATAAATGGTATTTTCAAAATTTAATGTTCTCTGCCATTTCATAACAGCTAATTTAAGAAATCAGTTAACTTCCCTTGTCTGCTCCTAATAATCCCCCCTTCTCCTCTTTCTATCCTTAACTAAAAATATCCAGCTTAAAACACATGACCTGTATTTTCTGGACCATGGGTTATTGAATGATTATGGCTCATAGCCATAATCACAGTATGGCTGAAGCATGAGAGTCCTCATTTCTGGCATCAAGTAAAACCTGCTCTAGCTGGTTGAGGTAGTTAAAATTCTATCTTTTGCTTTTTCCTACAAAGTTAATTCTTACATATTATACCATGGATCTTCTATGAATTTTCTGACAAGAAAGGCAGATAGAACACATCAAAGTCCCTGAACAGTGAATTCACACAGTGTATTCTGATGAATATAAATGAATGCTGTTCAGAGCTACCACTCAAAGACCTTCATTCAGTTTGTTACATAAAACACTTGACTTACCCAGTTCCCAAATCCTGTTTCCAAAATGAAGTATGTCCATGGGAATACCTGTGCTTGTTCAGGCAGTGCAGTTGCCATCTACATATGAAATCAGTGTTCTAAGTTTCAGCAGTAACATTACAGCATACATGATACCAGGTCCTGCTACTTCCTCTACAGACCATTCTCTCTTTTTTTTTAATTTTTTTATTTACATTGCAAATGATTTCCCTTTTTCTGGGTCCCTACTCCCCGCAAGTCCCATAAGCCCTCTTCCATCCATCTATTCTTCCATCCACTCCTTCCCACTTCCCTGTTCTGGAATTCCCCTATACTCTTGCACTGAGTCTTTCCAGAACCAGGGCCACTCCTCCATTCCTTTTAGACATCATTTAATTTGTGGATTATGTCCTGGGTATTCAAAGTTTCTAGGCTAATATCCACTTATCAGTGAGTGCTACCATGATTGGTCTTTTGAGACTGGGTTACCTCACTTAGTATGATGTTCTCCAGCTCCATCCATTTGTCTAAGAATTTCATGAATTCATTGTTTCTAATGGCTGAATAGTACTCCATTGTGTAAATATACCATATTTTTTGTATCCATTCCTCAGTTGAAGGACATCTAGGTTCTTTCCAGCTTCTGGCTACTACAAATAGGGCTGCTATGAACATAGCATATGCTATGAACATAGTGGAGCATGTGTCCTTATTGCATGCTGAAGAATCCACAGGATATATACCCAGTAGTGGTATAACAGGGTCCTCAGGAAGTGACATGCCCAGTTTTCTGAGGAACCGCCAGACTGATTTCCAAAGTGGTTGCACCATCTTGCAATCCCACCAGCAGTGGAGGAGTGTTCGTCTTTCTCCACATCCTCGCCAACACCTGCTGTCTCCTGAGTTTTTGACTTTAGCCATTCTGACTGGTATGAGGTGAAATCTCAGGGTTGTTTTGATTTGCATTTCCCTAATGATTAATGATGTTGAACATTTCTTAAGGTGTTTCTCAGCTCTCCGAAGTTCTTTATGTGAAAATTCTTTGTTTAGCTCCGTACCCCACTTTTTAATGGGGTTATTTGTTTCTCTGGGTTCTACTTTCTTGAGCTCTTTGTATATATTAGATATTAGCCCTCTGTCGGATTTAGGGTTGGTGAAGATTCTTTCCCAGTCTGTTGGTTGACGTTTTGTCCTTTTGATGGTGTCCTTTGCCTTACAGAAACTTTGTAGTTTTATGAGGTCCCGTTTGTCAATTCTTGATCTTAGAGCATAAGCTATTGGTGTTCTATTCAGGAACTTTTCCCCTGTGCCCATATCCTCCAGGGTCTTCTCCAGTTTCTTTTCAATTAGTTTCAGTGTGTCAGGTTTTATGTGGAGGTCCTTGATCCATTTGGAGTTGAGCTGGGTACAAGGAGATAAGAATGGATCGATGTGCATTCTTCTGCATGCTGACCTCCAATTGAACCAGCACCATTTCTTGAAAAGACTATCTTTGTTCCAATGGATGCTTTCAGCTCCTTTGTCGAAGACCAAGTGACTATAGGTGTGTTGGTTCATTTCTGGGTCTTCAATCCTATTCCATTGATCTGCTTGCCTGATATTATACGAATACCATGCAGTTTTTATCACTATTGCTCTGTAGTAGAGTTTAAAGTCTGGGATATTGAATCCCCCTGAAGTTCTTTTACTGTTGAGAATAGTTTTAGCTATCCTGGGTTTTTTGTTATTCCAGATGAATTTGAGAATTGCTCTTTCTAGCTCTATGAAGAACTGGGTTGGTATTTTTATGGGAATAGCATTGAATCTGTAGATTGCCTTTGGCAAGATGGCCATTTTAACTATATTAATCCTGCCAATCCATGAGCATGGAAGGTTTTTCCATTTTCTGAGATCTTCTTCAATTTCCTTCTTCAGAGATCTGAAGTTCTTGTCATATAGGTCTTTCACTTGTTTGGTTAGAGTCACCCCAAGATACTTTATGCTGTTTGTAGCAATTGTGAAGGGTGTCATTTCCCTAATTTCTTTCTCAGTCTGCTTATCCTTTGAATATATAAAGGCTACTGATTTGCTTGCGTTGATTTTGTAGCCAGCCACTTTGATGAAGTTGTTTATCAGCTGTAGGAGTTCTCTAGTAGAGTTTTTAGGGTCACTTAAGTATATGATCATATCATCTGCAAATAGTGATAGTTTGACTTCTTCCTTTCCAATTTGTATCCCTTTGACTTCCTTCTGTTGTCTAATTGTAGAGACCATTCTTACCTTCTTTTGGATTCTTTAGGTGCTTCTAATTTTCTCCTGCCCTTCATTTTACTTTCTTCCACAATTTAAAGAATTATTGCCATTGTTCTTCATTGTTGTACTTTGGGCAGTTTAAAACCCCTTAGTCCACTGAGATCACTCAACAAGTTAAGTACTTATCAACAATCTTAATGGCCCTTATCAAATCCCTGAGATGCATATAATGGAAGAGAAATGACCTAAGTATGTTGATCTCTGTCCTCCACAATGGTACCATGGTATACTGGCTGGTTTTGTGTGTCAACTTGACACAGGCCGGAGTTATCATAGAGAAAAGAGTTTCAGGTGAGAAATGGCTCCATAAGACCCATCTGTAAGGCATTTTCCCAATTAGTGATCAAGGGGGGCAGGCCCATTGTGAGTGGTGTCATCCCTGGGATGGTAGTCTTGGGTTCTATAAGAGAGCAGGCTGAGAAAGCCAGGGGAAGAAAACCAGAAAGAAATATTTCTCCTTGACCTCTGCATCAGCTCCTGTATCCTGACCTGCTTGAGTTCCAGTCCTGAACTCCTTGGGTGATGAACAGCAATGTGGAAGTATAAGCTCAATAAACACTTTCTTCCAAAACTTGCTTCTTGGTCATGATATTTTGTGCAGGAATAGTAACCCTGACTAAGACACATGGCAAGTACATGCCATGCGTGTTAACACATAGAGAGGGGGGGAAGGAACGTAAGAAGGAAGGAGGGAGATGGGAGGCAGGACAAGGGGAAAGAGAGAAGAGAGATAACACATATTTAAAAGAATACATTTGTAGACTAAAAGAATGAAGTCAGCACTATAACAACCAGTCCTTAGACACATATCCTTAGTAAGGCTAAGTACATTACCAGAAAGCAGCTCTCATTCCAGTAAAATGAAATTTCCAGTACCAAATTTCATTGCAAATAATTGGTTGTACCATTGTACATTAAATCCAACATGTTTAAACACAGATCAACCATGTCTAAATGTCATCACTAAGTTCCTGGGTTTGGCTAGACCATTGTCAAACTTTATTTCTAGTTGTTTCTCTTGGATTGAGAGTAGTTAACGAAGTTAGTTCTTCAACCAAAATCCATTATAATGGCATTGGAAAGGCTGAGGGAAAGTAAAGGTTAAAGACACACACATGTCTGAGAGTGGTAACTCTGAAACATTAATATCCATAAAAAGAATACAGGGAGACATTACTTAGCCCATACACTTCAATTAAAATGAGATCGTCAAACACAAAGCAGTGCACCAAATTAAAGAAAGGACTCACACATCTTATTGAATAAACTTTATCTCAGTAATATCTTTACCAGTTGACTTTATAAAAGCACCAGAAAGTCAGTGACTTTAATCAGGCAGTCTTACACCCGTTCTGTTTCTATTTATTCTTGACCCTCAACCCCAGCAAACATGGTCTTACCTCTGAGGGAATAGCAGTACCAAAACCCAGTACTGGAATGAGGTGACCATCATTCAGTTCCACACAGTGACATTTGGAGTTCATCATCTGTCACTCTTCAAGAAAAGCCGGCTTAGCTTGATGTTTGCCTTCACAGGGCACTTCAGTAATAAGAGCTCCTCTTCTGCTTTCCTGGCTAATGTATAGTCCCTGCATGTGTGGGAGTTAATAGGTTTCCACAAGTGGGAATGAAATGAGATACAGTTAACCTAATTAGAAGAAAAAATCCTGCTTTTCCTTTTATTGAAAATGGACTTTTTTTTTAATACAATTAATGCTGATTACTCTTTTCCCTCCCTTCAGTCCTTCCTACCTCCACTCACACCCAGGTCCATCCCCTTTTCTCTTTCATTAGAAAACAAACAGGTTTCTAAATGAATATAACATATATTATATATAATTTTATAGTATATCATCATATATTACATATAATTATGTATAATATAATATATTATATAATATAATTTGATAACATAAGAATGGACAAAAACTAATATATTGGAATAGGACAAAACAAATAACCAGAAAGAAAGGAACTGATCAAAAGGCACAATTAGTATAGATACAGACTCATTTACACACTCAGAAACATTCACACACATAAATATATGTATCATAAATTATGTATCATGTATATTATACGTATGATAACAATTTAAAATAAGGCACAAATGACCTCTAATCTAGTAGAAGCCAGCTTGGCACAAAAGCCTCTGGCAGGAGCCACTAAAAGAATTAAATGATTAATGGAGAAATAGGAATGATGAAAGATAAAGGAGTGTTGCATTCATGTGTTGTGGAAAGAGGTGTAACTGGTGATATGACAGCAGTGACAGGTGAGAGAGAGGCCTGAAGTCCATGGTGGATCAAGTCATTGCCTAGTGTGGTAGACCAGATGGTGTGCAGCAGCAGCAGCCCAGAGCTTTGGCGGATACAGACTCAGCTGTCAATCAAGCAGCTTGGCCAGGGGTTCACTCTAGACGGCACTGATGGATTCCTGAGATGAGGAAGGGTCCACTTTGTAGGTTAGATTTCCTTGAAGGACCATTGCCATGCTCTGTGATGCTGCTGAGGGCCAAAACTTGGTCAGTGGCCCTTATGTGGCTTCAGTCTGCGTTGATGTCTTAGGAGTATGTTGTCTTGTGACAACATTCAGATGTCCATGATCTGTGGTGTGGCTTGAGTCTGTGTTGATGTCCATGGGCTGTGCTGCCCCTGGAGACCAACTGATTTGAATGGCCTGTGCTGCCCCCCGAGACAATAGAGATGACCAAATCTGGGCTGCTGCTGAGGGCCATGCCTGGGTCCAAATTCTTCCTACAACTGGGGTCTGAGTTGATATAGATGGACAGTATTACAACCAAAGTCCAAGCACAGATCACTGGCCTCTGCTAATGCCTGAAGGCATGATGATATCTGGGTCCATGCTGCCACACAAGGCCATGTCTGAGCCTGGCCTTAATACATCTGGGTAGATTTTAATGTCTTGGGTATCAGGATGATATCAGATTCATAGAATGAATGTTTTTAGCCTCCATTTCTGTTTTATGGAACACTTTCAGGGATATAGATGTTAGCTCTGTATTAAATGTTTAGTAGAAGTAGTAATGGGTGTGTTTACTCATTGCTTTTCTTTATTTAGAGATTTCTGTAACTATATGAGTTGGATTGGCTGCTTTGGTTATCTTAAAATGGATCATATTTTTTTTATTCAATATATTTTTTATTTACATTTCCAATGGTTTCCCCTTTTCTAGCCCCCCACTCCCCGAAAATCCCATAAGCCCCCTTCTCTCCCCCTGACCTCCCACCTACCCCTTCCCACTTCCCCGTTCTGGTTTTGCCCTATACTGCTTCATTGAGCCTTTCCAGAACAAGGGGCCACTCCTCCTTTCTTCTTGTACCTCATTTGATGTGTGGATTATGTTTTGGGTATTCCAGTTTTTTAGGTTAATATCCACTTATTAGTGAGTGCATACCATGATTCACCTTTTGAGTCTGGGTTACCTCACTTAGTATGATGTTCTCTAGCTCCATCCATTTCCCTAAGAATTTCATGAATTCATTGTTTCTAATGGCTGACTAGTACTCCATTGTGTATATAAACCACATTTTTTGCATCCACTCTTCTGTTGAGGGATACCTGGGTTCTTTCCAGCTTCTGGCAATTATAAATAGGGCTGCTATGAACATAGTAGAGCATGTATCCTTATTATATGATGGGGAATCCTCTGGGTATATGCCCAGGAGTGGTATAGCAGGATCTTCTGGAAGTGAGGTGCCCAGTTTTTGGAGGAACCGCCAGACTGATTTCCAGACTGGTTGTACGAATTTGCAACCCCACCAGCAGTGGAGGAGTGTTTCTCTTTCTCCACATCCTCACCAACAACTGCTGTCTCCTGAATTTTTAATCTTAGCCATTCTGACTGGTGTAAGGTGAAATCTCAGGGTTGTTTTGATTTGCATTTCCCTAATGACTAATGAAGTTGAGCATTTTATAAGATGTTTCTCCGCCATCTGAAGTTCTTCGGGTGAGAATTCTTTGTTTAACTCTGTACCCCATTTTTAATAGGGTTGTTTGGTTTTCTGGAGTCTAATTTCTTGAGTTCTTTATATATATTGGATATTAGCCCTCTATCTGATGTAGGATTGGTGAAGATCTTTTCACAATTTGTTGGTTGCCGATTTGTCCTCTTGACGGTGTCCTTTGCCTTACAGAAACTTTGTAATTTTATGAGGTTCCATTTGTCAATTCTTTTTATTTATCTATTGTAAGTCATCTGTATGTAAGAATTTATTGATATCATGAAGATTTTTTTAGGTTTCAGATAATAAAACTTAAGTACTTCCTAATAATTCTATTTCATTGGAATCTGGAATAAACTCCCAGGTTTCATAGCAAATTACCACTTTGGGTCTTTTGCGGTTTTATTTAGATGAATGTGCCTAAGGCCTTACCAGTCTTCTTTTTTTTTTTTAAGGAATGTAATTTTTGTTTGATTTTTCTTTTTTTAATATATATTTTTATTTTTGATATTCTTTGTTGACAGTCCAAAAGCTTTCCTCTTTCCCAGTTCCCCCCCTCCCCATATGTCCCATAAGTCCTCTTCTCTCCATCCCTTCTCCTATCTTTCCCCCTCCCTTTTCTCTGTCCTGCTACTCCCCTACAATGCTGGATCAAGCCTTTCCAGGATTAGGGCCCTCTTCTTCATTCTTAATGGGAATCATTTGATATGCTAATTGTATCTTCAGTATTCAAAGCTTCAGGGCTAATTAATATCCACTTATCAATGATTGCATTCCATGTGTATTCTTTGTGATTGCATTACCTCGCTTAGGATGATATTTTCCAGTTCCATCCATTTGCCTAAAAAATTCATGAATTCATTGTTTTTAATTGCTGAATAGTACTCCATTGTGTATATATACCACATTTTCTGTATCCATTCCTCCATTGAGGGATATCTGGGTTCTTTCCAGCTTCTGGCTATTATAAATAAGGCTGCTATGAACATAGTGGAGCACGTGTCCTTATTGCATGCTGGGGAATCCTCTGGGTATATGCCCAGGAGTGGTATAGCAGGGTCCTCCAGAAGTGTCATGTCCAGTTTTCTTAGGAACCGCCAGACTGATTTCCATAGTGGTTGTACTATCTTACAATGCTGTGCTCTAGTTCACAGTCATGCCTGCCTTTGATTTTTATTATCTCTTACTATAACTTTTGTTTCTTTCAAGGACTTAAAGAGCAACCTTAGGTTATATATTTGAAAATTTTATGATATTTATTTTTCAAATATGGATCTACAGTGTTTTGTTATGTCTGTTTTTAGAATATTTTATTTAGTATTCATATATGCAGGTGCACGAACCAAATCTGTTGTTTGGATAATTTAATAAATCCCAGCATGGTGTTCCTTCCTGACATAGACAATTTAGGTTCCCACACATACAGTCTTATACTGTAATATGCCTTAAGCAGCATGATAGCTGGGCAGCTGCCTACCCGCCAGGCTATTAGAATCTACTTTCTAACCTTAACCCCAATATTACTTACTGTGTTTCATCTGGGCTGCTCCTAGCTCCAACTGGCCAGCCAAAATTGCCACATTTTATGTCTCAGCTAAGCCATGGTGGATCCCTTCTCCTCTCCTGCACACTTTTCTAAAGTCTCTGCCTCATGATCTTTAGCCTGAGAACCCTAAGCCCAGCCTCGTTCTCTTCTCTTCACCCATTAACTGCTGGCATCTTTGTTTACCAATCAGAATTTAGTGGGAGCAGGGTCCCTCAGTGTCTTTTTTCCTTTTTTATTTAATATAATCTTCATTACATTTCAAATAGTACAACCTTTCCCAGTTTCCCCCTCCCAAAAAACTCCCAACCCTTCCTGCCACCCCCTGCCTCCACGTATATGCCCCTTCACCTGACCCACTTCCACCTCCCACCCCTCGATTTCCCTTTGTTGGGGCATCTATTGAGCCATTACCTGACCAAGGACCACTCCTCCCACTGATTCCCTACAAGCCATTCCTCTGCCACATTTTTGACTGGACTCATGTGTATCCCTTGGTTGATGTTTTAGTCCCTGGGAGTCCTGAGGCATCTGGGTGGCCTACATCATTGTTATTCCCATGAGGGTGTAGATCCCTTCAGCTACTGTGGACCACCATCCAACTCTTCCATTGGTGACCCCATATTCAGACCAATTATTGTCTGCTAGCATCTGCTTCTGTATGCATAAGGCTCTGCCAGGGCCCCTCCAGAGACAACCATGGCATGCTCCTTTTGGTATGCACTTCTTGTCATCCATAATAAATGTCAGGGGTTTGGTGTCTGTTTATAGGATGAATCCCCAGGTAGGGCAGTCTCTGAAGTAAATACCATGTGTGTTCTTTTGTGATTGGGTTACCACACTCAGGATGACACTTTCTAGTTCCATTCATTTGCCTAAGAATTTCATGAATTCATTGTTTTTAATAACTGAATAGCGCTCCATGTGTATATATGCCACAGTTTCTGTATCCATATCTCTGTTGAAGGACATCTGGGTTCTTTCCAGCTTCGGGCTATTATAAATAAGGCAGTTATTAACATAGTGGAGCATGTGTCCTTATTACATGTAGGAACATCTTCTGGGTATATGCCCAGAAGTGGTATAGCTGGGTCCTTAGTTAGTACTATATCTAATTTTCTGAGGAATCACCAGACTAATTTCCAGAATGCTTTTACCAGCTTGCAATCCCACCAACAATGAAGAAGTGTTCCTCTTTCCCCTACATCCTCTCCAGCATTTGCTGTCCCCTGAGTTTTTGAATTTAGCCATTCTTACCAGTGTGAGGTGGAATCTCAGTGTTGTTTTGATTTGCAGTTCCTTGATAACTAAGGATGCTGAACATTTCTTTGGGTGCTTTAGATTCATTTGTGTTTCCTCAGTTGAGAATTCTCTGTATCCCATTTTTTAACAGAGTTATTTGACTCTCTGGGGACTAACTTCTTGAGTTCTTTGTATACAATGGATATTAGCCCTCTATTGGATGGATATAGGATTGGTAAAGATCTTTTTTTCCAATTTATTGGTTGCTGTTTTGTCCTATTGACCATGTTCTTTGCTTTACAGAAGGTTTGCAGTTTTATGAGGTCCCATTTGTCAATTCTTGTTCTTAAAGCATAAGCCATTGGTGTTTTATTCAGGATCTTTCCCCTTGTGCCCATGTCTTTAAGATGCATCCCCACTTTCTCCTCTATAAGTTTCAATGTGTCTGGTTTTATGTGTAGGTCCTTGATCCACTTGGACTTGAGCTTTGACCAAGGTGATAAGAATGGCTCAATTTGCTGACCTCCAGTTGATCCAGCACCATTTGTTAAAAATGCTGTCTTTTTCCCCACAGGATGTTTTTAGCTCCTTTGTCAAATATCAAGTGACTGTAAGTCTGTGGGTTCTTTTCTGGGTCTTCAAATGTATTCCATTGATCTTCCTGTCTGTCTCCATACCAATACCAAACAGTTTTTATCACTATTGTTCTGTAGTAGAGCTTGAGATCTGGGATGGTGATTCTGTTGTAGAGAATAGGTTTTGCAATGTCTTTATGTGCAAACTTTCTCATGAAAACAGTTTTGGGGGCACTCGAATTAGCATTATTATACAAGCAGCACTAGGCCAAACACACTACACAAATCTTTTCCCCATGTCCGTACCTCCAAATTTCTTCCTTAGCTCACTAACCATTTTCCCTTCAAACTTCATGTTCTTGCTCTCTCCCTTTCTCTCTTCCTCTCTCTTTTTATCATATTTTTAAATATCCTATGAGTCCATTTAGTCCCACTTGTAGATGTACGGCAGTATGACAATCTTCTTAACTATGAAGCCTTTCAGGGCCTGCATCCCCGAAGGAAAATGACTATGCATCTCCAGGCAACCATCACTTGACTTTAGCTTCTTGGTGAACCTAAACATTTGTAACTATAAACTTTCCTCTTAGAACTTTCTTGACTATATCACAAATATTCAGATTATCTGTCTTTTTCTATTTCTTTCATTCCAGGACCATTTAGTTCCTACAAGGGTCCTCTAGTCATTCATGAATGTGTTGTTTAGAATCTTTGTATTTTTTTGTTTTGGATCTCTCTATTGAATTTTAGATTTATCTCATTACAGTCTGCTAAGATACAACAGTTGCTATTTTATATATGATAACACTTCACTTGCAGCATTGACTGTAATCTATTTTTAATAGTTTTCAGTTGAGGCCAAGAGTATGCATCCTGAAACTGCTGAATAACTTATTCTGTACAAGTATATAATGTTCTTTGATCTGTGGTATAGAATACTTTTTAGGTTTCTTTGGAGACTTTTCATTAGATGACCAATCTAGATATGACGATGGTACATGGGAACCATTACTGAATCGGGGCCTATCTAGTCTATCATTTGTCAATGTTTGTTTTGTGAAATAGGATATCATAATAATTGATACATATTTATACTTGTACTTATGTAATGACATGGGCACATGCCATGGCTCAACATAGAGGTTAGAAAATCAGGAGTCAATTCTCTCCATATACCGTGTGGATTCCAGGGAAAGAGTATAGAATTCCAGACGTGACTTCGGGCATCTTTTCCCACTGAGCTATATCACCTTCCCTTGCTTAATCTTCTTGATGATTTGTTCCCTCTACTATTATAAAATAATATATTTCATATGTTACTCTGACTATATAAAGTTTGAGATACACATTATCAGCCATCTGAACAGCTATACCACTTTTGTTTACTTGTAGATTTTTCCTTTCAATGCTTTGTTTTTTAATCTGTGAGGGTCTGAGTAAATTTTGTTTCTTGAGACAGAAATCATATCCAATCAGTCTGTGTATTTTCCTTGGTTAGTTGAGGCCATTTACACTTAGGAATATTGTTGAAATTTTTAATAGTCACTGTAAGTTTATTGTTGTTTTCTTGTTTCTCTCTCTTTTTCTCTCTTGTGTTCAGATCAAGAGTTTGCTACCTTAAAGCACTGGACATTACTCCCTAGTTCCTTTGTTTAGCCACCCATCACATGAAACTTATTCTTTCTTCTTCTGTCATGGTTTAGACTGTCTTGCTTCCTCATTCATGTATGTCATCTGCTTAGGTACCACATGCAGAATCAGCCTCCTTCCTCAATCACATATGGCATCTACTTAAGTATCATATGAACCAGCATCTCAGTGCATGTAAGATGCTTCTCTAAAAAAATATTTCTCATCAATATTAAAAGATAGCTATGGCTGGAAGCAGTAATCTTGGCTTGTGGCTATTTATTTCTGGAGCTTGAAGTGTATTTCTCCATGTATACTTGGGTTTGATGAGAGAATAGGTATTCTTCTGATGTTTCTGCCAACATAGTGGGTTTCCTTCTACATTAGTGCTGAGCTTTGTTTTGCATTGTTGGCATCATAACTTACACAATGTCACTGAGAGTTTTCTCTTCTCATGGCTGTTTGGTGCTTAAATGCCTATTTATTTCTATAGATTTGGAGTCACAGATTTTTTTCTGCTAAACTTATTATGCATTATTGTATATTTTAATTCTTTCTTTTATTCTATGATTTGTTTTTTATCAAAGAGACTGTGATTATGTTTACTTCAAATATGTTACAAAATAGTTCTTTAAGGTTGTACTTATATTCTTTTTTTCTGCTTGGTTAATTCTTTAAGGGATACTGTCCTTACTATTATTATCATTATCATCACCATTACCATACCATCATCATCATCATCATCATCATTAATTATTGCTAAAGTGTCTTACTATATATACCTGGATGCACCCAAATTCACTCTGTTGACCATGATGGCCGTACACTCACAGAGATCTGTCTGCCTTTGCCTCCAAAGTGCTGTGATTAAGGGTGTGTACCCACATAACTGGCTTCACTGTATTATTTTTACCTTTTGAGTTTTTTCACTTCTAATGCTGTTGGGTCTTTTTCCTCTATAACATAGAGGAATTTTCTTCCACCTTTTCTGCCTTTCTCAAATATATTAATTTGTGACAATACAATTTTATCAAACTGATTTCTACATTCTAAGAAACTGGAAATTTTGTTGGACCTCACAGCTTAGGTTAATAGCATAACTTGAAGTTACTTAAAGACTTAAGACTGCCATATTACTCATCATATCAGCATGTTTATTTAGCCTGTTTTAAGAGATTAATATAAAAATCAACTTGACCTGCCTTGGATTTCCTGTGTAATCAAATTTGAAAGCTAAGTTAGTATATAGATGTAATTTTTAATTATGTATGCTTCCATATACTTGGCCTGGATAATCTGGGTGGATCATTTCCAGAATGCAGGAAATACAGAAGTTGAAAGCAATGTTCTAGGATCTACTATAAAAAATTGAAGGCAACATTTACAGATATTGCTTGATAAATTCTGATGTTTGTTATCTGAGTCAAGCAGAATCAGTTGGAGAGAGTGACTTAATCCTATGTATAACTATGTTAAATATTTTTGTAATGTATCCTGTCCTTTCCCCCATGTGATATTTTCTGGGCTGTTCAATAAAGAGAATCAAGTCCTCTGTTAGGGCAAGAAGAGACAGACAATGATATACACAGAAATATACAGAAGAGATAAACACAGTCACACCACAGGCATCCACAGAAAGAATACATGAAACACAGAGACAGACTCAACCTTCAGGCAAGAACCAATCCTACATCAGATAGAGGGCTAATATCCAATATATATAAAGAACCCAAGAAGTTAGACTCCAGAAAACCAAACAACCCTATTAAAAATGGGGTACAGAGTTAATCAAAGAATTCTCACCTGAAGAACTTCGGATGGCGGAGAAGCATCTTAAAAAATGCTCAACTTCATTAGTCATTAGGGAAATGCAAATCAAAACAACCCTGAGATTTAATCTTACACCAGTCACAATGGCTAAGATTAAAAATTCAGGAGACAGCAGGTGTTGGAGAGGGTGTGGAGAAAGAGGAACACTCCTCCACTGCTGGTGGGGTTGCAAATTGGTACAACCACTCTGGAAATCAGTCTGGCGGTTCCTCTGAAAACTGGGCACCTCACTTCCAGAAGATCCTGCTATACCACTCCTGGGCATATACCCAGAGAATTCCCCACCATGTAATAAGGATACATGCTCTACTATGTTCATAGCAGCCCTATTTATAATTTCCAGATGCTGGAAAGAACCCAGGTATCCCTCAACAGAAGAGTGGATGCAAAAAATGTGGTATATCTACACAATGGAGTACTATTCAGCCATTAGAAACAATGAATTCATGAAATTCTTAGGCAAATGGATGGACCTAGAGAACATCATACTAAGTGAGGTAACCCAGACTCAAAAGGTGAATCATGGTATGCACTCACTAATAAGTGGATATTAACCTAGAAAACTGGAATACCCAAAACATAATCCACACATCAAATGAGGTACAAGAAGAAAGGAGGAGTGGCCCCTTGTTCTGGAAAGACTCAGTGAAGCAGTATAGGGCAAAACCAGAACAGGGAAGTGGGAAGGGGTGGCTGGGAGGACAGGGGGAGAGAAGGGGGCTTACGGGACTTTCAGGGAGTGGGGGGCTAGAAAAGGGGAAATCATTTGAAATGTAAATAAATTATATCGAATAAAAAATAAAAAAAAGAGCAGTATAAATGAAAGAACAATATTAAATTATATTTTTTCTGCAAAGTA
Source organism: Apodemus sylvaticus (assembly GCF_947179515.1). Taxonomy (NCBI): domain Eukaryota; kingdom Metazoa; phylum Chordata; class Mammalia; order Rodentia; family Muridae; genus Apodemus; species Apodemus sylvaticus. The sequence goes on along the minus strand of NC_067485.1, from coordinate 82,698,893 downwards.
AAAGGGACCAGAAGAGACTATTTTATTTAGGGATCTTCAATTTAATTAGAAGATTTATTTTCCTCAAATGTCCAGAACCCAACCCAAAGTCTGATTCAGACAAAGTCTATTGTGGCACAGTTTTACTAATTATAATAAAATAAGTCCTCGCTCTTGTTAAAAAAAAAATCTTCTCTGGCATTTTACCAATCATAGCATCTGGGTGTTTCATAATTAAGAAGTTGTTTTCAGAAGAGTTATGCAGCTCTGTTGTTTCTGTTTCTTGCATTTGCAAGTTGCAACGTGTGATGTTGCTTTGTATTTATCTTATTGCAGATGCCAGAACCATTCCATGAAGAGAAATCAAACTACTATATTGGCAACCACATCAAGCCACGTAAGCTGTAGAAACACAGTTAAGATACCCCTGGCCCATTACTACATTAGCAGTGATGACAAATACGAAATTGCAAGACTGTTACAGAATATGCTATAAAATTAATATTTATTTAAGATGACTGAAGAGATACTAAATGAAAGACATGAGGGACATGGAATGGGGTGAAGGAGGAGTGGTGTTAAAAAATTACAAAGACAGAAAAGAGAGGAGGAGATGAAGAATATTGTCAAAGTGAAGTATAGAAAACTGGAAAAAGGGAAAAATAAATAAAAAGCAATTCTCTCCAAGTTAAAAAATTTCAAATAATAATTTGAAATTTAATCAAAGATAATAAAAGATCACACAATAGAGGAAAACCTTGCTAAATGCATGGTTCAAAGAAAATGAAAGGAAGTGAAGGGACATATATGAGGAACAAACACAGTGTTGAACTTGAAAAAAGACCCAGAAGATGCAGCTTCATAATCTCAAGACTTTAGTCACTACCCTGGAGTGCTAAAGTGTGAATATTATGTTCAACAGTAAACTTCAAAGTTCTTGGGCATTGGAAATGCAAACAACAGGCAAATCGCTAAAGAATTTGAGTCACTGCTCAACTCAAGTGTGGAAACTATCAAACTCATGGCATTGTCAATTGCTGAGATGTGTTCGCAGCTACCAAGGCAGAATCTCTCTTTCCTATTCACTTTCCAGCCTGAAATCAGTCTTCTGGTACACATTATCTCTTAACTTACCAGTTATGGCTTTCTGGATCATCCCAATGCATGTCAGATTCCTTAGTCACACTGAAGTGCTGTGGCATGCAGTTCTTTGATGTTCTTAGGCCCCCAACAAAGTTCAAATTTTAATGACATTATCTTTCAAGATAGTAAATGATCACTACCTTTGGAGTCATATAGTATAAGAAAATCGGGTGTTCCTCACCTGCTGATCTTCATGAGGTCTCAATACCATTTCTCTACACTTTCCTTTGAGGTATAGTTTACTTTTTCTTATTCTGACTCTCTTCTTCCCCATCTCACACAGAAACAACCTTTGGTTTCCAGTCATATCCACAGCACCCATACTATATTGTAAAGAGTTAGAGATGTCAGTGGTTGTTCTATACAAGTGTTTACTTACAACTATTATAAAACATCAAAATAGCTTTATAAAAGAATTTATTTCAGTTGTGTATGGAAGTCCAAGACAGTAGCTTTTAGGATGCTAACTTCTCCTCAGGAATATCTCCTTTGCTTCATGTCTTATCAGTGGAGCACCACATGCCTGGTTGATTTTTCACTTAGAATTTTCACTGGTTATTCATATAAAATGTTCAATGGAACAATTAACTTTCTCACTGCCGCCCTTGAACTACGTCATGTTCACAGTGATAAATGCTACAATCAGCAAACTCCCAACAATCCTGTGACTCATTGTTGAGGAGGGCCAGAATGATGGCATCTCAGGCTTTATGAGTAAAAGTGAGATGTTTCCCAAGAGAAAACCTCATGGGAAGAAAAATGTAAAATATGCTGTACACTAGTACTTAAGAAAATAGTTTGTTAATTTAAAATAACACTGATATAAGAGAAAGGTTTACACTAATAAAGACATTCACCATGGCTTAGTTTCTAAACTGCCTTATAAATATCAATGTCCTTGATCAACTTACAGTTCATTTCTGTGCAGATGCCCACTAAAGAAACCTGTCTCTACAGCAAATTATAGAAAACCGCAACTGACCTCAATGTAAACACTGATGGATTGTGGGGAACCCAACCCCAAGATGGGCCCATTTCAGAACATCTTCTGTGTCTCAGGCACAGGGAAGAGGAGAGAAGCCTGTAAGAGTCAAAATTCTATGAAGCCTAATGTATGACTGCCTCTTTTGTTATTGTTGTTGTTTACTTTTAAAATTATTTTTAGGCTTTATTTTACTTATTTGTTTTTTAATTAGATATATTCTTTATTCAAATTTCAAATGATTTCCCCTTTCCTGGATCTCCCATCCCCCAAAGTCCCATAAGCCCTCTTCCCTCCCTCTGTTCCCCAATCAACCCCGTCCTGCTTCCCTGTCCTGGTATTCCCCTACACTGCTGCATTGAGCCTTTCCAGGACCAGAGGCCTCTCCTTCTAGCCTTTCCAGGACCAGATGCCTTCTACTTGGGCATCATTTGATATATGAATTGTTTCTTGGGTATTCTGAGCTTCTGGACTAATATTCACTTACCACTGAATGCATGCCATGTGTGTTCTTTTGTGATTGGATTCCAGTTCAACCCATTTGTCTAAGAATTTCATGAATTAATAGCTGAGTAATACTCTATAGTGTAAATATACCACATTTTCTGTATCTATTCCTTCATTGAGGGACATCTGGGTTCTTCCCAGCTTCTGGCTATTATAAATAGGGTTGCTATGAACATAGTGGAACATGTGTCCTTATTACATGCTGGGGAATCCTTTGGGTATATGCCTAGAAGTGATATGGGTCCTCCAATATTATCAATAATATGCCCAGTTTTCTAAGCAACCATCAGGCTGATTTCCAGAGTCAGATATGAATCAGTAGCTACAGTCCAGCACACTTGGCAGTCACCACACAGGAACACAAAAGGGCATTTCAATCCATAAGAAACCACAAAGCTCACCATCTAGCCAGAGGCTGATAATGCAACAACAATCCTCAAGAACCTCACAAGAAGGTCTTTAGTAGGCGGAGCTAAGCAGTGTAATATAAAGTAAACCAATGCATGCATACATGTAGCTATTGAAGAATAGAGAGGTGGGGCAAAGCAAACCAATGCTTGAGACCCACTGTCTGTGGAGTGATATTTATATTCTTTTGGGACATTATGTGTCTTTCACACTGTTGCTATCATAAAACATCCTTCCACCTGTGTCTGTTTCAGAAAACATTCTTTCATGTGTCTGCTTTAGCAAAACCTACTTTGACCTGTATTCCTCAGCATTTGACATAACTGACTTTCCGAAGATACCAGAAGTCTCCACTTCCTAGATATTATGACAGTGGACTGATAACAAAGACAGCGGCAGTTGAAGAGTGCAGCGATCCTGAGACAGTGAGATAAGTTGTGGGCGTTGATATGACAGAGTGAGAAAAGTGTAGCTTCCCAAACTCTTTGGTGTCCAGAAGGGTGTGAATTCCCTAAGTCAGATACTGAGTTATTTATGATGTCAGATTTGAGTTCTGCTTTCATCTGATTATAGTTATGCACTGTTTTATTCACTTTTGAAGTAAGATTTTGCCCTATAGTCAAAATTCTAGAAAATTTAAAGAGACTTTGAACTACTGAGCTGTTGAAAAGTTAACAAAAATAAGGGAATCTTAAGATTGGACTGAATTATATATTAATATTAACATGAAATCATAGGGACAAATGATAAAGGAAAGGTTATAATTGACTAGTTATTTACATTTCAAATATTATCCCCTTTCCCAGTTTCCTCCCCACCCCATAAAATCCCCTCCCCTTCTTGCTTCTTTGCGGGTGCTACCCCCACCCACTCCTGCCTCACCACCCTGACATTCTCCTACAATAAGGCATAGAGCTTTCACAGGCCCAAGGGTCTCTCCTCCCATTGATGCCTAACAAGGCCATCCTCTGCTACATATGTGTCTGGAGTCATGGGTCCCTCCATGTGAACTCTTTGGTTGGTGGGAGCTCTGGGGGATCTGTTTGATTGATATTGTTGTCCTCCTATGAGGTTGCAAACTCCTTCAGCTGCTTCAATCCTTTCTCTAACTCCTCAATTGTGGACCCTGTGCTCAGTCTAATGTTTGGCTGAGAGCATCCACCTTTGTATTTGTCAGACTCTGGCAAAACCTCTCAGGAGACAGCTATATAAGGCTCCTGTCAGCATCCACTTTTTTGTTTTCTTTAATTAAAAATTTCTGTATTTACATCTCAAATGTTATTCCCTTTCCTTGTTACCCCTCTGAAAAACCCTTTTCACAGACCATATGTAGCCCAAGAAGAAGGAAGATCAAAGTGTGGATACTTTGGTTCTTCTTAGAAGAGGGATCAAGATACCCATGGCTCACACTCTACTAATGGACTGAGCATAGGGTCCCAAATGGAAAAACTAGAGAAAGGATCCAAGGAGCTTAAGAGGTTTGCATCCCCATAGGAGGGACAATAATATGTACCACCACTACCCCCAGAGCTCCCAGGGACTAAACCACCAACCAAAGAGTACACATGGAGGGACCCATGGCTCCAGCCACATATGTAGCAGGGGATGGCCTTTACAGATATCAAAGAGAGGAAAGGTCATTGGTCATGTGAAGGATAGATTCCCCAGTGTAGGGAAATGCCAGGTCAGGGAAGTGGAAGTGGGGTTGGTATTGGTTAGTTTTGTCAACATGAAAGAAACTAGATCCACTTGTGGTAAGAGAATCTCCACTGAGGAATTGTCTCCATCATATTGGCTTGTGTGTATGTATGTAAAATATTTCCTTGATTTGTAGTTGATTAAGATGGGCCCAGCCCAATATAGATACTGGCATGCCTGAAGAGGTATGCCTGCATTGCCTACAAAAGGTAGCACAGCAAGTTAGTAAGTTGTGTTCTAAACTGGTCCCTGTATCAAGTTCTGCCTTCAGGTTGCTGCTTTGTATTTCCTCATTGATGGATTCCCCTTCTTCTCCAAATTGCTTTTGGACTATGTTTTGTCACTGAAACACAAGCAAACTAAAATAGGTCATGACAAAACAGATCTAGTCTTCAGTGCCTGTTTTTTATGTACTAGTCACCATTGCAGCAAACTCCTGCCTTGGATTTAGGGTTTACAAGGACTGGGAGCTTGCGGTGTAGCTTTGGATGAACAGACTGATTGTATGAGTACTGTGAGGCTTAATTTGTGGTTTCCACTCTACTATCCAAAGGCTGGGAGAAGCTGAAGATAGAGCTGCAGTCTGTTTCCTATACTTATCTTCACATCATTTTTGTTCCTCCGTTCTTTACAATGTCCTGCCACACCTTAATACTTCCTTTTTCTGGTCAAAATATATTTTGTTCTTTATCACCTAAATTCTTATTCACACTCTTACACAGATGTAGCATTGAGCCCCTCTTCTTACAGTAGAAGCATATTTCTTCCTAGATATTTAAAGGGCAATATAAATAAATTTGTAGGGCAGTGGACAATGCCAAGAAACTTGGTAAGTTTAGCAGCTTCAGAGTCCCTGGCACCCAGGTACCCACCTAAGATGGTAGGTGGCTCCCTGTTTCCTGGCCTGGGACATGTGACACACTTTTCACATAAGGAAACATGACTTATGGTCATGTAGCCCCAGAACAGAGTTCGCCATGCTTAATGATGTATCTAGAGGCAGTGAGAATTTAGCCAAAAAGTTTCCCTTCCCAGACATTTCTCCCTGAAAAAGCTATTTAATATCTGGTCCACCCCGAGAAGTTGGTATGCACCCATTTTCCATGATGAACAATCAATGAATAGTTTAGAACCAAGGGCTGTCTCTTATTAAGAAGAGCTATGAGAAGCATGGAGCAGGCCTTGCATACAGAGCCGCAGCCTAAGTCTCATGTAGAAGTCCCCTCTGTGCTCCTAAACAGCCTTGGCTGAGCTAAGGACTTTCACAGATGAGCTAAACTGGAGTTTCCCATTTCCCCCACCCCAGCTGCATAACAGACCCAGGGACCTCAGACCTTCTGTACCTCGCTCCTCTGTGTGTCACGCCTGTGGCTACTGGATTCCCAAGAGTCAGGAACCACCAGATTTGGTCTCACACATCCTAGGCTGTGTTTTTCCACCCTCTGAGAAGTAGTTCAGATTTGCTCGAGTCCAGCAACCAGCAGCAGATTGTTGCTACATCATCAGCCTCTGGCCAGATGGTGAGCTTTGTGGTTTCTTATGGATTGAAATGCCCTTGTGTGTTCCTGTGTGGTGACTGCCAAGTGTGCTGGACTGTAGCTGTTGATTCATATCTGACTCTGAAAATCAGTCTGGCGGTTCCTCAGAAAACTGGGCATACTACTAATACTAGTGGAGGACCCTGCTATACCACTTCTGGGCATATACCCAAAGGATTCCCCAGCATGTAATAAGGACACAGGTTCCACTATATTCATAGCAACCCTATTTATAATAGCCAGAAGCTGGAAAGAAACCAGATGTCCCTCAACGGAGGAATGGATACAGAAAATGTGATATATTTACACTATAGAATACTACTCAGCTATTAAAAACAAAGAATTCATGAAATTCTTAGACAAATGGGTAGAACTGGAAATATCATTCTAAGTGAGGTAACCCAATCACAAAAGAACACACATGGTATGCACTCACTGGTAAGTGAATATTAGTCCAGAAGCTCAGAATACCCAAGACACAATTCACATATCAAATGATATCCAAGAAAGAAGGAGAGGCCCCTGGTCCTAGAAAGGCTAGATGCATCAGTGTAGGGGAATACTAGGACAGGGAAGCAATAAGGGGTTGATTGGGGAACAGGGTGAGGGAAGATGCTATATGGGACATTTGGGGAGGGAGGAACCAGGAAAGGGGAAATCATTTGAAATGTAAATAAAGAATATATCTAATAAAAATGATGACAATTAAAAGAAAATATCAATGGATACAATCTTTGCAATACACAATGTGATGGTTTGTATACCCTAATCCCAGGGAGGGACACTATTAGAAGGCGTAGCCATGTTGGAGGAAGTGTGTCACTGTGGGGATGAGCTCGGAGATCTTTCTCCTAGATACATGAGCATACCCAGTCTGTTCTTGGCTTTTTGGATAAAGGCATAGACCCTTCAGCTCCTCCTACACTCTGCCTACCTGGATGCTGCCTTGCTTCTCCTTTGTTGACAGTGGTCTGAACCTCTGAATCTGTAATCCAGACCCAAATTAAATGTTGTCTTTTATTTTAAAAAAAGGAAATTACAAAATCATTCACACCAAGTCAAACTTCATTATAGTTACCCCTGCAGCTCACTGTCTTAAGCTTCAGTCTGTGATTTAGCTATTGCCTATCCCATTTCCTTCTGCAGTGCACACAATAAACTCTTTCTCCTATTCTGGTCTGAAAGCAGAGGCCACACTTCAAACCCAGATCCTTTTCCTGTTACTGCAATTGAGAGTAAACTACCTGACTCAAATTGATAATTTTAAAACTCTATGATGGTACAGCCCTTAAAGAATTTAAACAATTTTATTTTTTTTTTGTTTTACCTTTAATTTTTTCACCTCTTTTACTACACATTTGCTTTATTTACATTTCAAACAGTATCCCCTTTCTGAGTTACCCCTCTGAAAACCTCCCATCCTATCCCCCTCCCCCTGCTCATCACCCACCAAATTTCATGACTTATATTCCTCTATTCTGGGCAATCTAGACTTCACAGGACCAATGGCCTCTCCTCTCATTGATGTCTGAAATGGTCATTTTCTGCTACATATGTAGGTAGAGCCATGGGTCCCTCCATGCAGACTCTTTGGTTGGTGGTTTAATCCCTTGGAGATCTGGGGGTACTGGTTGATACATATTATTGTTCCTCCAGCTGGGCTGCAAATGTCTTCAACTCCTGGGTTCCTTTCTCTAGCTTCCCTGATGGTTGATTGTGAGCCATGGGTATTTTGATCATCTTTCCAATAAGGATCAAAGTATCCAAACTTTGGTATTCCTTCTTCTTGATCTTCAGGTGGTCTGTGAGTTGTATCTTGGGTATTTCGAGTTTTTAGGCTAATATCCACTTATCAGTGAGTGCATACCATGTATGTTCTTTTGTGATTGGGTTACCTCACTGAAGATGATATTTTCTAATTCCATCCATTTGCCTAAGAATTTTATGTAGTCATTGTTTTTAATATCTGAGTAGTACTCCATTGTGTAAATGTACCAAATTTTCTGTAACCATCCTTCTGTGGAGGGACCTCTGAGTTCTTTCCACCCTGGCTATTATAAATAAGGCTGCTATGAACAAAGCGGAACATGTTTCCTTATTACATGTGGGAGCATCTTCTTGGTATATGCCTAGGAGTTGTATAGCTGGGTCCTCATGTAGTGCTATGTCCAATTTTCTGAGGAACCGTCAAACTGATTTCCAGAGTGGTTTTGCCAGCTTGTAATCCCACCAGCAATGGAGGAGTGTTCCTCTTTCTCCACATCCTCTCCAGCATTTGTTGTCCCCTGAGTTTTTGATCTTGGCCATTCTGACTGGTGTGAAGTGGAATCTCAGGGTTGTTTTGATTTGCATTTCCCTGATAATTAATTTTTTTTTAAAAATACTATTTTTATGTATGGCCCTTGAATTCCTGATATTTCCAAAACATTTAACATGAAAGAATCCTCCGTGACACAGGTGCAACCCTTACAATTATGCAGTACAAATTATCACATTACTGAAAGATGAAAGCTGCATCCAAAGTACTTTTTGAAATTTGCAACATAAATCAAAAGAATCATAAAGCTATTAATGATATTCTTGATACACAGTAAATACATCTGAGTGCTTATGGCTTCATCGTGACTTATATTGGGATGATTTCCAGCATGTTAATTTCTGGAACATATTAAGAGAGGAATGTCCTGTCTCACACAATAGACCTAAATCTCCTAGTTACCAATCCATTTCTACTGCACATCTATTGACCCAAACTTCTTGGTCCATACAGATCTACATAATCTGTATGCCTACCTGTCAGTCCTACTTTTTAGGTTAATATCATGCTAGACAAAGACATGGACCCTCCCTGGAGATCTTAACATCAGAAATGGAATGGGAAATAAAAGAAAATTTCAAAGGTTTTCCTACAGGTAACTGAGACTTGAAAAATAAAGGATGATTCACTGTAACATGGCAAAGGGAAATGAGTTCCCATAGTGAAAATAATTTCACATTAAAACAGTGTTCTGAAGATATTCTTACATAAGTACAGTATATAATCATTACCAAAAATTAAAGAAAAATTATGCCATATTAAGAAACAAAAAATTAAGAAATATTGCTCAATTTTATTGAAGTTTCAATGTTTTCTTGTTTGATCATAGGATTTTGAAGTTTGTTCTAAAGTTGTGGATGCAATCATAACAAGAAAACCACAAAGCACACAATTAAAAACTTCCCTATGTATAAAATCTAAAGACCAAAAATAAACATAACATTTAGCTTCCTGAGTGCATGTTTTCTTTTGTTGTATGAGGTCAAGAATCCACTCTGTATGTCAAGCAAGACTCAAACTCATGAACCTTCTCCTGTTTCAACTTTACCTTTCAAAATAGCCACAGAATATCAAATATCTTGAGCTAGCCCTAACCAAGAATATTAAAGACTGAAATGACAAAAAGCTTCAAGTCTTTAAAGAAGAAATTGAAGATATAGAATCATCTCCCATGCTTACCAATATAAGCATAAAAATTCAGAAAGTAATTTTAAAGCATAGGCATTTAGAAAACCAAAATCAGTTCATGCTCTTCTAAGACCTATGGCTTTCTAATACTTAATAACAGCATTTTCCTTCGCCATCTGCCTAGCATCTTCCAGTACTGTTAAAGCTACGTAGTGGGTAAAAAAGTTTCCTTAAATGTTAAAAACGTACTTCTCTAGGCCTTGTAGCCAAAGTACATGGCATATTCAGTAATAGAGCCTTACCATCTAGTTATATAGTTTACATGAAAACAATAGCTTAGATGACTTCTGGGAATTTCCTGAAAAATAGTTCATATGAAGGTAAACTGTGCTAAGCAATTAGATTTGCATTTAATGGCTTCTATCTTTAGAGATAACTACATGGGTCATCGCTCTACAGACAATTTTGTACTTCTTAATTATACTTTTAATTAGCTTACAAACTAGTGGGAAGTCATAAGACCTCTTCCTACACCCTTAATGTTTGTAAATATTCTTTCTACATTTTCTAAATCAGGTACATTTCCTCTTTCCCAATTAAATCATCAGCTTCCAGTATCCCCTCCAATTTTTTCATATTACATGTTTGATTATATCATTAATTTGTACTTTTTATTTGTGTTGATCAATTTTAAGACCCAAATAGCTTCTTTATTCACATTGTATTTTGATTGGTCCTTCCCCTGGAACCTCATTTATCCTTCCCCATTATTGTACTACATGCTCATACCTTTCTGTCCCCAATGTATTTCCTTTCTAATTTCTCCTATATTTTACCATTTTCCTTTCCTAAATACATACTTATTCCAATGACCTTTCTAGTTTTTTAACTTTCATGTGAACTCTAGGCTAACCACACAAACCAAAATTTGAAGATAAGGATCATATATCTCACCTATGAGAGAGAGCATGCAGCATTTTTCTTTTGTGGCGTGGATGACCTAATTTAGGATAATTTTCTCCAGTTCTTTCCATTTACCTGAGTATTTTATGATTTCATTAGACTATACCAGAAAAATCCTTAGATCCTATAACTATTTTCAGCAAATTGGTAGGATATAAATAAAATCCAAAGATCAGTCATATTCCTATGGCAAACACTTTGGAAGAGAATTCATGGAAGCAATCCCATCCACAACATACACACACACACACACACACACACACACATACAGAGAGAGAGAAAGAGAAGGAGAGAGAGACAGAGACAGAGAGACAGAGAGGGGGACACACACACACACACACACACACACACAGAGAGAGAGAGAGAGAGAGAGAGAGAGAGAGAGAGAGAGAGAGAGAGATGTATGCATGAACTCAAATATCTAGAAATAAACCTAACCAATGAAAAGACTTCTACAATGGAAATATTACGACACTTAAGAAATTGAGTACAGAAAAATATAAAAAAAAAAACCCTCCTAAACTACATGTTTAGGAGGAAATAATATTGTGATTATTGCATTCCTACCAAAAGAAGCCAATAGATTTGATGTAATCCCAATTAACTTATCAGGACATTTCTTCATAAGCATAGAAAATAACAGTCTCAAAGTGCATTAGTAGTACAAATGTTCAACAATCAAGAAAGAAATCTTAAATAGAAAGAACAATCTTCGTGTTTTCATCATACCTGATTTGGTTTCAAGTTGTTCAATTATACATACACACACGTGCGCACACACACACACACACACACACACACACACACACATGCACACGCACACGCACACACACACACACACACACATACAATCAAACTTCAGGTAAAAGACAGAATTTTCAATAAGTGGTGTTTAGAAAACAGGATTTCAGCTTTTAGAAAATAAAATTATATCCTTACCTCCTATCAAGTCAATATGGACCACAGGCCTTACTAGATCACCGGAGACATTGAAACTGTTAGGGAAAAGGAGCAACTTTTGTAAATGTCAACTTATAGGCTCTGGTAACACTTTTCTGAATAGGGCAACAATTATCTCAGGGGGAAAGACTAACAGTTAACAAATGGTATTTCATGAAACTAAAATCATTCTATACAAAGAAACTGTCAAATGATTCAACACTCCACAGAATAGGAGAAAATCTGAGGTAGTTTTATACATGACTGAATACAGGTATCTGGAATATAGAAATTACTAAAAGAACCAAAGACCAAGAATACAAAATTCCCAAATGGATTATGAAATTCAAAATAAGTTTCTCAGAAGAAATGCAATTTTCTAGTAAACATTTTTCAAGTGTCAACTTCATCATCTACCATGGAAATGAAAATTAAAAATACTTTAAATGTCCCTCTTACCTCAGTCAGAACAGCTATCATGAATAGCAGAGGTAACAGTACATGCTGTCTTGGGACGTGGGGAAAATGGAATCCTTAGATATTATTAATTGGAGTGAATAAGTGTTGTAGACTCTGTTGTCCACTGGGCATGCCAAGATCAATGCCCCATGAATGTACAGCAATTGTGGTCAACTGTAAAAATCCAAGCTATATTGGGCCCTCAAACATTCATTTACAGGAGGGAGAAGAGTTAGTTTCCTTTAATTAATTTTGTCATAAATTATATTTCTATTCCAATTTATTATTTCTTCTCTGACTTTACTTAGATCCTCCCCATCTAACTTCCCATCCAACTGCATGTTCTCCTTTCTCTCCCTCTCCCTCTCCCTCTCCCTCTCCCTCTCCCTCTCCCTCTCCCTCTGCCTCTCCCTTTCCCTCTCCCTCCCTCTCTCTCTCTCTCTCTCTCTCTCTCTCTCTCTCTCTCTCTCTCTCTCTCTCTCTCTCTCTCCGTGTGTGTGTGTGTGTGTGTGTGTGTGTGTGTGATTGTGTCCATTAATTCATTTAAAATGTATTTGCCACAGGAAGATGACTAAATATAACTTATATTCTTCTACTTTTCTGAACATATTTAAGGATCTAAGGGTTTTTCTGGTATAGTGTAATAAAATCATAAAATTTTCAGGTAAATGGATACAACTGCAGAAAATTATACTAAGTCGGGTCACCCAAGCCACAAAAGAAAAATGCTGCATGCTTTCCCTCATAGGTGATCTGTATATTCAAATCTAGTTTTGTGTGCTTATCATAGAGCTCATTTGGATACTAAAACCCAGGGAAGGTCATTGGAAGCAGTAAGTATTTAGGAAAGGCAAATGGTAAAATATACAAGAAAATAGAAGGAAAAATTATAAGGTCCAGGAAGGTATGAGCATGTAGTACAATAATGGGGAAGGAGAAATGAGGTTCCAAGGGAAGGATCAATCAAAATGCAATGTTCATAAAGAAGCTATTTGGGTCTTAAAATTGATCAACACAAATAAAAATATAAATGAATGATATAATCAAACATGTAATATGAAAAAAATTGGAGGGGATACTGGAAGCTGATGATTTAATTGGGAAAGAGGAAAGGTACCTGATTTTAAAAATGTAGAAAGTATATTTACAAACATTAAGGGTGTAGGAAGAGATCTTATGACCTCCCACTAGTTTGTAAGCTAATTAAAGGTAATTAAAAAGTGCAATAGCATTTGAACAGAGATGTCTCACGTAGTTAACTCTAAACATGAAGGTCATTGAATGAAAATCTCATTGTTTAGCACATTTTACCTGCTTACAAATTATTGTTCTGGAAACTCCCAGAAGCAACCTATTGCCATTGTTCTTTAAGTTGACTATAGCTAGGAGGTAAGGTTCTATTGCTGAATACACCATGTACTTTGGCTACAAGACATAAAGAAATAAGTTTTCAACTGTTGAGGAAACTTTTTACCCACTAGTTAGCTTTAACAGAACCGGAAGATACTAGGCAAGTGGCAGAAAAAAATGGTGTTATTAAGTACTAGAAAGTCATAGTCCCTAAAGGAACATCAACTGATTTTGGTTTGAATCATTATTTTGTAAAACTACCTTCTGATTACTTATGATTATATCAATGAGCATGGGAAATAATTCTATTTTTGATATCTTCAATTTTTCTTTAAAAACTTAAACCTTTTTGCCATATAAGTTATTCATATTGTTGCTTAGGGTGAGATCAAGATATTTGATATTATTTGGCTACTGTGAAAGGTGAAGTTAAAACAGGTGAATGTTGATGAGTTGGAATCTAGTTTGAGTTACAGAGTGGAGACTTTTCCTCTTATAACAAATGAAAACAGGAAGCTATATGATATTTTTATTTCTGGTCCTTACATTTTATACATAGAGAAGATTTTAATTGTGTACTTTTGAATTTTCTTGTTATGGTTATATCCACAAACTTAGGATCAACTTCAAAGGCCTATGATCAAATTAGGAAATATCTATACATTTATACTTTAGTACAGTTGAGCAATATTTCTTAATTTTTTGTTTTGCTAATAATGATATTCTGCACTTATGTAAAATATCTTCAGGACACTGCTTAATGGGATTTTTTTTTCATCATGGAAACTCATTTCCTTTCATGAAGTTGCAGTGAATCATCCTTTATTCTTCAAGTCTCAGTAAACTGTAGGTACACTTATATGAATTTAGTTTTATTCTCCATTTCCTTTCTAATGTAACAATCACCAGGGAGGGTCCATGTTTTTGTCTAGCATGATACTAACCTAAAACGTAGGACTGACAGCTATAGGAATATAGATTAGGTAGATCTGTATGGACCAAGAAATTTAGATCAATAGATGTGTTGTAGAAATGGATTGGAAGCTAAGAGACTTCTTATCTGTGACACAACAGATTAAGCTCCTAATATTTTCCAGAAATTAACAGTCTGGAAATAATTCCAATCTAAGTCATTATGAAGCTATAAGCACTGAGATGTATTAAATGCATTTCAAGAATATCATTAATATATTTATGATTTTTTGTGTATATGTTGTAAATTGTCCTTGGTAAAAGGTACTTTGGACACAGCTTTCATCTTTCAGTAATGTGATGATTTGCACTGCATAGTTGTAAGAACTGCACCTGTGTCACAGTGTATTCTATTGAGATGCACAAAAGGAGGATGTACTTCACAAATGAGCATGTCTAATTTATCTAATTTTAATTCTGAAACATGAAAATAATTTATTTTAACGTTTAGCAGTATTTAAATGTAGGGCACAGGAAGTGGGCAAAGGGGTTGGGGAAAAAACCCAAGTCCCATCAGAGCTCAGTGACGTGGGAGACTGTCCTGTGACTCCACGGGCCACTACAGGATGGGCATCAGGTCTTGTGAGGTCGCTGGATCCTGTTCTAGCTGGTGGGAAAGTATGCAGTCTTGAGGGTTCCTGGGCCTCACGGAGGCAGGGAGGACAGGTTCTAGCTCTCTCTCTCTCTCTCTCGGGTATCACAGGATGCTGCTAGATATCAAGGAAGAGCTGAGAACAGTTGAGAGCCCGGGACAGCAATGACCTGGGCTGAAGGGAAAAGGGCTGGGGGAAGACACTGAGCGGTTTCTGCACAGTCAAGTCCTTGGTCTGTTCTGGCAGCTGCAACTGAAAATACTGGGGGAGATTTGACACGGCTCTCTAGGGAAAGGCCTATTCCATTGCTCCAGCTCAGCAAGTCCAGATAGTTTTAGCACTTATTAGAAGTAGAGAGAGGGAGAAAGTAGAAGCTGGCCATGGACACATGGAGAGAGGGGAAAGGAAATGGGGAGAGAGGAGGAGCAGGGGGACAAGAAATAGAACAAGAGAGTGAGAGAGTAAGAGAGAGGGGAGGGGGCAACCAGGCCCTTTTATATTAAGCCAGACTACTTGACTACTGCCAGGAAATCGTGGGGAGGGGCTGTTACCAAGTGACTGAGGGGTTGGAGTCCAGCCAGAATGCTAGGGGCTTGGGGTGTGGCTCTATGTGACTGATGACCACAGAATTATGGAGTTGCGGGCCTTGTGGTGTCAGGAGTCAGTGTCTGGGGCTGTGGCTCGCAGTTTCAGCCCTTGTAGAATTCTCTACTGGGTCTCCACTGTAAGCCTCACTCAACAAGAACACAGACTGCTTTTTGAGCTCCAACCCTGAAATTTGTTGTGTATATACATATGAACAAGCATATTTCATAAGATAGGTAATTGCTTTAATAAGAAGAATCATAACAAACAAGACTACATCAAAGCTAATAAGAGGAATAATGGCATTCCGTAGTGTGAAATGTCATAAGCACAGTTCATTCATTTGTAATGATTTAAAGAATACATGGGAGATTCTAATACAGTTGTATTATTAAAAAAAAATAGTGTTTTGGAATCATCAGTAGCCTCCTTCATTCCATTTTCCTCCCCACCCCCAATTCTCTACTCCCATTCCCTTCCCTTCTGCTTTCTCTATGGTGTTTGGAATGAGCCCAGCATTATACACATGATAGGCAATGTTTTTGCCACTGAGCTGCATTTCAGTTTTTTAATTATCTTAAATGAATTTCTCATTCATTAAAAGTAGGGGCTGGACAGATTGCTCACAGATTAAGAGCATTGGCTGCTATTCCAGATGTCCTGGTTTTGATCATCAACACACACTTGGCAACTAACAACAATCAGTAACTCCAGTTTAGAAGATTGTATTATCTTCTCTGACCACCATGGGCATCAGTCATATATGTAGTGCATGACATAGATGTAGAATAAATGCCTATAAACATGAAATAAATGTAAATAAATTACAGAAATTTAAAACAGAATTTCTTCCAGTTTCCTCTTTATGTGTGCAAAGCAGTTTTCATTTCTTTCACCAGACTGCATTGGTTACTCATTACAAGGACAGCTGGAATAAGACCAAGCATTTATTTTCTGTCCTGGGAAAGAAATCAGAACAGTATCTTCTCAGTTGGAGGACTGGAGAAGCCATGGATTCTAAGCAGCAGACAGTGCGATTGAGTGATGGTCACTTCATGCCTGTACTGGGTTTTGGTACCTCTGCACCTCAAGAGGTAATAATAGAAGTTGGAGTTGATGGTTAAAACAAATGGTGAGATTGTGTAGGTGGGCAGATATGGTATATGCAGTCATTGAATTCTGATGTGATTCTTTAGGGCTAACCTGGTTTTCTGTTTTAGCCATCTAGAGTGATTTCTTGTGCACATAAATGGCAGATGTCATTCAGCATCCACGAGCCTAGCCCCAGATTATTGTGGGAACTCATTTCCCCTTCCATTTCTCTCCTGGAAAAAAAGCCAGCAAGAGCACTGCCTTATGAACACTGATAGTGAGAATATTTTTGAACAGTGCTTGTTGGTCACTGCAGTTCTTCTGTTGAGATGTGTGTTTACATATTCACCTGATTTAAAAACTGCTGTTTCTGTTCATGTGCTGGGAAGTTTTACCTGAAGTCAACACAAGCTAATGCCATTTGAGACAGGGGTTTGTCAATTAAGAAAACAGCTCCATATTATCAGGATGTAGGGATTTTCTAAATTAGGGATTTATGTCCCACATTTTTTCTAAATTTCCTTCAATTTTATATAAGAAAATATACTTTCTAATGTGGTTTACTTTTGTAACTAGCAGACCCTCCAGGGTCTCAGCTCAGGTGTGCAACCCCACAGACCATAGCTTGAAGAAAGATCACTGTAAAAGCATGAGGTTTATTGATTCATCCACACGTGTGGGGTTGCTCTACCTCACAGAGAGAGGCAACAACCACAGACAAAGAAAGCACATACTTTATACTTTGTAGAGGGCAGTCCCCAGCAACAGGGCTAGTTGGCTTACTCTGATGAAATATAAGACAAAGGATCTCTTCAGGCATTGGTTGGATTACTCAAGGGGGTGTTCTTGGCTAAGTTAGTCAATTTTTCTCATCCCACTATGCACCTGGCCTAAAAAGTCCTTGAGAGAGAGAGCTAGGCTGATAAGTTCCTCAGAGGAGGAAGAACTGTGTAGTCTAGGAGAAGATTAGGCAGACATACTTCCTTCTCGGAACTTATCAAGACAAGGGGTAGGGGGATCTTTTTCAAGAACAGCTATGTTTGTCCTGGCTAGTCTCAACTAAGCCTGGTAACTACGACCACAAAACCTCATGTTCATATTCCCCAAACCTTGCTTTATAGCTATCTATGAAGCTTGTTTTGTTTCCTTCATGCCCCCTCCCACTGCCTTTTTGTTTTGGTATGGTTTTAATGGTAAAATTATAATTTGGTTTTCCCCACTGGCAATGGACCTATACTGTTGTCTATCTTTGAAATGGAAAGCAGTCAGTTTGGCTCCTGGCATTTTTTCTTTTTTAATTTTTGTAAGGCCAGCAAGCAAGTGAACATGTTCAGGTTTCCTTGATGCACCAGCAGAGTGGGCTTTAACCAGAGAGAGGAAGAACTGACCTAATTCCTCTTGTGGGGGAACAGAGGATTGTTTTTGCTATATTTTAGGTAGCTCTTGATGTCTTTTTGAGAGGACAGGCAGAGCCTATCTCGGTGGGAGAACCACCACATTGTGTATAGTGATCTGAGGACAGACACCAACTCCTATGCAAATCAGGTGTGCTTCACAGGGGACTCAGAAGGGTACAATTGGGTCCTTTCCCTGTAGTGCTTTGTCTTATACCCCTTATAGGTTTCCACACTGAGTTTGCACCATGCAAAATGAGTGTGCATAACTTTGAGTTTTGATGTATCCTCAGTGGGGATGAGACTATTGCATGGCTTAGTCAGGCCTCTATCAGGCAAATCAAGTTGACGATAATGTACCTATATAGTTTTGAATGTCACAGAGTCAACCCGTTGTCTAATAATTTTTATATATAAGTAAAGGCCCAATAAGGGGGCATCAGGAGGGAAAACATGCCACAAATCAGTGGCAGCTCTAGAAAATTTTTGTCTCTGAAGATCTTCACTCAGCTTATGAAGTTTATGTACCTCTAATTCTATTAGGACAGATTCATTAAGATAATAGCAACATTCTTAAGAAAAAGACAGGCTTTCTCCTTCGCTGCTCTGAGAAGGTCAAAAGCATGACGATTCTGCAAGGCAACTTGGGTAAGTGAAGCTATTTGCCCTTACAGAGAAGCCAAAGATTTAGTAGAACCCTCCATAGCTAATTGAAATTGCTTAAATAACTTATTGGTGATTATAATGGAATGTCCTGATCATCCACTTGTCAATACAGGGGCCACCACAGAGGTAGTCAGGGAAAGGCAGACTATAAAGGGAATGTATGTTTCTCTCTTCTGAAATGTTCAGAAAACATCATAAATTTTGTAGGGAGACATTGAGTCTGGAGATGTCTGTAGTGTCAGCATTAGTAGGAGGTGTCTAAAGGTGTCAAGGACCATGGCCGGTTTTAATGATTAACATCTCTCCTTAACCACTCTGGCAGCTAGCATGCTCCTTTAGCATCCTGTAGAAAAAACACAAACATATCCTCTTTCCCACATTTAGAGAGTCTCCTGGCATTGAAATTCTAAAAATTTTGTGGTGTATGGGGATAGGATTTTTTTAATTTTATAAAAGTATTGTTTTAAAGTTTCATGGGTCTGCTTTATAATATCTTGTCCTTGGAATTTGTGCAAAAACCTTGTTATGTAATAGGCCAAAATCAGCATTGTGCAATAACCAATGTAACTGCTGTCCAGATCAAAGACTAACACAGGAACACAGACTCATAATAAGGTGTTTAAACTTAACTTGGAGATGAAGAAAGATGATTTACATTAATGGTGTCTTTTGTCAAAGAACTGTTGTGAAACAGCCAACAATTGACTTTTTTGTGAAGTTACTTCATCTTTCATCAGTTAATTGTCCAGGGGATTAGGATTTATATTTTCATTGAGACTATTAAACAGAGGCTTAAGTTCTCCTGTGGCAAACTTAAATCAAATAAACCATTTGAATTTTTATGTCATAATTTGTCTAGAATATAACTGATTTACTTGCCTGATATATGTTTTAATTATAAATATGGATAATTTAAAATCTTGAACTTGTGATTGAATTGTAAACTGAAACTAATGGAACATTGGCAGTTTAACTATATTTTTAATTTTTCTGTAATATTAGAGCATAATTTTATATGCTGTATAATAAACTATTCAATTTATATATATATATATATATTTATTAAATTTTATATAATTTTAAAGAACAAAACTTAGTTTTAAATAATCAATTTTTAAAATTAATAATAAGATTATTACTTTTACATATAAAGTTTGACTGCCAGTTCTTATATATGAATGTATGACAGTGTAGTGTTTAATGTATCACTAAAGAGACATTGCTCTGAATTTTATCTTTTATAAGTCTAGTTTCTAGGATAAGAATTGCATAAAATATTGTCTCAATTTAGAAGTGTCTTTAGACACCTGGTTTTTGGGGTTGGCTTATGTCACGTGTTTTTTTGTAACTCCAACCCTTAGTTTTTAATTTTAAGTTAACTTTTTGTTACCAATGTTATACATTTTTAATCATATTTAATAACTTATAAGTGAATATTTTATGACTAAGACATGTAGAACTTATTTATACCTTAAAAAAGCCAGTGGATATGCGTATTTTCTTCCCTTTCTCAGAAGAGCCAAAACACCCCTGACTTCAGCCCTTCTTCTTGAGATTCCTGTGGTCTGTGAATTGTAACTTGTTTATTTTGAACTTTTGGGCTAACATCCACTTATTAGTGAGTGCATACCATGTGTGTTCTTTTGTGATTGGGTTACCTCACTTAGCATGACACTTTCTAGTTCCATCTATTTCCCTAAGAATTTGATTCTCTGGAGACTTCTTGAGTTCTTTGTATACATTGGATATTAGCCCTCTACTAGTAAAAATATTTTCCCAATTTGTTGGTTGCCATTTTGTCCTATTGACCTTGTCCTTTGCCTTACAGAAGGTTTGCAGTTTTATGAGGTCCCATTTGTTGATTCTTGTTCTTAGAGCATAAACCATTGGTGTTCTGTCCAGGAACTTTTCCCCTGTACCCATGTGTTTCAGATTCATCCCTACTTTCTCCTCTATAAGCTTTAGTGTGTCTGGTTTTATGTGTAGATCCTTGATCCACTTGGACTTGAGCTTTGTACAAGGAGATAAGAATGGGTCTATTTGCAGTTTTTTACATGCAGACCTCCAGTTGCTCCAGTACCACTTGTTAAAAATGCTGTCTTTTTTCCATTGGATGTTTTTAGCTCCTTTGTCAAATATCAAGTGACTATAAGTCTGTGGGTTCTTTTCTGGGTCTTCAATTCTATTCCATTGCTCTTCTGCCTGTCTGCACACCATTACCAAACTGTTTTTAATCACTATTGTTTTCTAGTAGAGCTTGAGATCAGGGATGGTGATTCCCCCAGAAGATCTTTTGTTGTGGAGAATAGCTTTTGCTATCCCGGATTTTTTGTTATGCCAGATGAATTTGAGAATTGCTCTTTCTAGATCTATGAAGAATTGATTTGGTATTTTGATGGGGATTGCATTGATTCTGTAGATTGCTTTCGGCAAATTGACCACTTTTACTATATTGTTTCTGCCAATCCATGGACATGGGAGATCTTACCATCTTCTGAGACATTCTTCAATTTCTTTCTTCAGAGGCTTGAAGTTCTTGTCATATTGCTTTCATTAGGGTCACAATTAGGTATGAAATATTATTTGGGACTATTGTGAAGGGTGTCATTTCCCTAATTTCTTTCTCATCTTGTTTATCCTCTGAGTATAGGAAGGCTACTGATTTGCTTCAGTTAATTTTATATCCAGCCTCTTTGCTGAAGTTGTTTATCATCTTTAGGAGTTCTCTGGTGGAAATCTTGGGGTTGCTTAAGTATACTATCATATCATCTGCAAATAGTGATATTTTGACTTCTTCCTTTCCAATTTGTATACATTTGACCTCCTTTTGCTGCCTGATTGCTCTGGCTAGGACTTCCAGGACTAGATTGAATCGTTAAGGAGAGATTGGGCAGCCTTGTCTGGTCCTTGATTTTAGTGGGTTTGTTTCAAGTTTCTCTCCATTTAACTTGATGTTGGCTACCAGTTTGCAGTATATTGCTTTCACTATGTTTAGGTATGGGCCTTGGATTCCAAATCTCTCCAAGACTTTTATCATGAAGGGATGCTGAATTTTGTCAAAAGCCTTTTCAGCATCTAATGAAATGATCATGTTTCCTTTAGTTTGTTTATGTAGTGGATTACATTGACAGATTTCCATATATTGAACCATCCCTGAATCCCTGGGAAAAAGCCTACCTGATTGTGGTGAATTATATTTCTGATGCATTCTTGTATTTAGTTGGCCAGGATGTTGTTCAATATTTTTGCAACAATGTTCATGAGGGAGATTGGTCTGAAGTTCTCCTTCCTTGTCTGGTCTTTGTTTGGTTTAGGTATAAGTGTTATTGTGGCTTCATAAAATGAGTTGGGTGGTGTTCCTTGAGTTTCTATTTCATGGAAAAGTTTGAAGAATATCAGCATTAACTCTTCTTTGAAGAGCTGATAGAATTCCCCTCTAAACCTATCTCATCCTGGGCTTTTTTTTGGAGACTATTAATGACTGCTTCTATTTCCTCAGTACTTATGGGACTCTTTAGATGGTTTATCTGATCCTGTTTTAAAGTTGGAACCTTGTATTTAACTAGAAATTTGTCCATTTCATCCAGGTTTTCAAACTTTGTTGAGTATAAACTCTTTTAGTAGGATCTGATGATTTTTTGAATTTCAACAGTTGGTGTTGTTATGTCTTCCTTTTTATTAATTTGAATACTGTCTCTGTGCCCTCTGGTTAGTCTGGCTAAGGGCTTATCTAGCTTGTTGATTTTTTCAAAGAACCAGCTCCTTGTTTTGTTGATTCTTTGTATAATTCTTTTGTTTCTGTTTGGTTGATTTTGGCCCTAAGTTTGATTATTTCCTGCTGTCTACTCCTCTTGGGGGTATTTGCTTTCTTTTGTTCTAGAGCGTTCAAGTGCACTGTCAAGCTGTTAGTGTAAGCTCTCTCCATTCTCCTTTTGGAGGCACTCAGAACTATGAGTTTTCTTAGCATTGCTTTTGTTGTGTCCCATAAATTTTGGTATGATTTGTCTCCATTTTCATTAAATTCTACAAAGTCTTTAATTTCTTTCTTTATTCCTTCCTTGACCAAGGTATCATTGAGAAAAGAATTCTTCAAAATCCATGTGTATGTGTGCTTTCCATTTCTTTTGTCTGAGCTTAAGACCAGACTTAGGCCGTGGTGATCTGATAAGATATATGGAATAATTTCAATATTTCCGTTGAGGCTTGTTTTTTGACCAATTATATGGCCAGTTTTGGAGAAGGTACCATGAGGTGCTGAGAAGAAGGTATATTCTTTTGCTTTAGGATGGAATGTTCTATAAATATCTGTTAGATCCATTTGGTCCATAACTTCAGTTAGTTTCACTGTATCTCTGTTTAGTTTCTGATTCCACGATTTGTCCATTTTTGAGAGTGAGGTGTTGAAGTCTCCCAGTATTATAGGGTGCAATTGGTGCTTTGAGTGTTTTTAAAGTTTATTTTACAAATGTGGGTGCCATTGAGTTCGGAACATAGATGTTCAGAGTTAAGAATTCATCTTGGTAGACTTTTCCTCTGACCAGTATAAAGTGTCCCTCCTTATCTTTTTTGACAACTTTTGGTTGAAAGTCAATTTTATCCAATATAAGAATGGCCACTCCAGCTTGTTTCTTGGGACCATTTGCTTGGAAAATTGTTTTCCAACCTTTGACACATAAAAAGTGTCTTTGTCACTGAGGTGGGTTTCTTGTATGCAGCAAAATGTTGGGTCCTGTTTATGAATGAAGTCTGTTAGTCTATGTCTTTTTATAGGGGAATTGAGACCATTGATATTAAGAGATATTAAGGAAAAGGTTTTGTGGCTTACTGTTATCTTCTTTTGATTGTGTAGCTATCTTCAATTGGGTTTTTTAAAAAATTACCTTATTGATTTTTCTATGGTGTGGTTTCCTGCCTTGTGTTGGTATTTTCCACCAATTATCCTTTGCAAAGTTGGATTTGTGGAAAGATATTGTGTAAATTTGATTTTGTCATGGAATGTCTTGCTTTCTCTATCTACGGTAATTGAAAGTTTTGCTGGGTATAGTAGTCTGGACTAGCATCTATGTTTTCTTAGGGTCTGTATGTCATTTTCCCAGACTCTTCTAGCTTTCATAGTCTCTGGTGAGAAGTCTGGTGTAATTCTGATAGGTCTGCCTTTATATGTTATATGACCTTTTTCTCTCACTGCTTTTTAATATTCTTTCTTTGTTTAGTGCATTTGATGTTTTGGTTATTATGTGATGGGAGGAATTTCTGCTCTGGTCCAATCTGTTTGGAGTTCTTTGGCTTCTTGTATGTTCTTGGACATATCTTCCTTTAGGTTAGGGAAGTTTTCATCTATAGTTTTGTTGAAGATATTTACTGGGTCTTTAAGATGTAAATCCTTGTTTTCTTCTATACCTATAATCCTTAGGTTTGGTCTTCTCATCGTGTTCTGGATTTCCTGGATGCTTTGGGTTACAAGCTTTTTGCATTTTGCATTTCCTTTGACTGTTGAGTCAATGTTTTCTAAGGAATCTTCAGCATCAGAGATTCTTTCTTCTATCTCTTGTATTCTGTTGTTGATGCTTGTATCTATGACTCCTGAATTCTTTCCAAGGTTCTATCTTCAGAGATATCTTATTTTTCAATTTCTTTATTGATTCTATTTCCAGTTTTAGAACCTGGATAGTTTTGTTCAATTCCTTTACTTGTTTGTTTGTTTGTTTGTTTGTTTGTTTTCCCTGAAATTCTTTAAGTAATTTTTGTGTTTCCTTTTTAAGGGCTTCTACCTGTTAACCCATGTTCTCCTGTGTTTCTTTTAGGAATTTCTGTAGTTCCTCTTTAAGGACTTCTTCATGTTGACCCATGTTCTCCTATAATTCCCTATGAGATTTTTGTATTGCCTCTTTAAGGACTTCTACCTGTTGACCCATGCTCTCCTGTATTTCTTTAAGGGAGTTATTTAGGTCCTTCTTGAAGTCTTCCATCAGCAATATGAGATGTGATTTTAAATCTAGCTCTTTCTTTTCTGATGTGACAGAGTATGCAGGATTTGCTGTTGGTGCCATGTTGCCTTGGTTTCTGTTGGTAATGATCTTGTGTTTGCCTTTGGCCATTTCTTTATCTCTGGTGTTAGCTGTTCTTGCTGTCTCTATCTTCTCTGTCCTGCAGGAGTGTGTTTCTGTACTCCTGGGATTGCCTTCCTCTCTAATGCCCTGCAAACAGCTGGTTCTCCAGGAAGTATCAGGTGATGGGGTCTCCCCTGTAGCAGACTTGGCAAGGGTCAAATGCCCTGCAGGCTGCTATTTCCCAAATGTTCTGCTGCTGCCAGATCTCGAATGTTCTGCTAATACTGCTTCTCAAATGCCCTGCTTCTACCAGTTCGAATGTCCTACTGGTGCCAATTCTCGAATGACCTGCTCCTGCCAGTTCTTGAATGCCCTGCTCCTGCCCGTTCTCTAGAGAGTATCAGGAAGTAGGATCCTCCCTGTGTCAGAAGAGGTGCAGGTCTACCACATCCGATGGAATGGGGCATGGGGGGGTGGAGGCAGGAGGGATAGAAGGGCAGGAAGGGGAGTGGTGATCTGGAAGTTGCTAGGTAGTGAGTCCCAGAGCCACTTTGGGCCTCTAGGGGTGGGGGTGATTCTTACAGAATAACCTGCTCCTGCCAGTTCTCTACAGAGTGTCAGGAAGTAGCATAGCATCTCCTTCATATCTCTGCCACTCTCCACCCTTTGCTGTTACTTGGGGGCATGGGGCTCTCTTCTTTGGCCTATTAGGACATTCTGTTTTCCAGTGTCCTCTCTCCTTGCAGTACTCAGGCTGAGCCTTAGCCAGGAGCTCTCTCTCTCTCTCTCTTTTTTTTTTTTTTTTTTTTTTTGCATTGCCTTATTAAATCCTTGTGGCTCCTTAGTTTCCTCTACCATGGTGGCCAGGATCCTATGAAGATTTCTTTTTTGGATCTTTTTTTCTCCTTAATTTTCTAACCTCCTGTTCTTTTTGTTTTTTGTTTGTTTTTGTTTTTCTATTATAAAACACTTTTTCAGCCACTTGCACTAGCTCTCTCAACATCTTAACCTGTAACCCTTCTAATTTTTTTAGTTTTTTTTTTTTAAATATCTCTGGCTGACTGGTCTATGAAGGCTACAGTAACAGTAGCTTTATGCTCATTTGCTATGGGGTTGTAGGATGTAAACTGACAGAACATAGCCATCAAGCATTCTAGAAATACTGAGGGCAAGTCAGTCGGCCCTTCAACTGTTTCTTTTACTTTAGCCAAATTAGTGGGGCATCGTGTTGCCCCTTGGAGACCCACCATTAGAGTCTGGTGATAGACCTTTAGGTGCTCCCTATTCTCACAAAGGCCTTGCAAGGGAAAATCTAGTATCTCTCTCATTAGACAGAAGGGAGGGTTCCCATCTGGTCCAGGCACATTCTTCCTAGCTTCCTTGATTATCTGGGGGCCATAGGTTAGGAGGGGTAAAATGATGGGATCTGGGATGGAATCAGGAGTCCCCCACCCACTTACTCTGTGTCCCAGATGCAGGGCCCTGCTCCCTACCTTCCCCTGATTCAGGCCCATGGGGAGCCCATGCTGGCAGAGCTAGGGGAGGAGCTGTAGGCAACTGCTCCTCTGGACACAAGGCAGGAGGAAAGGGAGAATCTAAGAGAGGAGGAATTCTGCATCTCCAGGAGGCAGGACAGTTTTCTTTTCCTTCTCAGTTTTCATGATAGAAACACTTTGCAGGTCTGAATCTGAAAGTAAAACAAAAGGGCGAGCCCACGGAGGGGGCAAACAGACCCGGTCCTCCCAGGCAACAATATAGGGGACCTGGTCAGGGAGTGGGCTCAGGAAAAGTTTGTCTTTAATCTCCTCTATCTTGGACAAACAAAAAGAACCCTCAGGTGGCCAACCGGTGTGAAAGGACAGCCACTCTGAAGCACACAGAGCCCGTCACCTTCTCTTTTTGACTTTAACAGATAAATTTTATGCCCTAGCCTTAACATCCTTCTAAAAATCAAGAGTCCAGTCAGAGGGGTCAAAGTTGTCCATCCCATCAACTCGTCCAAATATCAAATCGCAACCATATTTCAGAGAACAGATAAGGCAGGCAAAACTGAAACAGAGAGTCCTATACATGATTTCCACAGAAGCCTGAGACTCTCAGTACCAGGCACAGATGGCAGCTGCTGAACCCTAGTTGCCTCTAGATGGAGAAGGACCATTTCCCATCGCACTCCCCAGTGGGATTCTGGTAATGTCCCTGGCATGTCTGCCCATCACTGCTATAAGCCCCTCAAGGAGCCTACAACAACCACCCAGATGGATCTCTCCTGAGATCCCCAGACAGGTTACAGTGCCTCCAGAATCTTGTGGTGTGACATTTCCAGCACATCTAACCATCACAGCTATAAGCCCCTCACTGTGCTTACAGTGACCACCCAGTCGTTTGTCTTTCAAAACCCCAAAACCAGAACCAGAATCAAAGCCAAAACTAGATTCAATCAGTAGACACAAATTCAAATAACAGAAACACAGAACATATAACACAAACAAGCTCTAGCTGCTTACCCCCATCCACACCAATTGTGAGTCCAGGGGAGCGTAGTTTCCCAGCCAATGCACCAACTGTTATAACTAGCAGACCTTCCAGGGTCTCAGCTCAGGTGTACAGTCCCACAGACCATAGCTTTATTGATTGATCCACACATGTGGGGTTGCTCCACATCACAAAGAGAGGCAACAACCATGAACAAACAAAGCACACACTTTTTATACTTTGTAGAGGGCAGTCCCCAGCAACAGGGCTAGTTGGCTTACTCTGATTGGTGAACAAGACAAAGGATCTCTTCGGGCACTGGTTGGATTACTCAAGGGGGTGTTCTTGGCTAAATCAGTCAATTTTTCTCATTTCACTCTGCACCTGGCCTAAAAAGTCCTTGAGAGAGAGCCAGGCTGATAAGTTCCTTAGAGGAGGAAGAACTGGGT
This sequence comes from Apodemus sylvaticus, assembly GCF_947179515.1. Taxonomy (NCBI): domain Eukaryota; kingdom Metazoa; phylum Chordata; class Mammalia; order Rodentia; family Muridae; genus Apodemus; species Apodemus sylvaticus. The sequence continues at coordinate 82,671,209 of NC_067485.1, read as the reverse complement.
AGTCTAGGAGAAGATTAGACCGACATACTTCCTTCTCAGAACTTATCAAGACGAAGGGTAGGGGGATCTTTTTCAAGAACAGATATGTTTGTCTTGGCTAGTCTCAACTAAGCCTGGTCACTACGACCACAAAGCCTCATGTTCATATTCCCAAAACCTTGCTGTACAGCTATCTATGAAGGTATTTTGTTTCCTTCATTACTACATTACCATTTAATTTTCATGCTTTAACTAATGTGGTTCTGTATTTTTAATTAAAATCCAGCCAACTTGAAAAACTTAATTTTACTCCAATACAATTCCTTCCAAATATGGAATTATAGCTTGACAGAGGGCATAAACAAGGATTTTTTTTCTGTATGATGTTCTTAATTTCCCAGGAATAAATTGCTTGAATATACATTTCTGCTTTGATTTTGTGATTGGGTTACCTCACACAGGATGATACTTTCTAGTTCCATCCATTTGCCTAGGAATTTCATGAAATCATTGTTTTAAATAGGTGAGTAGTGCTCCATTGTGTAAATGTACGGCATTTTCTTTATGCATTTCTCTGTTGAAGGACAACTGGGTTCTTTCCAACTTCTGGCTATTATAAAAAAGGCTGCTATGAACATAGTGGAGCATGTGTTCTTGTTATGTTGAAGCAACATTTGGGAATATGTCCAGGAGTGTTACACTGGGGTCCTAAAGTAATACTATGCCCAATTTTCTGAGGAACAAGACTGATTTCCAGAGTAGTTTTACCAGATTGCAAACATACCAACAATGGAGGAGTCTTTCTCTTTCTCCATATCCATGCCAGAATCAATTGTCACATGAGTTTTTGACCTTAGTCATTCTGAATGGTATGAGCTGGAATCTCAGGGTTGTTTTGGTTTGCATTTTTTGATCACTAAAGATGTACCTTTCCTTAGGTGCTTCTCAGCCATTCCATAGTCTCCAGTTGTGAATTCTTTGTTAAGCTCTGTAACCCATTTTAATAGGGTTATTTGATTCTTTGGAATCTAACTTCTTGAGTTCTTTGATTATATTGGATATTAGCCCTCTCTCAGATGTAGGATGTGTACAGATCTTTTCCCAATCTGCTGACTGCCATTTTCTCTTATTGATAGTGTCTTTTGCCTTACAAAAGCTTTTTAATTTATGAAGTCTCATTTATCTATTGTTGATTCAGAGCATAACTCATTGGTGTTCTGTTCAGGAACTTTTCTGCTGTGCCCATGTGTTCTAGACTCTTGCCCAATTTCTTTTCTAGTAGTTTCAGTGTATCTGGTTTTATGTTGAGGTCCTTAATCCACTTGGATTTGAGCTTTGTACAAGATGATAAAAGTGAATCAATTTGCATTCTTCTACATGATGACTGCCAGTTGACCCAGAACCATTTGTTGAACATGCTGTCTTTTTTCCACTGGATGGTTTCAACACCTTTGACAAAAATCAAATGATCATAGGTATGTGGGTTTATTTCTGGGTCTTCAATTCTATTCCATTGATCTTCCTGACTGTCTCTAGTAAAAGCATATAGTATTTATCACTACTGCTCTGTAATCCAGCTTGAGGTCATGGATGGCAATTCCCCCAGAAGTGCTTTTATTGTTGAGAATAGTTTTCACTATCCTGGGATTTCTGTTATTACTAATATATTTGTATTCTGTTCAGGAAATTTTCTCCTGTGCCCATGTGCTCAAGGCTCTTCCCCAGTTTCATTTCTATAAGTTTCAGTGTGTCTGTTATTATGTGGAGGTCCTTGATCCACTTGGAGTTGAGCTTACTACAAGGAGATAAGAATGGATCAACTTCCATTCTTCTACATACTGACCTCCAGTTGAACCGGCACCATTTATTGAAAAGACTATCTTTTTTCCACTGGATGGTTTTTGCTGCATTGTCGAAGACTGAGTGACCATAGGCGTGTGGGTTCATTTCTGGGTCTTCAATTCTATTCCATTGATCTACCTGCCTGTCACTGTACCAATACCATGCAGTTTTTATCACTATTGGTCTGCAATACTGCTTGAGGTCCAGGATACTGATTCCCGCAGAAGTTCTTTTACTGTTGAAAACAGTTTTAGCTCTCCTTTTTTTTTGTTATTCCAGATGAGTGAGAATTATGAAGAACTGAGTTGGGATTTTGATAGGAATTACAATCCAATAGCTTATACTCTAAGATCAAGAATTGACGAATGGGACATTATAAAATTATGAAGATTCTGTAAGGCAAAGGACATTGTCAAAGGGACAAAACAGCAACCAACAAATTGGGAAAAGATCTTTACCAACCCTACATCTGACAGAAGGCTTATATCCAAGATATACAAAGAACTCAAGAAGGTAGACTGCAGAGAGCCCAATAACCCTATAAAAATGGGGTACAAAGCTAAACAAAGAATTTTCACCTGAGGAATATCAAATGGCAGAGAAGCATGTAAAGAAATGTTCAACATCCTTAGTCATCAGGGAAATGCAAAACAAAACCCTGAGATTCTACCTCACACCAGTCAGAATGGCTAAAATCAAAAAGTCAGGAGAAAACAGGTGCTGGTGAGGATGTGGAGAAAGAGGAACACTCCTCCACTGCTGGTGGGGTTGCAAGCTGGTACAACCACTTGGGATATCAGTCTGGTTATTCCTCAGAAAACTGGGCATGATACCACTGGAGGACCCTGCTATACCACTTGTGGGCATATACTCAGAGGATTACCCAGCATGTAATAAGGACACATGCTCCACTGTGTTCATAGTAGCCCTATTTATAATAGCCAGAATTTGGAAAAAAAACCAGATGTCCATCAATGGAGGAATAGATACAGGAAATGTGGTATATTTACACAATGGAATACTACTCCGCTATTAAAAACAATGAATTCACGAAATTCTTAAGCAAGTGGGTGGAACTGGAGAATGTCATCCTGAGTGGGGTGGCCCAATCACAAAATAACTCACATGGTATATACTCATTGATAAGTGACTATTAACCCAGAATCTTGAAATACCCAAGAAACAATTCACATATCACATGATGCCCAAGAAGAAGAAAGGAAAGGTCCCTGTTCCTGGAAAGGCTCAGTGCAGCAGTGTAGGGGAATACCAGGACAGAGAAGTGGGAACAGGACTGGGGGGAAGAGTGCTTACGGGACTTTTAGGGAGGGAAGATCCAGGAAAGGAGAAATCATTTGAAATGTAAATAAAGAATATATCAAATAAAAAACAAATTGGAAAAAAATAAATTTGCAAATTGCTCTTTCTAACTCTATGAAGAATTGAGTTGAAATTTTGATGGGGATTGCATTGAATATGTTGATTGCTTTGGGCAAGATGACCATTTTGGCGATAGCAATCCTGCCAATTCATAAGCATAGGAGATCTTTCCATTTTCTAAGTTCTTCTTTGATTTCTTTCTTCAGAGACATGAAGTTCTTGTCATACAGATCTTTTACTTGTTTAAAGTCACACCAAGATATTTCATATTATTTGTGACTTTGGTGAAAGGTGTAATTTCCCTAATATCTTTTTCAGCCTCTTTCTCCTTTGAATAGAGGAAGGCTAGTGATTTCTTTGAGTTAATTTTATATCTAGCCACTTTTCTAAAGATAAGCTGTTTTTATCAGGTTTAGAAGTTCTTTGGTGGAACTTTTGAGGTCACTTAAGTATAACATTATATCATCTACAAATAGTGATATTTTGACTTCTTCCTTTCCAATTTGTATCCCTTCGGCCTCCTTTTGTTGTTTAATTGCTCTGTCTAGGACTTTTAGTATTATATTGAATAGGTAGGAAGAGAGTGGGCAACCTTGTCTAGTCTGTAATTTTAGTGTGATTGCTTCAGGTTTCCTCTGTGATGTTGGCTACTGGTTTACTGATTATTGCTTTTACTATGTTTAGGTATGGGCCTTGAATTCCTGATATTTTCAAGACTTTTACCCTGAAAGTGTGTTGAATTTTGTCAAATGCTTTTTCAGACTCTTATAAAAATGATCATGCAGTTTTTTTTCTTTGAGTTTGTTTATGTAGTGGACTGTGTTGATGGATTTCCATATACTGAACAATCCCTGAATCGCTGACATTAAGTCTACTTGATCATGATGGATGATCATTTTGGTGTGTTCTTGGATTGGGTTTGTGAGAATATAATTGATTATTTTTGTATTGCTATTCATAGGGGAAAGTAGTATCAAGTTCTCTTTCTTTGTTGGGTCTTTGTATGGTTTAAGTATAAGTGTAATTGTGGCTTCATAAAACAAATGGCTTAATGCTCCTTGAGATTTTATTTTGTGGAATAGTTTGAAGCATATTGGTATTAGGTCTTCTTTGAAGGTCCAATTGAATTCTGCACTAAACCCATCTGGTCCTGGGCTTTTTTGGGGGGGATATTTTAATGACTGCAGTTATTACTTTAGGGATTATGGGATTGTTCAGATGGTTTATCTGGTTCTGATTTAACTTCATTATTTTGCAACTGTGTAGAAAATTGTCCATTTCACCCTGATTTTCCAGTTTTGTTGAGTATAGGCTTTTGTAGTAGGATCAGATTTTTTTTTTTAATTTCTATAGTTTCTGTTCTCATGTCTCCTTTAATTTCTAATTTTGTTAAATTGGATATTGTTTCTGTCCCCTCTGGTTAGTCTGGCTAAGGGTTTACCTCTCTTGTTGACTTTCTCAAACAGCTCCTGGTTTTGTTGAATCTTTGTATAGTTCTTTTTGTTTATACTTCATTGATTTCTGCCCTGAATTTGATTATTTCATGCTGTCTACTCCTCTTTGGTTTATTTGTTTCCTTTTGTTCTAGAGCTTTTAGGTTTCAAGCTGCTAGTGTATGCTCTCTGCAGTTCAGTTTGGAAGCACTCAGCACAATGAGTTTTCCTCTTAGCAGTGCTTTCATTGTATCCCATAAGTATTGGCATGATGTGCCTTCATTTTCATTAAATTCTAAAAATATTTAATTTCCTTTCTGATTTCATCCTTGTCCAAATTATCATTGAGTTGAGCATTGTTCAACTTGTATGTGTACATGATCTTTCCATTGTTTTTGTTGTTATGAAGATGAGCTTTAGTTTGTGGTGATCTATACCATGCATGGGATTGATTCAATCTTCTTGTATTTGGAAGGCCTGTTTTGTGACCATTGATATGGTTAATTTTTTTAGAAGGAACCATGAAGTGTTTGGAAGAAGGTATATTCTCATATATTAGGGTGAAATATTTTAAAGATATCTGTTAAATCCATTTCATTCATAATTTCTGTTAGTTTCACCTTGTCTCTGTTTAATTTCTGCTTCAAGGCCTGTCCATTGCTGAGAGTGGAAGACTTCAACACCCCATTCTCATTATTATTGTGTGAAGCTCAATGCACTTTGAGCTATAGCAAAGTTTCTTTTATGAATAGGGGTGTTCTTACATTTGGAGCATAGATATTCAGAATCAGAGTTCCCATTGTGTCCTCGAGTTCCTGAATGGTTTTCATTAGGAGGTTTTGGCATTTTGCATTTTGACTGTTTTGTCAATGTTTTCTATGGTATCTTCTGTACCTGAGTTTCTCTCTTCTATCACTTGTATTCTGTGGTGACACAGGGATCTTTTAGATCTATGACTCCTAATCTCTTTCCTGAACCCTTTGGGATTTCTTGTTGTATTTCCATTTTTAGATTTTGCATGGTTTTGTTCAATTCTACCACCTGCTTGGATGTGTTTTTCTGTAATTCTTCAACATATTTTTGTGTTTCTTCTTTAAGTGCTTCTCCTTTTCACCTGTGTTCTCCTATATTTCTTCAAGAGAGTTATTTATGTCATTCTGAAAGTTCTCTATCATCATCATGAGTAGTGATTTTAAACCCAAATCTTGCTTTTCCAGATGATGGGGTATCTATGACATGCTATATTGGGAGAAATGAGATCGGATGATGCTAAGCAACCTTGGATTCTGTTCCTTATGTTCTTATGCTTGCCTCTCCATCTGATTATCTCTAGTGCTATCTGCCCTAGCTGTCTCTCAGTGGAGCATATTCCTCCTGTGATCCTGGATGTGTCAGATCTCCTCAGAGTCCAGCTGTTTCTCTCATCCTTTGATTCTGTGATTGTATGATACTAAGCTTCTGGGTGTGTCAAAGCTCCTGAGAGTCAAGCTGCCTCTGGTATCCTGAAATCTTCTTGTGAGCAAGCTCCTGAGATCCTGTGATCCTGGTCATTTTAGAGCACCTATGATCCTGGGCATGTTAGAGCACCTGAGATCTGAGCTTCCTCTGTGTGCTGTGGGACTGGGTGTGGGGTCAGAATCCAACAATTTCAATATACATCATGCTGATAGTTTTAATATTTGTAATGCAGATAAAATGGCTGTATAAAAGGCTTTATATCATATCACCATCTTCTCAAGTACCATTTGGCAATTTAAATGATTCCTATGCATCTTCTAATTCTGTAACATTATATTGTTATGATATTGCTGACATCTTATTGCATACCAGAAGGATGGATGTTTTCCATTAACTGCCTGTGTAAACAGTAGGTCTCATGTATAAGTGTTTTCTTCTAGAATGTAGTAATTCAGGGTGGGTGTGTAACAAGTTTTAAATGAACATCTTAGAAATGAAGACAAAAATGTTTCTATTTAAACGCTTATATTTTTGAAATTCAGTGTTAGGGACTTTGATATAGTCTCTATGACTTCCCTGGGAGAAGGCTCATAGAGAATTCTACAGTGTTTCTTCTTTATGTGGTATCATGTCCTTTATTACTGTATAAACTCCATGGCTCCATTTACCTAGGCAGTCTTCTAGCAAATGTCAGTTTATGGGGTACAAGTGGGAAACCTTAATGCCAATGACTAATCTGTGATTGGCTTGGCTAAAGTGGTTGCTGGGATGCTTTACTCTTTTAAGTCAGTGGGAAAGATCCAGACAAACTTGGGTGCCTTCATCACTGCAAATGAAAACCTCACTGAAGACACAGGGTATCTTCATGCTAAAGAAGATATTTCTTTAGTTTTTATGTGATAAAAATTCTAAGTCATATCTGTTTCCAAATTCTGCTTTGGTTGCCCTTTTAGGTACCTAAGAATAAGGCTGCAGAAGCCACCAAAATAGCTATAGATGCTGGCTTCCGCCATATTGATTCTGCTGCTCTGTATCAAAATGAAAAGGAGGTTGGACTAGCCATCCGAAGCAAGATTGCAGATGGCACTGTGAAGAGGGAAGATATATTTTACACATCAAAGGTATTGGGGATATGGTATACAAGTGAATGGACCATGATGCATTGAAATACTCTTTATATGATGAGGTCAGTGAAGGTTAGCAAACTAAACATAGACAAAGTTGTGAGCTTTAGTCTTCTCATCTTTAAGTTCATCAATGGAATGGTAAATAATAAATAAACATTAAAGAGAGTTTTGTGGCTTGTTCAGAATGAAAAAAAATTAAGAAGATGGATATTTTCTCCCATGGTTTTCAATGTCACACTAATCTCTGTGTTTTATGTAAAGTAACTGAGGAAAATCTGGAAATTCAATAATTTAATGTCAGAGCAATTCTTTGACCTTTTCAGGTTTGGTGTACTTTTAATCGTCCAGAACTGGTGCGGGTCTGCTTGGAAAAATCATTAAACCAACTTCAGTTGGACTATGTGGACTTGTACCTCATTCATTTCCCAATAGCCATGAAGGTATGCAGTTTGGATCACCAACAACTTTCACCTCTAACTTAGAAGTTTTCTGGTTGGTTGAATTTTATAAAGATTAAAAACAGTTCGGTTAATATTAAAAAAACATTCCAAATGTCTTATTCAAGGAGTTGATAAAATTATGTAACTGAAGAGTCTAAGTCATTAATACCTTGTCATTCTACTACTGTATAAAATGTCTCTGCTTTTCAATTCCTATATTATTATAAAATTGCTAAGGTTTTTATAAAGTGGTTTTTATTTTATTTTATGGGTGTGTGTGTTATATACATGTATATCTTGTAACATGTCTGTACCTAGTACCCAATGAGTCCAAAAGAGATATTAACTCCTGTATGCTAGGGGATATAAACAGTTGTGAAATGAATCACAGGTGCAAGAAATTGAACCTTCGTCCTCTGGAAGAGCACCAAGTACCCTTATTCATTGAGCAATCCAGCTCCATATTTGCTTAGTTTTTATTCATGCAATTTCTATTGGTGACACATTTAGCCTTGAAGTTCTAGTTATTTAACATTTGTTAGATTCCATGTATTTTACATCATCAAAAAAATTTTAATATACAACTCTAGTGTTGGAGAGATGGCTCAGTGGTGAAGAGCACTTGCTGATTTTACCAAGGACCTTAGTTCAGTTTCCAGCTCCCACTTCAGGCAGTACAGAAGTACTTGTAAATTCAGCTCCAAAACTCTTCACTTCTTGGGGTCTTAATCAGCATCTTCACATTGTCTCATAAACATACATACATGCACATACATTCTCACACACACACACACACACACACACACACACACACACCACACACACCAAACAAACATAGAAACAAAACAACAAAACAAAACATGACAACCCTCTCTTCTCATCTTTTGCTCATTTACCAGGCCTGCAGCACCTACAAGCATGAAGAAGAATGATTGTTTACTGTAGGTCAATAGTGGAATTTATTTTTGTTCAAAATCATTGCCACATTCTTGCCAAATTTCTAAGTGAAGGTGGTATTGAACAGAAACATAAGTCAAGCAATATAGTCCAAGTACCCAGAAATAATTTCTTTATTAAAACAAAAGTATGTTAAAAAGAAATAACTCTTTTTCACAGGAACATTCTTTACAACTCTATATCCAGATCATATGACAAGTGTTTCATGAAATATGATCACCACCTTTCAGAAGGTCTAAGCATATGACATAAGGTTATAGCCTTCTCTTTAGACCAGCTTTGCTATTGTGGAGAAATGAATATATTGAGAGATTACATGACATTTGTCTCTATTTCAGCCAGGAGATGATTATTTTCCAATAGATGAGAATGGGAAATTCATAACTGATGAAGTGGATATCTGTGACACCTGGGAAGTGAGTACTGGGGTTAGAGAGCACAGCAGGAAGTAGAGTGAGGGAATGGAGAGTCAGAACTTGTGAGAGTGAGGTGTGCATGCTGCTATAAAAACTAATGCTCTTTATGAGGTCTGGTTTACTTTAGATGTAGGGACCATGTGTCACTCTGCTATAAGAGAAGGGGGAGGTTTGCCTAAAATGATGATAAAGAATCTAATTGACTAGGGATAGCTCAGGGTCCTCTTAATAATTGATAGAATCATTTTCCTTACTGTTTTGTTTTTCCTAAAATGCAATGCCACCAAGAATTTTACCTTTTATTTCTTTACAGTATTATTTCTAACATTATGATATTTTTCACTTAATAATTGAATTATTTTTATGTGCAGTGGGATTAGCGCTCATGTTTGTGTAGGATAAATCTGTGTGATGGTGTTAGGTCCCATGGAATTGGAGTTAGTCAGTTTAAAGCCATCATGTGGGTGCTGGGAATTAAACCTGGCTCCTCTGGAAGAGCAGCTAGTTTTCCTTGCAGCTGGGCCATCTATTCAGCCCTCAGTTTTTCATTTATACTGGTTTATATTTTAGCATATTTTGCTCTCTAGGCCATGGAGAAGTGTAAGGATGCAGGATTGGCCAAGTCCATCGGCGTGTCCAACTTTAACCGCAGGCAGCTGGAGAAGATCCTGAACAAGCCAGGGATCAAGCACAAGCCTGTGTGCAACCAGGTGGGGATCCTCAGCCTAACTTCTTCCTATTCACTCCTTTATTCCTCTCCTGCTGCCAGGTGCCAACTGGGGTGGGGGGGAGAAATAACTCTAGAAAATTAGTGAAGCTTTGAGATGGTCCATTTCTTAGCATCGTTGAATTCCTTGGGTTTCTGCCACTAGAAGCATATTTATTGAGTCAATACGTTATCCCCAGAATTATGTTTAGTGACATTAAGGGAAATAATAAAGTTACTTTATTGCAAACTGTGACCTAAATCATACACATATTTGGAATATGTTTCACAAAATGGACTTAATGCCCCAATAAAAAGACACAGACTAACTGACTGGATACGTAAACAGGACCCTACATTTTGCTGCTTACAGGAAACACACCTCAGGGTCAAAGACAAACACTACCTTAGAGTAAAAGGCTGGAAGACAATTTTACAAGCAAATGGTCTCAGGAAACAAGCTGGAGTAGCCATTTTAATATCAGATAAAACTGACTTTCAACCCAAAGTCATCAAAAGAGACTCTGAGGGACACTTCTTGCTGGTCAAAGGAAAAATACAAAAAGAAGAACTGTCAATCCAGAACATCTATGCCCCAAATGCAAGGGCACCCTCTTTTGTAAAAGAAACTTTATTAAAACTAAAAGCACACATTGCACCTAACACAATAATTGTGGGTGACTTCAACACTGCACTTTCCTCAATGGACCGATCAGGAAAACAGAAACTATACAGGGACACAATGAAACTAATTGAAGCTTTGGACCAATTAGATTTAACAGATATATATAGAACATTCTATCCTAAAACAAAAGAATATACCTTTTTCTCAGCACCTCATGGTACCTTCTCCAAAATTGACCATATAATTGGTCACAAGACAGACCTCAACAAATATAAGAAAATAGAACTAATCCCATGCCTCCTATCTGATCACTATGGAGTAAAAGTGGTCTTCAATAGCATCAGAAACAACAGAAAACCCACATACACGTGGAAACTGAACAATACTCTACTCAATGATACCTTGGTCAAGGAAGAAATAAAGAAAGAAATTAAAGACTTTTTAGAACACAATGAAAATAAAAACACAACATACCCAAATCTATGGGACACAATGAAAGCAGTGCTAAGAAGAAAACTCATAGCCCTGAGTGCCTCCAAAAAGAAAATGGAGAGAGCATACATTACCAGCTTAATGACACACCTGAAAGCCCTAGAACAAAAAGAAGCTATTTCACCCAGGAGGAGTAGAAGGCAGGAAATCATCAAACTCAGGGCCGAAATCAATCAAGTAGAAACAATGAGAACCATACAAAAAATCAACAAAACCAGGAGCTGGTTCTTTGAGAAAATCAACAAGATAGATAAACCCTTAGCCAGACTGACCAAAGGGCACAGAGAAAGTATCCAAATTAACAAACTTAGAAATGAAAAGGGAGATATAACAACGGAAACTGAGGAAATCCAAAAAATCATCAGATCCTACTACAAGAGCCTGTACTCAACACAACTGGAGAATCTGGAGGGAATGGACAATTTCCTTGACAGATACCAAATACCAAAATTAAATCAGGACCAACTAGACCATCTAAACAGTCCCATAATGCCTAAAGAAATAGAAGGAGTCATAGAAAGTCTTCCAACCAAAAAAAGCACAGGACCAGATGGCTTCAGTGCAGAATTCTACCAGACCTTCAAAGAAGAGTTAACACCAATACTCTTCAAACTATTCCACAAAATAGAAACAGAAGGAACACTTCCCAATTCCTTCTACGAAGCCACAATTACGCTGATACCAAAGCCACACAAAGATCCAACAAAGAAAGAGAACTTCCGACCAATTTCCCTTATGAACATCGATGCAAAAATACTCAATAAAATTCTTGCCAACCGAATCCAAGAACACATCAAAACGATCATCCACCATGATCAAGTAGGCTTTATCCCGGGAATGCAGCGTTGGTTCTCATGTCATATGTGAGAATCCATCACTCAATTTTGGTGATTTGGGATACATTTCATTTTTCAATATTTTGTTGGCATTTCTTACCTGAGACATCCTGTGAACATTTTAGTCTGATAAAATTATTTGAGCATGAGAGATTAAACTGTTTTTTAATTGTTTTATTTTTAATTTATTTAAATTTCAAGTGGTATACCCTTTCCTGGTTTCCCCCTCTCCTGGAAACCCTCTCTCCTATCCCACCTCCCCATGCTTCTATGAGGATGTTCCTCCCCACACATGTCCACCAACTCCCACCTCCCTACTCTTGATTCCCCTACACCATCAAACCTCCTTAGGAACAATGACCTCTTCCCCTATTGATGTCTGACAAGGCTGTCCTCTGCTGCATATGTAGCCAGAGCCATGTGTACTCCTTGCTTGTTGGCTTAGTCACTTGGGGCTCTGGGGGTTGGGGGTGGGGCTGGTTGATTGATACTGTTATTCTACCTATGGAGTTGCAAACCCCGTCAAAACTTCAATAATTTTCATAATTGTTGTTTTGAGAAAGAATGCTACTTTAGTGATTAGTACTGACTTGGGAGTATGAGTGCTCTTTATGTGTGTTTATTTTTTATTTCTTCTATAACCTTTCTTTCCCCACATATCCTCCTAGATACCCATTTTTCTCATTCAAATTCAGTTTATAATCCTGTATTCTGTTTGGTTGCTATTATGTGTGTTTGTGCATAAATATATACCTATATACAAATCCATGAATATAACCTTCTCAGTGTGCATATATTTACATGTATATGTTTTAAGGACGGATCATTTGGTACCATAATACTGATTGGTATGCCCTTCATTGGGGAAGAGTATTTCTCCTATTCTCAGAATTCCTTAGTTGCCTGTTGTTCTTTTTGCATTTTAATAAGAAATTATTTATTGTTATTTTTTGCTTGTATTTGGATAGATTTAATTTTTTCCTTTTAATAATGAAATATACATAAATGACATTATTGGTTAGTCCACTTAATTGTTTTCGCTTTCACTTATGAATAATTATCAGTATTTGTTTTAGTTTTTATTTAATGGTCAAAATTCAGGGAGTCCATTCTTTCCCCACATGTGAAATCAGTCATGACTCGCCATAGCAAAACAGCTAGTTGTATCTATCAAGCAGGATATGGAGTTCACTCACTTCAGAAGTGTTACTCCTTCAACTGTTGGCTCCTAGGCAAGTATTAGTTTTAACATGTAAATCTGGAGCAATTAAAAGGAGGGCACATCAAGAAGGTGAGCATGCTTAAAATATATGACATGCTTTATTAAAAATGGATCTGAAATTTCTCAATATGTGCAATGAATACATGGTAACTAAATTATTTAACAATGGCCCTACCAAGATGCCTCAATGGGTAAAGGATCTTGTCTCTAAGCCCTTTGATGCTTGGGACCCACATGGTAGAAGCATTCCACAACTTATCTTCTGACTACCATATGTTCATTGTAACATGCACACAAACATATACTACTCCTCAAAAATACGTACATAAATGTAAGATATATCTTACTATGAAAATGTTCATATTTTCTTGCATTTTATACTCCTCCTTCTCTTGCTTATCATATTGTATTTTCTCCTTTGATTGATTAATGAGACACAGACTCTATGTGAAGCCCTAATTCATCTGAAATACATTATAGCCATGAATGGCCTCAAGTTCATTGCACTCTTCATGCTTCGACATTGCAAAATGCTGTGTTATGGGCATGAGTCACCACACCAGGCCCGAGAGTGATATACTCATTTCAAACTTCATTAACTCAGCTGTGTAATACTTCAACATTTTTTTTACATTGGATGTAAAATTTTGTAAATTTGGCACGTTATTTCCTCCATCTACAGGTAGAATGTCATCCTTATCTCAACCAGGAAAAACTTCTGGATTTCTGCAAGTCTAAAGACATTGTTCTGGTTGCTTATGGAGCTCTGGGAAGTAACCGTGAAAAAGAATGGTAATACAATGAGAGTCAAATCAAAGAAAAATATTGTTGAATAAATATTTCTATCTTATATTTTCTTATAGTTTATTCTGCAATGAACTGGAAGCATGGAGAAATTTAATTTGGGGGAGAATAAAAGCCAAAATAGATTTATAATTCCATGCACTGGAAAGCATGGCTAATGTATTACTTCCTATGTATCAGAAGACTCCTAACATATCAAAGTTTAAAATTTCTGCCTCTCTTCTAGGGTGGATAAGCGATTTCCTGTTCTTTTGGATGATCCAGTTCTTGGTTCCATGGCAAAAAAGTACAATCGAACTCCTGCCCTGATTGTCCTTCGCTACCAGCTGCAACGGGGGGTTGTGGCCTTGGCCAAGAGTTTCACTGAGAAGAGGATAAAAGAGAATATACAGGTGATGAGTTGTTGTAGATGTTAGGCATCTACAAAGAATCGTTAATAGAACCCTAGTGATTCTTTTTACATTTCCTGTCCATCTGGGCTTTAAGGGTATCTCCAAGAATCTTAAATCCTGTTCAACAGAAAAACACAATTTAGAGTAAGATTTTATGTTAGCATTACATTGGAAACTTAACCTTAAGGGAGTGGCATGTTTTCTTCTTCATTTTCTGAGAGGAGGTCACTGAGACTAGGTTAGTGTCGTTCTTTAAATTATATGTGGTATATTTTATATTTTCCTGTACACACTCATATTTTATTGAATATTCAGGTCTTTAATTGCTTTCTATTGAGTTTATATCAACTCTTTTATCACCTACTGGATCCTTTAGGGGCAATTGTCTGCTCATTGCAAGTAAGGAATCAAGTATGCCATTGATACCAGTAGTGCCAAAATCAACCCACACCTATATATTGGATCTTTATGAAAAGTCACTAAGGAGGCTTACTGGTTTATGGATAGAGTTTTGTGTGGGACAGTCTGACCCCAGTCAGGCTATTCTAATCTTGGTCAGGCTCTCCCTTATTCTGCAGTGAAGTTGCTCACACATGCAATGAGCTGTCGGGTGTCTGCTCCAGGATAGACTTCACTGAGCTTACTGGAGCTAGTCTCTTTGTTGTACTGTTATCATACTGCCAGCCAGTGCACTAATATTACACAATCACCAGTAGTTTCTGAATACTGTACAATATTTCCACATGTAATCATACAGAAGGTACACCATCCCTTCTTATACGACAACTGAGACTCAAGATGTGGCTACAATTCTTCCACATCCTAATGTGGGCAGTGCTACATTCATTAATTATAAAGTGAACCCTAGCAGACACAAGTAATAGGAGATGTTCTTGTAGTTTATCTGTTTCTCTTTCTCATTATGTAAGTTTACTACTATTAGATTTTGTTTTTGCTGAAATACCTTATTTCCAAAATATACCATTTCCATTACTTTAAATAAATATTATCATGAACAGGGGTTCCTTCTCTACATATTCAGATTCTTCATTGCTTCTTTCTTTCTTTCCTTCTTTCACTTTTCTTCCTTCCTTTCTTCTTTCTTTCCTTTCCTTTCCTTCCTTTCTCTTTCTTTCTTCTTTCTTTCTTCTTCCTTCCTTCCTTCCTTCCTTCATTTCTTTCTTTCTTTCTTTCATTCTTTCTTTCTTTCTTTTTTTCTGTGATAGACTGGTGTTAAGCTCTCCTGCATGAAACACACCCAAATTCTTCTCCATTACCTTAAAAAACATCACTCTATTTCCTTTCCAGGTTATTTTCAGTTGTCCGGAGTTACTGTTTAACATTTCGCATATTGACTAAAACACATTTATGATTTAAAATGGATAAAAAGTTTTTTATTTTTTTATTTTCTTTATTCTTTGTTTACATTCCAAATGATTTCCCTTTCTGGGTTCCACCCTCCCCAGAAGTTCCATAAGCCCTCTTCCCTCTGCTCATTCTCAAATCACCCCCTACTATTTCTCTGTCCTGGTACTCCCCTACAATGCTGCATCAAGAGTTTCCAGTACCAGGGCCCTCTCCTATCTTCTTCTTGGGAATCATTTGATATGTCAGTTGTGTCTTCAGTATTCCGAGCTTCTGGGCTAATTAATATCCCTTATCAGTGACTACATTGCATGTGTATTCTTTTGTGATAGGGTTACCTTACTTAGCATTATATTTTCCAGTTCCAACCATTTACTTATGAATTTCATGAATTCATTGTTTTTAATTGCTGAGTAGTATTCTATTGTGTAAATATACCACATTTTCTGTATACATTCCTCCATTGAGGGACATCTGGGTTCTTTCCAGCTTCTGGCTATCATAAGTAAGGCTGCTATGAACATAGTGAAGGATGTGTCCTTATTGCATGCTGGGGAATCCTGGGTATATGCCCAGGAGTGGTATAACAGAGTACTCCAGACGTGTCATTACCAGTTTTCAGAGGAACAGCAAGATTAATTTCCAGAGTGGTTGTACCAGCTTGTAATCGCACCAACAGTAGAGGAGCGTTCCTCTTTCTCCACATCCTTGCCAACACCTGCTGTTTTTAATCTTAGCCATTCTGACTGGTGTGAGGTGAAATCTCAGGGTTGTTTTGATTTGCATTTCCCTAATGAGTAATGATGTTGAACATTTCTTAAGGTGCTTCTCAGACATTCAAAATTCTTCAGGTAAAAATTCTTTGTTTAGCTCTGTACCCCATTTTTAATAGGGTTATTTGGCTCTCTGGAGTCTACCTTCTTGAGATTTTGTATATATTGGATATTAGTAGGATGTAGGGTTGGTGAAGATCTTTTCCCAATTTGTTGGTTGTCGTTTTGTTCTTTTGACAGTGTCCTTTGCCTTACAGAAACTTTGCAGTTTTATGAGGTCCCATTTGTCAATTCTTGATCTTAGAGCATAAGTTGTTGGTGTTCTGTTCAGGAAATGTTCCCCTCTCCCCATGTCCTCAAGTGTCTTCCCCAGTTTCTTTTCTATTACTTTCAGTGTGTCTGGTTTTATGTGGAAGTCCTTGATCCACTTGGAGTTGAGCTTAGTACAAGGAGATGAGAATGGATCAATTTGCATTCTTCTGCATGCTGACCTCCAGTTGAACCAGCACCATTTGTTGAAAAGGCTATCTTTTTTCCACTGGATGGTTTTAGCTCCTTTGTCAATGAGCAAGTGATGATAGATGTGTGGTTTCATTTCTGGGTCTTCAATTCTATTCCATTGACCTACTTACCTGTCACTGTACCAATACCATGCAGTTTTTAACACTATTGCTCTGTAGTACTGCTTGATGTCCAGGATACTGATTCCCCCAGAAGATCTTTTACTGTTGAGAATAGTTTTAGGTATCCTGGGTTTTTTTGTCATTCCAGATGAATTTGAGAATTGCTCTTTCTAACTCTACAAAGAACTGAGTTTTCTTCTACAATTTTATTGAAGACATTTACTGGCCTTTTAAGTTGGAAATCTTAACTCTCTTCTATGCCTATAATCCTTAGGTTTGGTCTTCTCATTTTGTCCTGGATATCCTGGATATTTTGGGTCTGGAACTTTTTGCACTTTTTCATTTTCTTTGGCTATTGTATCAATGCTATCAATGGCTATGGTATCTTCTGCATTTGAGATTCTCTCTTCTATCTCTTGTATTCTGTTGTTGATGCTTGGATCCATGACTCCTGACTTCTTTCCTAGCTTTTCTATGTCCCGAGTTGTCTCCCTTTGTGATTTTGTTATTGTTTCTACCTCCTTCTTTAGATCCTGGATGACTTTGTTTAATTCCTTCACCTGTTTTGTTGTATTTTCCCTTAGTTCTTCAAGGGCTTCTCCCTGTTTACTTGTGTTCTTTTTTAAGGGAGTTATTTATGTCCTTCTTGAAGCTCTCCATGATGCCCTCCATCAGCAACATGACCTGTGATTTTAAATCCAAATCTTGCTTTCCTTGTGTGTTGAGGTAACCAGGACTTGCTGTTGTCGGAGAATTGGGTTCAGATGCTGCCATATTGCCTTTATTTCAGTTAGTAACGTTCCTACATTTGCCTTTTGCCATCTAGTTATCTCTGGTATTAGTTGGGCATGCTGTTACTGTCTGGTGCTTCAACCTCCTGAAAGCCTGTAAGGCTATTTCTGCTCCTCTGAATGACTGGGTTTCCCCTGGCACAGATTACTGATGGGCTGCCCTACTCTTGGGTGCCTTTGGAACCCTAGTGTGCCTTGGACCAAGCAATGTTATACTTGGGGTTGTCTCTGTGTATCTGGAGCTGCCTGTCCTGTCCAACTGGGTGTGAAGATGGTGGCAGGGAGCCCCTCCAAATGCTGATTACTCTGCAGAGCAAAGGACCCACAACAGGCTGGTACACAGATGAACCACAGAGCTGCCCAGATCTTGGGCTTAGGCACAAGCCTGGAGGTCTGTGTCCCAAGAGATGTTAAACTTGGGATATCTCAGGACGTGGAACTGCCTGTCCTGTCCAACTGGGAGCGAAGATGTCATCGGAGAGCCCCTCGAATTCATGAAATTCCTTGGCAAATGGGTGGCACTAGAAAATACCATCTTCAATATGGTAACCCAATCACACACACAAAAAATCACACATAGTATGCACTCACTAATAAGTGAATAGTAGCCCAGAAGCTTGGAATACCCAAGATACAATTCACAGATCCAAGGAAGCTCAAGAAGAAGGAAGAAAAAAGTATGGATGTTCTGGTCCTTCTTAGAAGGGCTAACAAAATACCCACAAAAGGAGATACAGAGACAAAATGTGGATCAGAATCTGAGGGAAAGACCATCTCAAGAGTGCCCCACCTAGGGATCCATCCCATATACAGCTACAAAACCCAGACACTATTGTGGATGCCTGCAAATGCTTGATGACCAGAGCCTGATATAGCTCTCACCTGAGATGCTCTGCTAGTGCATGACAAATACAGAGGGGGACACTCTTAGCCAGACACTGAAATTAGCACAGGGTCCCCAAAAGAAGAGCTAGAGAAAGTTTCAAAGGAGCTGAAGAGGTTTGCAATGCTATAGGAGAAAGAACAGTATTAGCCAGCCAGTACCCTGGAGCTCCCAAGGACTAAACAATCAACCAAAGAGTACACATGGAGTTATCCATGACTCCAGACTCATAGGCAACAGAGAATGATCTTGTTGGACATCAAAGAGAGGAAAGGCCCTTGGTCCTGGGAATGCTAGATGACAGAGTGTAGGGGAATAGCAGGACTGGGAAGCATGAGTGGGTTGATTGGGAAACAGGGGTAGAGAAGATGGGTTATGGGATTTTGGGGGAGACCAGGAAAGGGGACAATTTCGAAATATAAATAAAGAATATATCTAATTAAATATAATTTTCCTATTATTCAAGTATATTTCTGTATGAATTGCTGGCTTCAGTAAGTTTCGAACAGATGAATTCATAATTATTGTTTTCTCCTATTGAGTCAGAGAAAACCTGTTTTTTATTGATAGCTTCCTGATAAGATAAAGGAATTTTGAAATAAGTGTCTGTTACTTAATATGATTGATCTTAAAGTGTTTCAGTAATCTTTTTTCTCAGTGTTAGCACTCAGAGAACTTTAGGTTTCATGAGTCCATTCATTTCCATTTTTTAAAAATATGAGACCATCATGTTGATTGAGTAGACCACATTTTATAAAAGGCAGTTTTCTTGATGGTACTTCTTTGTTCTTTGAAGATTAGTTAATAGTTTTTAGAGGACTCTTACTTTGAATTGCATTAAGATAATATTTTTATATTCTGATTGCTCACATTTTAGGCATAGAATAAAACTGTGATGATGAGAAGATTCACTTGGAGTTATCCTCCAGTTCTTGCTCGTACAGCTTTGTTCCTGGCCTTCCACATAGACTCTGTGCTGTGAGAGGAAGGGTTTAATGAAGAGGCTCTCAAAAATGTGTGAACATTCACTAGTCGTTCACTGTCTGCACATGATATAATTCAGGGTCACCACAATAATTAGCACCAGCTTCATGAAGCCTCTCTTTGATAGATGAATAATGCTTTGATCTATGTTTAAAAATATATCATTAGGAGTAATTTTATTGAGATATTCCAGCCACAAAAGGACTGAAGTACATATAAATTCACAGAGACTGTCAAAGCATGAAAAGATCTGCCCAGGTTCAAGCAAGAAAAAAGAACATCAGAATAAAAATGGGGAAGTAGATGCAGAGTCCCACACCTAAGCAATCAGAAGCTATTTGCCACTGAAGTATGCTGGAGATAATGAGGTTTCTCCAAGGAATATCAACAGCACACCAGAGCAGGCTCCATGCCCAGGAAAAATTGACCAACAAAAAATGAACTCTATTTTTTCCCTGAGATTCTGCATTGATATTTTTGTCTCATTGAGATTTAGTTTATTTTGTTCTTCTTATTTTTTATTCATTTATTTTTGTATTTGATACATTTTTATTTACATTTCAAATGATTTCACATTTTCTTGCTTCCCACTCCCTGAAAGTCTTATAAGCCCTCTTCCCTCCCCCTACTCTCCCATCCACCCCCTCCCCTTTCCCCATTCTGGTTTTGCTCTATACTGCTACACGGACTCTTTCCATAACCAGGGCCCACTCCTCCATTCTTCTTGGACATCATTTGATGTGTGGATTATGTTTTGGGTATTCCAATTTTCTAGGCTAATATCCACTTATTAGTGAGTGCATACTGTGATTGAACTTTTGAGTCTGGGTTACCTCACTTAGTATGATGTTCTCCAACTCCATCCATTTGTCTAAGAATTTCATGAATTCATTGTTCCTAATGGCTGAATAGTACTCCATTCTGAATATATATATCACACTTTTTTGTATCCATTCCTCCGTTGAAGGATACCTGGGTTCTTTCCAGCTTCTGGCTATTATAAATAGGGCTACTATGAACATAGTGGAGCACATATCCTTATTACATGCTGGGGAATCCTCTGGGTATATGCCCAGGAGTGGTATAGCAGGATCCTCCAGAATTGGTGTGTGAGTTTTCTTGGGAATTGCCAGACTGATTTCCAGAGAGGTTGTACCAATTTGCAACCCCTCCAGCAGTGGAGGAGCATTCCTCTTTCTCCACATCCTCGGCAACACCTGCTGTCTCCTGAGTTTTTAATCTTAGCCATTCTGACTGGTGTAAGGTGAAATCTCAGGGTTGATTTGATTTGCATTTCCCTAATGACGAATTATTTTGAGCATTTTTAAGATGCTTCTCAGCCATCCGAAGTTCTTCGGGTGAAAATTCTTTGTTTAGCTCTGTACCCCATTTTTAATAGGGTTATTTGTTTCTCTGGTGTCTAACTTCCTGAGTTCTTTGTATATATTGGATATTATCCCTCTGTCAGATGTAGGGTTGGTGAAGATCTTTTCCCAATTTGTTGGCTGCCGATTTGTCCTTTTCATGGTGTCCTTTGCCTTACAGAAACGTTGTAATTTTATGAGGTCCCATTTGTCAGTTCTTGATCTTAGAGCATAAGCTATTGGTGTTCTGCTCAGGAACCTTCCCCCTGTACCGATGTCCTCAAGGGTCTTCCCCAGGTTCTTTTCTATTAGCTTCAGAGTGTCTGGCTTTATGTGAATGTGCTTGATTCATTTGGAGTTGAGTTTAGTACAAGGAGATAAGGATGGGTCAATTTGCATTCTTCTGCATGCTGACCTCCAATTGAACCAGCACCATTTATTGCAAAGGCTATCTCTTTTCCACTTTATGTTTTCAGCACCTTTGTCAAGGATCAAGTGGCCATAGGTGTGTGAGTTCATTTCTTGATCTTCAATCATATTCCATTGATCTGCTTGCCTGCCACTGTACCAATACCATGCAGTTTTTAACACTACTGCTCTGTAGTATTGCTTGAGGTCAGGGATACAGATTCCCCCAGAATTTCTTTTATTGTTGAGAATAGTTTTAGCTATACTTGGTTTCTTGTTATTGCAGATTAATTTAAGAATTGCTCTAACTCTATGCGTTGAATCTGTATATTGCTTTTGGCAAAATGGTCATTTTAACTATATTATTCCTACCAATCCATGAGCATGGGAGATTTTTCCATTTTCTGTGGTCTTCCATTTCCTTCTTCAGAGACTTGAAGTTCTTGTCATACAGATCTTTCACTTGTTTGGTCAGACTCACACCAAGGTACTTTATATTGTTTGTGGGTATTGTGAAGGGGGTCATTTCCCTAATTTCTTTCTCAGCCTGTTTGTCCTTTGAGTATAGGAAGGCTACTAATTTGCTTGAGTTGGTTTTATAACCTGCCACTTTGCTGAAGTTGTTTATCAGCTGTAGGAGTTCTCTGGTGGAGTTTTTTGGGTCACTTAGATAGACTATCATATCATTTGCAAACAGTGATAGTTTGACTTCTTCCTTTCCAATTTGGAACCCTTTGACCTCCTTATGTTGTCTAATTGCCCTAGCTAGTACCACAAGCACAATATTGAAAAGATAAGGAGAGATGGGGCAGCCTTGTCTAGTCCCTGATTTTAGTGGGATTGCTTCAACTTTCTCTCTATTTAGTTTGATGCTGGCTACTGGTTTGCTGTATATTGGTTTTACTATGTTTAGATATGGGCCTTGCATTCCTGTTCTTTCCAAGACTTTAAACATGAAAGGATGCTGAATTTTGGCAAATGCTTTTTCAGCATCCAATGTAATGACCATGTGGTTTTTTTTTTTCTTTGAGTTTGTTTATGTAGTGGATTGCATTGATGAATTGCCGTATATTAAACCATTCCTGCATCCATGGGATAAAGCCTACTTGATCATGATGGATGATCATTTTGATGTGTGCTTGGATTCGGTTGGCAAGAATTTTATTTTATTGAGTATTTTTGCATCGATATTCATAAGGGAAATTGGTCTGGACTTCTCTTTCTTTGTTGGATCATTGTATGGTTTTGGTGTCAGCATAATTGTGGCTTCATAGAACGAGTTGGGTAGTGTTCCTTCTGTTTCAATTTTGTGGAATAGTTTGAAGAGTATTGGTGTTAGGTCTTTTTTGAAGGTCTGATAGAATTCTGTACTGAAACCATCTGGTCCTGTGCTTTTTTGGTTGGAAGACTTTCTATGATCCCTTCTATTTCTTTAGGGCCTTTGGTACTGTTTAGATGATCTGTTTGGTCCTGATTTTATTTTGGTATTTGGTATCTCTCTAGGAAATTGTCCATTTCCTCCAGATTCTCCAGTTGTGTTGAGTATAGGCTTTTGTAGTAGGAACTTATGATTTTTTGAATTTCCTCAGATTCTGTTGTTATAGCCCCCTTTTCATTTCTAATTTTGTTAATTTGGATACTGTCTCTGTGCCCTTTGGTCAGTCTGGCTAAGGGTTTATCTATCTGTTGATTTTCTCAAAGAACTAGCTCCTGGAATTGTTGACTCTGTATGGTTCTCTTTGTTTCCACTTGACTTATTTCAGCCCTGAGTTTGATGATTTCCTGTCTTCTTCTCCTCCTAGGTGAATTAGCTTCATTTTGTTCCAGAGCTTTCATGTGTGCCATTAAGCTGCTAGTGTATGCTCTCTCCCATTTCTTTTTGGAGGCACCCAGGGCTATAAGTTGTCCTCTTAGCACTGCTTTCATTGTGTCCCAAAGATTTGGGTATGTTGTGCCTTCATTTTCATTAAATTCTAAAAAGTCTCTGATTTCTTTATTTCTTCTTTGACCAAGGTGTCATTGAGTAGAGTATTGTTCAGCCTCCATGTATATGTGGGATTTCTGTTGTTTTTGTTGCTATTGAAGTCCGCTCGTACTCCATAGTGATCGGGTAGGAGGCATGGTATTATTTTGATCTCTTATATATGTTGAGGTCTGTTTTGGTCGATTTTGGAGAAGGTACCATGAGGTGCTGAGGAAAAGGTATATTCTTTGCTTTAGGGTGAAATGTTCTATAAATATCAGTTAAATCCAATTGGTCCAAAGCTTCAATTAGTTTTACTGTGTCCCTGTTTAGTTTCTGTTTTCCTGATCGGTCCACTGAGGAGAGTGGTGTGTTGAAGTCACCCACAATTATTGTGTTTGGTGCAATGTGTGCTTTGAGCTTTAGTAAAGTTTCTTTTATGAATGAGGGTGCCCTTGCATTTGGTACATAGATGTTCAGAATTGAGAGTTCTTCTTGGTGGATTTTTCCTTTGACCAGCAAGAAGTGTCCTTCCATGTCTCTTTTGATGACTTTAGGTTGAAAGTCAATTTTATCTGATATTAGAAAGGCTACTCTGGCTCGTTTCCTGAGACCATTGGCTTGTAAAATTGTCTACCAGCCTTTTACTTTAAGGTAGTGTTTGTCTTTGACACTGAGGTGTGTTTCCTGTATGCAGCAAAATGTAGGGTCCTGTTTACATATCCAGTCCGTTAGTCTATGCCTTTTATTGGGGAATTGAGTCCATTGATGTTAAGAGATATTAAGGAATAGTGATTATTACTTCCTGTCATTTTTTATGTTATTTATTATATTTGATTGGTTATCTTCTTTTGGGTTTTATGAAGGAAGTTACTATCTTGCTTTTTCCAGGGTGAAGTTTCCCTCCTTGTATTGGTGTTTTCCTCCTGTTATCTTTTGTAGGGCTGGGTTTGTGGTAAGATATTGGGTAAACTTGGTTTTGCCATGGAATATCTTGGTTTCTCCATCTATGGTGATTGAGAGTTGTGCTCGGTATAGTAGTTTTGGCTGGCATTTGTGTTATTTTTATTCATTTATTTTGTTAGAGATGAAATTTTATAGGTGGGGAGGTGAGAGGTATTAGGAAAAGTTAGGGAAGTGGAAATGTATTCAAAATATTGTATAAAAATTTTTAAATTAAAATAAAGAAAAAATTTTATTAATGAAAACTACTAAATTATGTTAAACATCTAAACTACTGTGCTTATTTTGTTTTGAACCTATGAAGAATATGATTAAGATCATGGTTGTACAAGGGATACACTTGGTCCCAGCTGCAATTGTGGTGGAGGGATGCCTTGGGCATCAGTGGGAGGAGAGGTATTTGTTCCTGTGAAGGATTGATAGATGCCTCAGCATGGGGGCATTGAGGGGTGTAAGTGGGAGTGTGTTGGGTGGAGGGGCATCTTCTTGGAGGCAAGGGGAGGGAGGATGGGTTAGGGTTTTTCTGGGGGGGGGTAGAACAGGGAAAGGGTATAACATTTGAAATGTAAATGAAGAATATATTCAATAAAAAAAGAGAAAAAGAAAAAAGAAAAAAAAAGGAAAGACCATGTACAGAATATTCTGAAATGGTAGGAAAATTGCACTACTTTTCTCATACCTTTGTAATTTCAGATAATTTTGGGGGGTGTATGTATGAGTCCAAAACTGACATTTCATAATTTAATTTTGCATAAAGACATTTGTGTTACTAAGCCCTCCAGCACTATGAATATATTTGAAATACTAACTTTTTAATAAATAAAAGTTTTATTTCACTTAGAGTTTGAAAAAAAAAGATCATGGTTGTAATTATAGTGGGTTTGTTCCTTCTTTAGCTTACTTGTTAACACCTTTCTGTATGAGAATGTATATTTTAACTCAGGAATTATTCTCCAGAATTCATTCTCTCCCTCTCCCTCTCCCTCTCCCTCTCCCTCTCCCTCTCCCTCTCCCTCTCCCTCTCCCTCTCCCTCTCCCTCTCCCTCTCCCTCTCCCTCTCCCTCTCCCTCTCCCTCTCCCTCTCCCTCTCCCTCTCCCTCTCCCTCTCCCTCTCCCTCTCCCTCTCCCTGTCAATCTCTTCCTTTCCATTTCTTTCTCTCCATCTCCCTCTCCCTTTCCCTCTCAATCTCTTCCTTTCCCTTTCTTTCTCTCCATCTTCCTCTCCTTCTCCCTCTCTCTCCTATATTTTATTATTATTATTTATTATTATTATATTATATATATTATATTATATTATTATTTACTTTATTTACATTTCAAATGTTGTCCCCATTCCCAGCACCTCCTTCACAAGCCTCCATCCCACTTTCCAAGTCCCTTCGCTCTAAGAGGGTATTTCTACATGCATACATCCACTCCAACCTCACTTCTCTAGTTTCCCCCTTCTCTGGGGCATCAAGCCTCCACAGAACCAAGAACATCCCCTCCCACTGATGCCAGATAAGGCAACCCTGTGTTTTGTATGTAGCTGGAGACATGGATTTGCCCATATATATTATTTATATGGCTTAGTACCTGGGAGACCACAGGAGTCCAGGTGAGTTGATATTCTTTTTCTTCCTATGGGGTTACCAATTCCCTTCAACTCATTCAGTCCTTCCTCTAACTCTTCCATGGGGGTCTATGTCCTTAGTCCAATGGCTGACTGTAAGTATTTGCATCTCTCAGTCAAGTGCTGGCAGAGCCTCTTAGTGGACAGCCATATGAGGCTTTCAGCAAGCACTTTTTGGCATCAGCAGTAGTGTCTATGGATAACATGGATCCCAAGGTGGGGCAGTCTCTGGATGGCCTTTCCTTCTGAATGGCCTTTCTGGATGGTCTCTGCTTCCCACTTCCTCCCTGCATTTCTCTTAGACAGGAACAATCCTGATTTAAAAATTTTGAGGTAGCTGGGTGTCCCCACCCATCTACTGGGAGCCATGTCTATCTATTAGAAGTGGTCTCTTCAAGTTCTATCTCTCAGTTGTTAGGCATTTTGGTTATCCCCATCAGCTTCTGGGAGCATCTTACATCCCTGGTGTCTGCGACTTTCTAGTAGTTCCCACCCTCGCAATTCCCCACCCCAAACTGCTGCACATTTCTATTCATTCTCCCGACTCCCTGGGCTTCTCACATGACTCCCCCCCCCCCCACACACACACCTGATCTTGACTCCCTTTTTATTTTCCCTCCACATCCCTTTGTCCACCCATGTCCCTCCCTGCTTCTGCCTCCCTTGATTATTATATTATTCCTTCTAAATGGGTTTGAAGCATCCACATTTTGGCCTTCCTTTATGTTAAGCTTCATATGGTCTGTGCAGTGTATTGTGGTTATTCTGAACATTTTGGCTATTATCCACTCATCAGTGAGTACATCCCATGTATGTCCTTTTAGGTCTGGGTTACCTCAGTCAGGACTATAGTTTCTAGTTCCATCCATTTGTCTGCAAATGTCATAATGTCCTCATTTTCAATAGCTGAGTAGTATTCCATTGTGTGAATGTATCAGAGATTTCTGTATACATTCTTCAGTTGAGGTACATCTGAGTTATTTCTACCTTCTGGCAATTATAAATAATACTGCTCTGAACATAAAGGAGCACATGTCCTTGTGATATGGTAAAGCATAGGTTGGATATATGCCCAAAAGTAGTGTAACAGAGTCTTCAGTTTAAACTATTTTCATTTCCTCCAGAGGAACCTCCAGATTGATTCGCAGAGTGGCTGTGCCAGTTTACAATCCCACCAGCAATGGAGGAGTGTTGCTCTTTCTCCACATTCTCACCAGCATCTGCTGTTACCTGGGTTTTTTTTCTTAACCATTCTGATAGGTGTAAGATTGTTTTGATTTGCATTTCCCTGATGATGAAGGATGTTGAACATTTATTTAGGTGCTTATCAGTCATTTGAGATTCCTCTGTTAAGATTTCTCAGTTTAGTTCTGTAGCCCATTTTAAGATGAATTATTTGATTTTCTGGAGACTAACTTACCAAGTTCTATATATATTTTGTATTTTAGCTCTCTATCAGATGTAGGGTTAGTAAAGATTTTTTTCAAATCTGTAAGTAGTTGTTTTGTTCTACTGACAGTTTCCTTTGACTTACAAAAGATTGTCAATTTCAACAAGTACCATTTGTCAATTGTGGATCTTAAAACCTGAGCGATTGTTACTCTATTCAGAAAAATTTCCCCTGTGCCAATGTGTTCAAGGATATTTCACAATTTTGCTTCTATTATATTCAGAGTGTATGGTTTTATGTGGAGGTCCTTGAACCACTTAGATTTGAGCTTTGTAAAAGGAGATACATGTGGACAAATTTGGATTCTTCTACAGTCAGATGTCTATTTAGACCAACACCATTTATTGAAGATGCTTTTTTTCTTCACTGTATGATTTTGTCTTCTTTGTCAATGATCAAGTGTCCATAGATATTTGGATTATTTCTTGGTTGTCAATCTATTCCATTGATTGACCTCTTTCTCTCTGTACCAATATGTGATTTTTATCACTATTGCTCTATAGTACAACCTGAGATCAGTGATGGTGGATACATCAGAAGTTCTTTAATGTTGAGAATTCTTTTCACTATCCTGGAATTGTTGTTTTTCTATATGAAGTTGACTATTGCTCTTTCTGTCTCTGAGAAGAATTTAGTTGGAATTTTGATGGGTATTGCATTGAACCTATAGATTGCCTTTGGTAAGATGGAGATTTTCACTATGTTGACCCTACTGATCTATAACCATGGATGAGCTTTCCATCTTCTACAGTCTTCTTGGATTTCTTTCTTCAGAGACCTGAAATTCTTGTCATAAAGACCTTTCACTTGCTTGGTTAGAACTACACCAAGATATTTTATGTGATTTGTGACTAATGTGAAGGGAGTTTTTCCCCTAAATCTTTCTTAGCCTGCTTATCATCTGTGTAGAGGAAAGCCACTTTCATATATAGTATTCATCACTTAATTGCTTTTATGAATGTGTTTACTTTCTTTAATATATTAAAGAGTTTATCTGTACTACTTAGCGTGGTACACTTATAGTAAGCAGGCTGACAAATATGCAGTACAAATATAATAATCAAGGTTATTTTGTCTGATAGGTTTTTGAATTTCAGTTGTCTTCAGAGGACATGAAAATCATTGAAGGTCTAAATAAAAATATCCGATACGTAAATGGTAACATGTAAGTAATTTCTTTTTTAAATTAATTTTATTAATTAATTATTTTATTTATTTATCTCCCCAATGTTGCACCCTTCCTGGTCCTTGCCAAAGACATCTTCCTCCTCTCCTGCCTCTCTTATACTCTGAGAAAGTACCCCCATATATTCCCATTCTGGACCTTTAAGTCTCTACTGGATTAGGCCCATATTCCCCCTCTGAGGCCAGACCAGGAAGTCCTCTGTTACATACATAGAGGTGGTGGCCTTGGATCAGCCAATGTATGTTCTTTGGTTGGTAAGTTAGTCCCTGAGACTTCCCAGGGCCCAGGTTGTCACTCTTGGTCTTCCTATGGAGTTGCCAACCCCTTCTCTGTATTCAATCCTTCCACAAACTCTTCCACTAGGATCCCAACCTCGATCAAATACCTTACTGTGAGTACCTACCTCTGTCTCCATCAGCTGCTGGGTAGCTTTTCAAAGGACTGTCATGCTAATCTCCTATCTGCAACCACAACATAGAATCAGGGATAGTATTGTGGATTGGTGCTGTCCATATGATGGATCCCAAGATGGGCTAGTCATTTGTCGCCCATTCAGTCTCTGCTCCATTTTTTGTCACTGCATTTCTTTTAGATGGAGCAATATTGGGTCAAAGCTTTGTAGGTAGGTTGCTGTCCTCTTCCCTTCACTGGTGTCCTGTTTGAATACTGAAGATGGTCACTTCAGGTTACATATCTCCGATGTTGGGCATTTCAGGCAAAGTCACACACATAGAACCTTGAAGGCTACTTCATGTCAGTTCTCTGGGATTTCCTCGTGTATCCCACTAAAATCCACTTCAGCGTCTCTATATTTCCATTCATTCTCCTAGCCATTATTAAACATATTTTACTCCAACTTTTTTCCTGATGTGAATATAACATAAGTGTTAGCAGTTTCCTTAATTTAAAGAATTCCAGAGACCACATTAGTCAAAAAAGAGACAAAAGCTTTAGCAACTATTTCTAGTGACCTGTGAATTCTTTCCTCTATGACCTGAGCATTAGGAATGGAGCCTGGGTCAGGCTGACCTAATAAGCTTACTACTGTCTTCCAGTTTTATGGAAAGTTCTGTGTCATCAGTGGTGAGGAATCTGTATCCTATATTTAGACTTCTGAATTGGCATGTCCTGGCATTTACACTTGAGGCAACTCAACAAGCCTGTTGAAATATTTTCAATTCAACATCATATCATATGCCTTATCACCTGCCTAATCCCTAATTATTTTAAATGTGTGATCATCCATCCTGTTGTCTGTGATATTTCCTCCTGGCGAAATTGTTTAATTTAATTCAGGCAACGGACTGAAAGCTCTACTTTGTTTATATTGCACCTTCCAGGCTAAATCACTCTGTTTGTGTTAATAATAACTGGATTAGTGAATTCTGTAGCTGATTTGGCATTGGTTTTCTAGAATATCAAGATCTCAGTGTTGAAGATTGAAAAGTTATAGAGAATAAGGTTATAGCTAACACAATATCTTGTAGAAGATAGACACATGTGATGAAGAACTTGTAGACAACAAGAAATTTTACTCTATTTTGATTCTCCATATATTTTATGAATTTGAGATAGAAAATGTATATGTATAATAGTTTACATATGTATAAACTTTCTATATAATATTATACACACACATACGCACATAGTTATTTAAACCAATAAAAAAGAATATCATATATATTTCTTGACCTATTGGAAAATTAGTTCTAAAAGTACATAAATATGAGAATTTATTAAAGTTGACAAGCTTATTGAATAATAGTATATAATGAAAATTTCTCTTAATTTTTTATTATTAATATTATTATTATTATAAAGAAAGTGAAAAACACATGTTAATATTACAGACTGAGCACTAAGAAAACACTTATACAATCATCATGTAAAATTAATAAGGTATAAAACCAAGTTTTATTCCTTTATAGTTTTTTCTTTTGGTATTTTGAATTTGGTTTTTTCCAGACAGGGTTTCTCTGTAAACTTTTTTTTTTGTTGTTTTTTTTTTGTTTTTTTGTTTTTTTGTTTTTTGAGACAGGGTTTCTCTGTGTAGTCCTGGCTGTCCTGGAACTCACTCTATAGCCCAGGCTGGCCTCGAACTCAGAAATCCGCCTGCCTCTGCCTCCCAAGTGCTGGGATTACAGGGGTGCGCCACCGCGCCCGGCTTCTCTGTAAAGTTTTGGCTGTCCTGGAACTCATTCTGTAGACCAGGCTGGCCTCGAACTCAGAAATCTGCCTGCCTCTGCCTACCAGAGTGCTGGGATTACAGGTGTGCGCGACCACTGCCTGGCTTCCTTTATAGTTTAAATGATTATTATTGAGTGGTCATCTTCTATAGTTACCTTTTTGGATACGAAATCTCATCTTATACACTCATCTTCCAGTTATCTTCTGTGCAATACTTTGTATGATATTGTACGTATGTATGTGTATAAGTGAATGAGAGCACTTGAGTTTCCCATTGCATACATTTGGCGTCTCTTCACCATCTTTGGTGTCTTCTTCACCATCCATCTTGTTTGGGGCAGAACATTTTGTTTCCACTTCATATTACAGGCTCCCTGTGGGTTTTCAGGAAAATTCCTTTCTCTGCCTCCCATTCCAATGTGGAGATCTATTACAGATCTCCATGCATGCTACCATATCTAGCTTTATGTGTGGACTGAGGATAAAAACTCATACCACATATATGTACCAAAAGCAGTTTTTCAACTCAACCATGTCTCCAGTCCATTTTTCTACTTCTGACTCACAACTAGTATAGTATATGAAGTAGTCAGCTAGCAATTAATTGACCAGTTTGTAAAATGAAATGAAAATGACACCATTTATCTGTATCTCCCTGAAGACTTTCTTAGTAAGGAATGAGCAACTTGACTTCTTCTTTTCAAACCAAGGTGATCAGGTTCAATTTCTTTATGAAATTGTAATTAAGAGAATGACTACCTTTTTTGATAGATGTGCATTTGACTTTATATTTTCTGTGAAAGTCCCAGAAAAAGCAGCATGATATGAATTTAGTTTTTGTTCGACCATTTATACAATAATACTTAAGACAGATGGGATGAATTACTTGAAAATATTTTTGTTTATTTTCACACTAATAACAATTTCAAAGTAGTCACTAAGATCTAATATGATTTACTTGTCTTTCTAGGTTTGATGACCACCCTGATTTTCCATTTTTGGATGAATACTAACGTGGATGTCCATGTCGTGCCTTGTGCCAGAATTCACTGCATGGGAAGAGTATAGAGGAATGGTACTTTCAAAAACTGATATTTACCTATCACCCTAATCAAAGCTTTGGAGCACTTCTGGCTCTGCTGAATCTATAATCTTAAGCATGAAAGCAAAACTATGTATATTCCTCTAAGAAATAAAAGAATTATTTTCTTTAGCATTGATCTTGGCCAGTTTGCATAATTCACTTATTGTCCTGAGCCATTCGCATCCTGGAAGGATTTACTTAGAAATATGTGTGTAGGTATTGAAATAATAAAAGTCATTTTACATACATACCTGATATAATGGTGAACAGAGTTATCATCTTTTGGGAAGTAGCAGTTAGCCAAGTATTTTTTAATATTTTTTCTCTAGTTTTTTTTTTAAAATATGAAACTACATCTTTTCTTTTTTTTATTAGATATATTCTTTTTTTTATTCGATATAATTTATTTACATTTCAAATGATTTCCCCTTTTCTAGCCCCCCCACTCCCCGATAGTCCCTTCTCTTCCCCTGTCCTCCCTCCCACCCCTTCCCACTTCCCCGTTCTGGTTTTGCCGAATACTGTTTCACTGAGTCTTTCCAGAACCAGGGGCCACTCCTCCTTTCTTCTTGTATCTCATTTGATGTGTGGATTATGTTTTGGGTATTCCAGTTTTCTAGGTTAATAACCACTTATTAGTGAGTGCATACCATGAGTCACCTTTTGAGTCTGGGTTACCTCACTTAGTATGATGTTCTCTAGCTCCATCCATTTGCCTAAGAATTTCATGAATTCATTGTTTCTAATGGCTGAATAGTACTCCATTGTGTAGATATACCACATTTTTTGCATCCACTCTTCTGTTGAGGGATACCTGGGTTCTTTCCAGCATCTGGCAATTATATATAGGGCTGCTATGAACATAGTAGAGCATGTATCCTTATTACATGGTGGGGAATCCTCTGGATATATGCCCAGGAGTGGTATAGCAGGATCTTCTGGAAGTGAGGTGCCCAGTTTTCGGAGGAACCGCCAGACTGATTTCCAGAGTGGTTGTACCAATTTGCAACCCCACCAGCAGTGGAGGAGTGTTCCTCTTTCTCCACACCCTCTCCAACACCTGCTGTCTCCTGAATTTTTAATCTTAGCCATTCTGACTGGTGTAAGATGAAATCTTAGGGTTGTTTTGATTTGAATTTCCCTAATGACTAATGAAGTTGAGCATTTTTTATGATGCTTCTCTGCCATCCGAAGTTCTTCAGGGGAGAATTCTTTGTTTAACTCTGTACCCCATTTTTTAATAGGGTTGTTCGGTTTTCTGGAGTCTAACTTCTTGAGTTCTTTATATATATTGAATATTAGCCCTCTATCTGATGTAGGATTGGTGAAGATCTTTTCCCAATTTGTTGGTTGCCGATTTGTCCTCTTGATGGTGTCCTTTGCCTTACAGAAACTCTGTAACCTTATGAGGTCCCATTTGTCAATTCTTGCTCTTAGAGCATACGCTATTGGTGTTCTGTTCAGAAACTTTCTCCCTGTACCGATGTCCTCAAGGGTCTTCCCCAGTTTCTTTTCTATTAGCTTCAGAGTGTCTGGCTTTATGTGGAGGTCCTTGATCCATTTGGATTTGAGCTTAGTACAAGGAGACAAGGATGGATCAATTCGCATTCTTCTGCATGCTGACCTCCAGTTGAACCAGCACCATTTGTTGAAAAGGCTATCTTTTTTCCATTGGATGTTTTCAGCCTCTTTGTCGAGGATCAAGTGGCCATAGGTGTGTGGGTTCATTTCTGGATCTTCAATCCTGTTCCATTGATCCTCCTGCCTGTCACTGTACCAATACCATGCAGTTTTTAACACTATTGCTCTGTAGTATTGGTCAGGGATACTGATTCCCCCAGCTTTTCTTTTGTTGCTGAGAATAGTTTTAGCTATCCTGGGTTTTTTGTTGTTCCAGATGAATTTGATAATTGCTCTTTCTAACTCTGTGAAGAATTGAGTTGGGATTTTGATGGGTATTGCATTGAATCTGTATAGTGCTTTAGGCAAAAAGGCCATTTTAACTATATTGATTCTACCGATCCATGAGCATGGGAGGTTTCCCATTTTTTGAGGTCTTCTTCCATTTCCTTCTTCAGAGTCTTGAAGTTCTTGTCATACAGATCTTTCACATGTTTGGTAAGAGTCACCGCAAGATACTTTATACTGTTTGTGGCTATTGTGAAGGGGGTCATTTCCCTAATTTCTTTCTCAGCCTGCTTATCCTTTGAGTATAGGAAGGCCACTGATTTGCTGGAGTTGATTTTATAACCTGCCACTTTGCTGAAGTTGTTTATCAGCTGTAGGAGCTCTCTAGTGGAGTTCTTTGGGTCACTTAGGTAGACGATCATGTCGTCTGCAAATAATGATAGTTTGACTTCCTCCTTTCCAATTTGTATCCCTTTGACCTCCTTATGTTGTCGAATTGTCCAAGCTAGTACCTCAAGTACAATATTGAAACGATAAGGAGAAAGGGGGCAGCCTTGTCTGGTCCCTGATTTCAGTGGGATTGCTTCAAGTTTCTCTCCATTTAGTTTGATGCTGGCTACCGGTTTGCTGTATATTGCTTTTACTATGTTTAGGTATGGGCCTTGAATTCCTGTTCTCTCCAAGACTTTAAGCATGAAGGGATGCTGAATTTTGTCAAATGCTTTTTCAGCATCCAATGAAATGACCATGTGGTTTTGTTCTTTGAGTTTGTTTATGTAGTGGATTGTATTGATGGATTTCCCTATATTGAACCAACCCTGCATTCCCGGGATAAAGCCTACTTGATCATGGTGGATGATCGTTTTGATGTGTTCTTGGATTCGGTTGGCAAGAATTCTATTGAGTATTTTTGCATCTATGTTCATAAGGGAAATTGGTCTGAAGTTCTCTTTCTTTGTTGGATCTTTTTGTGGCTTTGGTATCAGCGTAATTGTGGCTTCGTAGAAGGAATTGGGTAGTGTTCCTTCTGTTTCTATTTTGTGGAATAGTTTGAAGAGTATTGGTGTTAACTCTTCTTTGAAGGTCTGGTAGAATTCTGAACTGAAGCCATCTGGTCCTGTGCTTTTTTTGGTTGGAAGACTTTCTATGACTCCTTCTATTTCTTTAGGCATTATGGGACTGTTTAGATGGTCTAGTTGGTCCTGATTTCAGAAACTAAACAGGGACACAATGAAACTAATTGAAGCTTTGGACCAATTAGATTTAACAGATATATATAGAACATTCTATCCTAAAACAAAAGAATATACCTTTTTCTCAGCACCTCATGGTACCTTCTCCAAAATCGACCATATAATTGGTCACAAGACAGACCTCAACAAATATAAGAAGATAGAACTAATCCCATGCCTCCTATCTGATCACTATGGAGTAAAAGTGGTCTTCAATAGCAACAGAAACAACAGAAAACCCACATACACGTGGAAACTGAACAATACTCTACTCAATGATACCTTGGTCAAGGAAGAAATAAAGAAAGAAATTAAAGACTTTTTAGAGCATAATGAAAATGAAAACACAACATACCCAAATCTATGGGACACAATGAAAGCAGTGCTAAGGGGAAAACTCATAGCCCTGAGTGCCTCCAAAAAGAAAATGGAGAGAGCATACATTACCAGCTTAATGACACACCTGAAAGCCCTAGAACAAAAAGAAGCTATTTCGCCCAGGAGGAGTAGAAGGCAGGAAATCATCAAACTCAGGGCTGAAATCAATCAAGTAGAAAAAAAGAGAACCATACAAAAAATCAACAAAACCAGGAGCTGGTTCTTTGAGAAAATCAACAAGATAGATAAACCCTTAGCCAGACTGACCAAAGGGCACAGAGAAAGTATCCAAATTAACAAACTTAGAACTGAAAAGGGAGATATAACAACGGAAACTGAGGAAATCCAAAAAATCATCAGATCCTACTACAAGAGCCTGTACTCAACACAACTGGAGAATCTGGAGGAAATGGACAATTTCCTTGACACATACCAAATATTCTTTTTTTGTTACATGTTTTTTATTCGATATATTTTTTATTTACAATTCAAATGATTTCCCCTTTTCTAGCCCCCCACTCCCCGAAAGTCCCACAAGCCCCCTTCTCTCCCCCTGTCCTCCTACCCACTCCTTCCCACTTACCCATTCTGGTTTTGTCCTATACTGCTTCACTGAGTCTTTCCAGAACAAGGGACCACTCCTCCTTTCTTCTTGTACCTCATTTGATGTATGGATTATGTTTGGGGTATTCCAATTTTCTAGGTTAATATCCACTTATTAGTGAGTGCATACCATGAGTCACCTTTTGAGTCTGGGTTACCTCACTTAGTATGATGTTTTCTAGCTCCATCCATTTGCCTAAGAATTTCATGAATTCATTATTTCTAATGGCTGAATAGTACTCCATTATGTAGATATACCACATTTTTGGCATCCACTCTTCTGTTGAGGTATACCTGGGTTCTTTCCAGCATCTGGCAATTATAAATAGGGCTGCTATGAACATAGTAGAGCATGTATCCTTATTACATGGTGGGGAATCCTCTGGGTATATGCCCAGGAGTGGTATAGCAGGATCTTCTGGAAGAGAGGTTCCCAGTTTTTGAGGAACCACCAGACTGATTTCCAGAGTGGTTGTACCAATTTGCAACCCCACCAGCAGTGGAGGAGTGTTCCTTTTTTTCCACACCCTCTCGAACACCTGCTGTCTCCTGAATTTTTAATCTTAGCCATTCTGACTGGTGTAAGGTGAAATCTCAGGGTTGTTTTGATTTGCATTTCCCTAATGACTAATGAAGTTGAGCATTTTTTAAGATGCTTCTCTGCCATCCGAAGTTCTTCAGGTGAGAATTCTTTGTTTAACTCTGTACCCCATTTTTTAATAGGGTTGTTTGATTTTCTGCAGTCTAACTTCTTGAGTTCTTTATATATATTGGATATTAGCTCTCTATCTGATGTAGGATTGGTGAAGATCTTTAGCAAATTTGTTGGTTGCCGATTTGTCCTTTTGATGGTGTCCTTTGCCGTACAGAAACTTTGTAATTTTATGAGCTCCCATTTGTCAATTCTTGATCTTAGAGCATATGCTATTAGTGTTCTGTTCAGAAATTTTCTCCCTGTACCAATGTCCTCAAGGGTCTTCCCCAGTTTCTTTTCTATTAGCTTCAGAGTGTCTGGCTTTATGTGGAGGTCCTTGATCCATTTGGATTTGAGCTTAGTACAAGGAGACAAGGATGGATCAATTCCCATTCTTCTGCATGCTGACCTCCAGTTGAACCAGCACCATTTGTTGAAAAGGCTATCTTTTTTCCATTGGATGTTTTCAGCCTCTTTGTCGAGGATCAAGTGGTCATAGGTGTGTAGGTTCATTTCTGGATCTTCAATCCTGTTCCATTGATCTGCCTGCCTGTCACTGTACCAATACCATGCAGTTTTTAACACTATTGCTCTGTAGTTTTGCTTCAGGTCAGGGATACTGATTCCCTCAGATTTTCTTTTGTTGCTGAGAATAGTTTTAGCTATCCTGGGTTTTTTGTTATTCCAGATGAATTTGTTAATTGCTCTTTCTAACTCTGTGAAGAATTGAGTTGGGATTTTGATGGGGATTGCATTGAATCTGTATATTGCTTTTGGCAAAATGGCCATTATAACTATATTGTTTCTGCCGATCCATGAGCATGGGAGGTTTTCCCATTTTTTGAGGTCTTCTTCCATTTCCTTCTTCAGAGTCTTGAAGTTGTTGTCATACAGATCTTTCACATGTTTGGTAAGAGTCACCCCAAGATACTTTATACTGTTTGTGGCTACTGTGAAGGGGGTCATTTCCCTAATTTCTTTCTCAGCCTGCTTATCCTTTGAGTATAGTAAGGCCACTGATTTGCTTGTGTTGATTTTATAACCTGCCACTTTGCTGAAGTTGTTTATCAGCTGTAGGAGCTCTCTAGTGGAGTTCTTTGGGTCACTTAGGTAGACGATCATGTCGTCTGCAAATAATGATAGTTTGACTTCTTCCTTTCCAATTTGTATCCCTTTGACCTCCTTATGTTGTCGAATTGCCCGAGCTAGTACCTCAAGTACAATATTGAAAAGATAAGGAGAGAGGGGGCAGCCCTGTCTAGTCCCTGATTTCAGTGGGATTGCTTCAAGTACCTCTCCATTTAGTTTAATGCTGGCTCTCGGTTTGCTGTATATTGCTTTTACTATGCTTAGGTATGGGCCTTGAATTCCTGTTCTTTCCAAGACTTTAAGCATGAAAGGATGCTGAATTTTGTCAAATGCTTTTTCAGCATCCAATGAAAGGACCATGTGGTTTTTTTCTTTGAGTTTGTTTATGTAGTGGATTGCATTGATGGATTTCCGTATATTGAACCAGCCCCGCATTCCCGGGATAAAGCCTACTTGATGCCAGATGCTGGAAAGAACCCAGGTATCCCTCAACAGAAGAGTGGATGCAAAAAATGTGGTATATCTACACAATGGAGTACTATTCAGCCATTAGAAACAATGAATTCATGAAATTCTTAGGCAAATGGATGGAGCTAGAGAATATCATACTAAGTGAGGTAACCCAGACTCAAAAGGTGAATCATGGTATGCACTCACTAATAAGTGGATATTAACCTAGAAAACTGGAATACCCAAAACATAATCCACACATCAAATGAGGTACAAGAAGAAAGGAGGAGTGGTCCCTGGTTCTGGAAAGACTCAGTGAAACAGTATTCAGCAAAACCAGAACGAGGAAGTGGGAAGGGGTGGGTGGGAGGACAGGGGAAGAGAAGGGGGCTTACGGGACTTTCGGGGAGTGGGGGGGCTAGAAAAGGGGAAATCATTTGAAATGTAAATAAATTATATCGAATAAAAAAAAAGAAAAGAAAAAAAAGTCATTCTTCTGAGTTGAAAAAATTTAGTCTGATAATTAAGCCATATATGAATAAAAACTTTATATTTTATAATGTAAAAGAAAAGTGAACTAATGATTTCTTAAAAAAAAGCCTACTTGATCATGGTGGATGATCGTTTTGATGTGTTCTTGGCAAGAATTTTATTGAATATTTTGCATCGATGTTCATAAGGGAAATTGGTCTGAAGTTCTCTTTCTTTGTTCGATCTTTGTGTGGTTTTGGTATCAGCGTAATTGTGGCTTCATAGAAGGAATTGGGTAGTGTTCCTTCTGTTTCTATTTTGTGGAATAGTTTGAAGAGTATTGGTGTTAACTCTTCTTTGAAGGTCTGATAGAATTCTGCACTGAAACCATCTGGTCCTGTGCTTTTTTTTTGGTTGGAAGACTTTCTATGACTCCTTCTATTTCTTTAGGCATTATGGGACTGTTTAGATGATCTATTTGGACCTGATTTAATTTTGGTATTTGGTATCTGTCAAGGAAATTGTCCATTTCCTCCAGATTCTCCAGTTGTGTTGAGTATAGGCTCTTGTAGTAGGATCTGATGATTTTTTGGATTTCCTCAGTTTCTGTTGTTATATCTCCCTTTTCATTTCTAAGTTTGTTAATTTGGATACTTTCTCTGTGCCCTTTGGTCAGTCTGGCTAAGGGTTTATCTAAATATGTGTGTAGGTATTGAAATAATAAAAGTCATTTTACAGACATACCTGATATAATGGTGAACAGAGTTATCATCTTTTGGGAAGTAGCAGTTAGTGAAGTATTTTTTCTCTAGTATTTAAAGAATAAGGATGTTTAGTCTAGAAAGTAAGCCATCTATATGAAAGGTAACCTTAGTCCCAATATTTCTCCAGGAATTCAGACTAAGGTATCCTTGTGGGTAATTTGATAGGATGAGAGGGGAAATTAACCATCAAAATACATGAAGATTCTGGTGAAGGGAAATTTAGGAGATACATGCCAAGAATGCCTCTTCTTGCAATATATGGATCAATATACTTTGCAATATGTATCTAATAAATAAAGTTTCTTTTGCACAAAGAACTCCTTCAATTTAGTGATGTGCATCAGTTCTGGAGATCAGAATGTGCCCAAGAAAACCAATGCATTGTTCCTGATTAAGGATCCTTATTTAAAACTCTTTAATATCTTTTAAAAATATATTATTTATAAGTATTTATTTAATGATACATTTTATGTTTTTATTGGTATGTTTTTATTGGATATTTTCTTTATTTACATTTCAAATGTTTCCCCTTCACCAGCTCTCCCCTTCAGAAACCCCATATCCCATTCTCCCTTCCCCACCTCCCCACCCACCCACTATCAACTTCCTGCCCTGATATTTCTCTATACTAGGGCATCGAGCACACTAGTGTCCAACAAAGCCATCCTCTGCCACATATGCAGCCAGAGTCATGGGACCCTCTTTAATTGGTGGTACAATGCCCAGGAGCTCCAGGAATCTGGACAGTTGACACTGTTGCTCCCTCTATGGGATTGAAACCCCTTCAGCTCCTTCAGTCCATTCTCCTACTCCTACATTGGGCACCACTCACTCAGTCCAATGGTCCAATGGTTGGCTGCAAGCATACACATATGTATTTGTCAGGCTCTGGTGGGGCCTTTCTGCAGACAGCTATATCAGTTTCGTGTCAACAAGTACTGGACTCCACAATAGCATACACTTTTGGGGTTTGGTGACTGTATATGGGATGGATCTCCAGGTGCTACAGTCTCTGGAAGGCCTTTCCATTAGACTCTACTCCACACTTAGTCTTCACGTGTCCTCCTGTGAGTATTTTGTCCCCTCTTCCAGGATGCACTGAGGCATCCAGACTTTGTTCTTCCTTCTTCTTAGGTTTCATATGGTCTGTAAATTGAATCTTGGGTATTCTAAACTTTGGGGCTAATAACCACTTATCAGTGAGTGGATATCATGTGTTTCCTTTGTAACTGAGATATCTCACTCAGGATAATATTTTGAAGTTTGATCCAATTGCCTACGAATTTCATGAAGTCATTATCTTTAATAGCTGAGTAGTATTCTTTGTATAAATGTACCACATTTTCTGTATCCATTCTTCTGTTGAGGAAAATCTGGGTTGTTTCCAGCTTCTGATTAATATAAATGTGGATGCTCTGAATATAATGGAATATGTGTCCTTATAACATGTTGGAGCATCTTCTGTGTATATGCCCATGCGTGGTATAGCTGGGTCCTCAGGTAGTAATATGTCCAGTGTTCTGAGGAACTGCTGGACTGATTTCCAGAGTAGTTGTAACAGCATGTAATCCCGCCAGCAATAAGGTATTCTACTTTCTCCACATTCTTGCTAGCATCAGCTGTCACCTAAATTTTTGATCTGAGCCATTCTGACTAATGTGAGCCAGAATCTCAGGATTGTTTTTATTTGCATTTCCCTGATTACTAAAGATGTTGAGCATTTCTTTAGGTGTTTCTTGGCCATTCGAGTTTCCTCACTTGGGAATTCTCTGTTTAAGTCTGTTCCCCATTTTTAATAGGGTTATTTGGTTCTCTGGAGTGGAACTTCTTGAGTTCTTTGAATATATTAAATATTAGCCATCTATAGGATGTGGGATTGGTAAAGACCTTTTTCCAATCTGTAGGTTGTCATTTTATCCTATTAACAGTTTCCTTTGACTTGCAAAAGATTTTCAGTTTCATGAGATCCCATTTGTCAATTGTGGATCTTAGAGCCTGAGCCATTGGTATTCCTTTAAGGTACATTACCTCTGTTACCCTGTGTTCCAGGAACTTCACCACATTCCATTCTATTAGATTCAGTGTATCTGGTTATATATGGAAGTCCTTGATCCACTTGGATTTGAGCTTTGTACAGGGAGATAAGTAGGATCAATTTGCATTCTTCTGTATGTTGACTGCCAGTTGAACCAGAACCATGTGTTAAAAATGCTGTTTTTTCTAACTCTGTGAAGAATTGAGTTGGGATTTTGATGGATATTGTGTTGAATCTGTATATTGCTTTTGGCAAAATGGCCATTTTAACTATATTAATCCTGCTGATCCATGAGCATGGGAGCTTTTTCAATTTTTTGAGGTCTTCTTCCATTTCCTTCCTCATAGTCTTGAAGTTCTTGTCATACAGATCTTTCACATGTTTGGTAAGAGTCACCCCAAGATACTTTATGCTGTTTGTGGCTATTGTGAAGGGGGTCATTTCCCTAATTTCTTTCTCAGCCTGCTTTTCCTTTGAGTATAGGAAGGCTACTGATTTGCTTGAGTTGATTTTATAACCTGCCACTTTGCTGAAGTTGTTTATCAGCTGTAGGAGTTCTCTAGTGGAGTTTTTTGGGTCACTTAGGTGGACTATCATATCATCTGCAAATAATGATAGTTTGACTTCTTCCTTTCCAATTTGTATCCCTTTGACCTCTTTATGTTGTCGAATTGCCTGAGCTAGTACCTCAAGTACAATATTGAAAAGATAAGGAGAAAGGGGGCAACCCTGTCTAGTCCCTGATTTTAGAGGGATTGCTTCAAGTTTCTCTCCATTTTGATGGTTTGATGCTGGCTACCGGTTTGCTGTATATTGCTTTTACTATGTTTAGGTATGGGTCTTGAATTCCTGTTCTTTCCAAGACTTTAAGCATGAAAGGATCTTAAAAAAAATGCTCACCTTCATTAGTCATTAGGGAAATGCAAATCAAAACAACCCTGAGATTTCACCTTACACTTGTCAGAATGACTAAGATTAAAAATCAGGAGACAGCAGGTGTTGGCGAGGATGTGGAGAAAGAGGAACACTCCTCCACTGCTGGTGAGGTTGCAATTTGGTACAACCACTCTGGAAATCAGTCTGGCAGTTCCTCTGAAAACTGGGCACCTCACTTCCAGAAGATCCTGCTATACCACTCCTGGACATATATCCAGAGGATTCCCCACCATGTAATAAGTACACATGCTCTATTATGTTCATAGCAGCCCTATTTATAATTGCCAGATGCTGGAAAGGACCCAGGTATCCCTCAACAGAAGAGTGGATGCAA
This sequence comes from Apodemus sylvaticus, assembly GCF_947179515.1. Lineage (NCBI taxonomy): Eukaryota > Metazoa > Chordata > Mammalia > Rodentia > Muridae > Apodemus > Apodemus sylvaticus. The sequence goes on along the minus strand of NC_067485.1, from coordinate 82,628,570 downwards.
AAAATGTGGTATATCTACACAATGCAGTACTATTCAGCCATTAGAAACAATGAATTCATGAAATTCTTAGGCAAATGGATGGAGCTAGAGAACATCATACTAAGTGAGGTAACCCAGACTCAAAAGGTGAATCATGGTATGCACTCACTAATAATTGGATATTAACCTAGAAAACTGGAATACCCAAAACATAATCCACACATCAAATGAGGTACAAGAAGAAAGGAGGAGTGGCCCCTGGTTCTGGAAAGACTCAGTGAAGCAGTATTCGACAAAACCAGAACGGGGAAGTGGGAAGGGGTGGGTGGAAGGACAGGGGAAGAGAAGGGGGCTTAAGGGACTTTCAGGGAGTGGGGGGCTAGAAAGGGGAAATCATTTGAAATGTAAATAAATTATATCGAATAAAAAAAATTTAAAAAAAGACTGCAAAAGAAAAAAAAAAGAAACAATGAATTCATGAAATTCTTAGGCAAATGGATGGAGCTAGAGAACATCATACTAAGTGAGGTAACCCAGACTCAAAAGGTGAATCTTGGTATGCACTCACTAATAAGTGGATATTAACCTAGAAACCTGGAATACCCAAAACATAATCCACACATCAAATGAGGTACAAGAAGAAAGGAAGAGTGGCACCCTGTTCTGGAAAGACTCAGTGAAGCAGTATTCAGCAAAACCAGAACGGGGAAGTGGGAAGGGGTGGGTGGGAGGACAGGGGGAGAGAAGGGGACTTACGGGACTTTCTGGGAGTGGGTGGGCTAGGAAAGGGGAAATCATTTGAAATGTAAATAAAAAATATATCGAATAAAAAAAATCAAAAAAAATGAGGTACAAGAAGATCGGAGGAGTGGCCCCTTGTTCTGGAAAGACTCAGTGAAGCAGTATAGGGCAAAACTAGAACAGGGAAGTGGGAAGGGTTGGTGGGAAAACAGGGGGAGGGTAGGGGGCTGATGGGGCTTTTGGGGAGTGGGGATCTATAAAATGGGAAATCATTTGAAATGTAAATAAAAATATATCGAATAAAAAATGCTGTTTTTTCCCCTGCTGGATGCTTTTAGCTACTTTGTCAAAGATCGAGTGACCATAGGTGTATGGCTTCATTTCTGGGTCTTCAGTTCTATTCCATTGATTTACCTGATTGTCACTGTACCGATACTATGCAGTCATTTGTCATTATTGTTTTGGATTACAGCTTGAGGTCAGTAATTGAGATTTCAGCAGAGGTTCTTTTGTTGTCTAGTTTTCCCTATCTTTGTTTATTGTTATTTCAAATGAATTTGAGAATTACTCTTTCCAGCTCTATGAAGAATTGAGTTGGAATTTAAATGGGGATTGCATTGCATCTGTATATCTTTCAATGAGATGATCATTTTTACCATATTAATCCTGCCAATACACTGGCATGGGAAATCTTTATATTTCTGAAAGCTTTGATCTCTGTCTTTAGAGACCTGACATTCTTGTTAAAACCTTTCTCTTGTTTGGTTTGAGTCACACCAAGGTATTTTATATTGCTTATGAATATTGTGAAGGATGCCATTTCCCTAAGTTCTTTCTCATCCTGTTTATCCTTTGAGTATGGGAAGGATATTGATTTGTTTCCATTACTTTTATAACCATGCAATTTGCTGAAGTAGTTTATCAGTTGTAGGAATTTTCAGGTGGAATTTTTGGGAACACATAATTATAATATATTATCAACTGCAAATAGTGATATTTTGACTTGTTCCTTTCCAATTAATATGCCTTTGATCTCCTTTTGTTGTCTAATTGCTCTAGCTAGACTTTCAGTTATTATATTGAATAGATAGGGAGAGAGAGGGCAGCCTTATCTAGTCTCTGATTTTAGTGTGATTCCTTCAAGTTCCTCTCCATTTTGTTTGACGTTGGCTACTGGATTGCTTTATGTTGTTTTTACTATGTTTAGGTATGGGCCTTGATTTCCTGATCATTTCAAGACTTTTACCATGAAGTGCTGTTGAATTTTGTCAAATGCTTTTTCAGCATCTAATGAAATGATCATGTGGGGTTTTCTCTTTGAGTTTGTTAAGGTAGTAGATTATGTTGATGGATTTCCATATATTGAACCATCCCTGCATCCCTGGGATGAAGCCTACTTGATTGTGGTGAATGATTATTTTGATGTTTTCTTGGATTCAGTTTGCAAGAATTTTATTGAGGATTTTTTGCATCAATATTCAGCTCCTGTTTTTCTTGATTTGTTGTATAATTCTTTAGGTTTCTACTTGCCTAGTTTCAGCCCTGACTTTATTTCCTGCTGTCTACTTCTCTTGGATGTATTTGCTTCTTTTTTATTGGATATTTTTGCTATTTACATTTCAAATGTTAACCCCCTTTCCTTCATACCCCCTACCCAGTAACACCCAATATTGTCCCCCTGCTTCTATAAGGGCGTTCCTCCACTCACCCACACACTCCTGCCTCCTCCCCATACTCACTTTCCCCTATATTGGGCCTTCAGAGAACCAAGGGCCTCCCTTCCCATTGATGACGGAAAAGTCCATCTTCTGCTACATATGTGGCTGGAGCAATGTTTCCTTCCATGTGTACTCATTGGTTGGTGTTGTAGTCCCTGGGAGTTCTAGGGTGTCTGGTTGTTTGATATTTTTGTTCCTCCCATGGGGTTGCAAACCCATTCAGTTCCTTCAGTTTTTTTCTCTAACTCCTCCATTGGGGACCATGTGCTCAGTTCAGTGGTTGACTGTGAGCAACCGTCTCTGTATTTGTCAGGTTCTGGGCGAACCTCACAGGAGACAGCTATATCTGGCTCCTGTCAATAAGTACTTCATGGCATCAACAATAGTATCTGGGTTTGTTGGCTAAATGCAGGATGGGTCCTCAGGTGAGACAGTCTCTGTATGGCCTTTCCTTCAGTCTCTGTTCCACACTTTGTCTCTGAATTTGCTCCCATGAATACTTTATTATCCCTTATAAGAAGGACCTAAACACCCATACTTTGGTCATCCTTCTAAGTGTGCTTCTTGTGGTCTGTGAATTGTATCTTGGGTATTCTGAGCATTTGAGCTAATATCTACTTATCAGTGAGTCCATACCATATATGTTCTTTTGTGATTTGGTTACCTCACTCCGGATGGTATTGTCTACTTCCATCCATTTGCCTAAGAATTTCATGAAGTCATTGTTTTTAAGACCTATAGTACTCAGTTGTGTAAATGTACCACATTTTCTGTATGCATTCCACTGTTGAAGGAAATCTGGGTTCTT